>NC_135781.1:13383662-13727816 GCF_028453695.1 Augochlora pura | reverse complement strand
CAGAGGAAGAGAGGGCGACGAAAAGGCGGCAGATACAGGCAGCCAGCGACCGTAAGGAATAATTGAAACGTCGGAGACGTTTGATTCATTTCCCGTGGCTTTTCTTCTCATTTTACACAGAGCCCCCGCGGATTGATGTCGGGCGCCGCGGTCAGGATTCCCCGACGGAGTTCCCGGAGGCGAAAGAAAGAAAAAGAGAGGGTGGCGGATGGTTCTAGGGGGTTGTCGAGGACGACAGGGGGTCGGCTCGTCGTGCCGGGGGACGCGGAGGAGACAGAGGCCGCGGAAGATCGCGCGATACGACATGAGAAACGTCAAAGACTACGGTATATCTGATTGGACGGGGCGTCTCGGCTCTATAGGAATGCACTTATCCGATTGGCTCTGCAATTCAGCCGTGTCAGCTTCTTTTCCCCGATGCGTCGTACCTCCTCTCCACCCCTTCGCTGCCCCCGTTTCTCGCCCTTCCGCCGATGCGACCGACACAACCGCCCACCGCGCCGCTGATTCCGTTCTACGAACTTTCATATCAGATAGGATTTGAATTTCTTTAAAATAGAGAACCGACGACTCCGCGACGCTTCCTTTCTCACCCGCTTTTTTTGACAATGCTCCCCGAACAACACGTAAATGGGAAAGTTTCCTCGCGATCCGGGAAATTTAAACAACGCCCGAGTCGATTCAGCGTGAAAATGGCGTCGTTCCTCCCGTTTCTTCTGTCCCTGGGTGCGTGTCCCGACTTTCTTAAAGGATTTCGACTCGGTGCCCCGGTTCCGTCGCCCGCTACTCTATTGCCGTTGAATATGAAACGGCTCTCGAAGCTACCATGTAAATGAAAAATGTATCACGGCCGTTGTTTTTCCCGCAGTGTTCGAGATGTCTCCGAAATAATTCCTGCTAGCGAACGCTAGGTGACAGAATGTGTGGGATGGTTCTCGAGACTTTCGCGAACTGATTATACTTCCCGATTGCGCGATTTTAGAGAGTTCTTTCTTCGGATTTTACATATCTGTTCACTCCATATATATTACTTTCTCACAATTTTTATTGAAATGCTAAAGTTCATAGCAATATTTTTTCAAAGATTCAACATTTGTACGACGATTATATACGAATTTATTTATCATACGAATAGATATAAATATATAAATTCGTACTCGTTCTATTACACTCGATTCTGTAACATTCAGCATTTTATGTTCCCAATTATAATATAAAATTTATAAATAACTAACTACAAATAATTAATTACAAACCTAATATTCTAAACAAAAATGAAAACTTAATACATGCCAACTTACTTTCCGACTTTGTACTTGCAAGACAATTCAAGAATTATACATCTTCGATGTGGGAGAAACGATAATGTGATATCGTTGATGCGAACTCTAAGAGGAAGTTTCAGCTTCTTTTCGAGTTCACTGAAACCCGCGAAGCGCGACAGAAAGATCCGGGCACAACGAATGCGGGACCCCAATGTTTCATTAGCTAAGATAATGTGTTTATCGTCGTTTCAACAATGCGTAATTTCGACGCATCATAATATGCATGCCGGAAGCCATGCAGCCAGCAATAACCACCTTCCCCATAGCCGTTCTCCCTCGCCCTGTCTCGCAAACGGCTGTTCGTCCTGGTGAACCTTGGCCAAACCGGTCATGAATAGTGCATGGTGGTCCATGGTGAGTACATAGGTGGTACGTGAGAATAGCATAACAGCCGAGTCGTTTCAGGTGCCCGCCATTGGCCCGGGCCGAGTTCAGAGCGAATTGAATAGTACACGTCATCTAATATACAGAGCATCACACGTGTTCCGCGATGCGTCACGTCGTTTCAGTTTGACATTATTTATGGTCGCATGAATGCACTATGTTGCGCCGTATCCACGCCCCGTCTACTCCGTCCCGTCGTTTCTACCTTTTATTCAAAACTTATGACTAGTCCTATCACTACCGTCCTGGTATTTTATTGTCCTTTACGTCAGTTTACTACCTTCCTACAGACAGCTGTTAAATTTCGGTTCTGCATTTACATACGTACCTTCGATTTCTAAAATGGGTCTGGCCGGAATTCGTGCACGATATTAAGTATTCATTACTTTACCTTGGACTCAGCAAAAGGAGTTGAAACATACATGTAGACAACCACCATCGCGATCATCAAACTCATAGGACTAGCATCATGAAGGCTCGCGATCGAATCTCGCGAGGCCTGAACGATTTTACAGCAAATTAAAATATTCATTGTTTCACCTCGAGACTCAAAATAAGCAGAAAACGTTCCTAAGTGTAATAACAATTCGTGCAACACAAACTCTTTTTGCCAAGAAGAAAGAAAAGAGGCCAAGAGAAGTATCAACGTGCTCAACAAGTAGAAGTGGCCAAATATGGTCAGACGCACCAGCCATCGTCACCATGGCGCGCGATGAGTTTTCGGGATTGCTTCTTGCAATAACAAAACTCGATTCGCGAACTAACTCGCTCTTTTCAATTTACGCACGTGTAAAGAACGTGTGAATTCCCGTTTCTACAATTTCGTTTCCCTTCAGATCTACGCCGAACTTCTAATCAAATTTAATCCCGGTGCCGCGTGTAGATTGCCGGATTATTTCTCGGATTACTTCACGTCGCATTCCAAGATGCACACGTAGACCGGCTCGGAAACTTGTGTAACTGCTCGTACGCGTAACGGTACGTGCCTCGGCGGCACTTCCTTCCCTCGAACTTCAGTCGTATCCGGTGAACTGTTTGTTTACAGCCTCGAACTGTAACTCGTAAAACCTCGGATGATTTATGGGTTCTAGGTGCGAAGTCGACCGGGGGGCCTCTTTTCAAAGTCGTTTCGCTAACCGGTTGCCACATTTTAATGATTCCCCGCGCGCGGCTTTCTCGCAGCCAACGCTCCACGACTTTCCGCGACGTTATCAAAGCTCTTCCCGTAATCGTCCAAGTCGCTTATCATCGTGTCGCCGTGAATTTCAAGATCCCGCCCCGCGATTGTTCCGCGGACCGCGAGCCGCGTCGAATATTTTCCGTCGCGCTGCTGAATTTCCACAAAAATAGATATCAAACTCCATTTAACTCCGCGTCACGGACTTCCTCCGGACTTCGAAATGAATTAGAAAGAACTCTGTAATCGGATCTTTCGCTTTAACGTGGATTTTCGTTGCGAATTCAGAGCCCTTCTTCTTTGCGATCCTGCGAATTCAGTTCCCCCTCCGTTGTCTGCGGCCGCGGCGAACTTCCCCGGAAGTTTGAATAAATCATAATATTCGTCGGATCGGGAGATTCGTTTTGTTTGCTTCGAGACTTTCGTAAACACGACGGCTCGGACCGCGAAGCCGTGTTTCCCTCCCAATCTTCCGTGAAATCTTACACCCGAAAATGTTTCAAACATTCCGTGCATTACCATTGCTCTCGAAGCACAACTTCCGGTAAGCCCGCGAATCTCGGAAAACGTTCGTTCGTCAAAGAAAGTCGATTTACTGAATATAGGAATTAAGCCACATAAAGCCTCTAAACTAAGTTATAAGTACCTGCTGAAAATGCAACACAAACAATACAATAAAAAATAAATACAACGCATTAAACTTCATGGAAAAAATGTCCATAGCTTCAAAATTGAGCTTTATAAATTCATTTACATAAATTCCGTTATATAATAACTAGTTTTAACACGTTGACACCGGCGCTGATATTCACGATTTTTTCTGTGAGTCGGCGTTCGAAATTTACAAAAATTATTATAAATAATTATGTTAAGCTTATAATATTGAATTACTATGTTTTTGCTATTGAATATCTGTCTATGATGTTCAGATAAAATAACATAAACCTATTTTGTCTGACACGTATGATCCACCGGTGGGTCAAGCCGTCGTCAATGTGTTAAAGAATGTTTATTCGAATATGTTCGTTTCTAAGCAAGAACATAGTGTTCTTTATTGATCATATTGATTTATAGTATACAGGGACATAGTAGGAAAATGTTACACCACAGGAACATGCTCGTTCTTTAGTAAATTACTGGTATTATTTTTTAGTTATATTAAATAAATATTTTAGAATCTATTATATTATCTAGGAATATAGATGAATCAAACAGTAGTAAAGTAATGAACAATAACAATTTTACACGGTTCATTTCATGGTAGATGACAATCGGCGACTAAAAAAACCGTAGCCCCTCTTTCCATATTGACCACTCCTGTTGACAACCCGAGAGAAAATTGGAGAGAACGTAATAATATCACTAATATTGCCAATATCGTTCCACTTGCGTCTCCGGCTAGCAGAAGTTTCCGTTTTGGTCAAAATTGTGATCGACAGATTGCAGATCGACGCGTAAATTTGACAAGATTTTAAACGACAGACAGTGCCCAATATCTCTTCCGGTGTTCTTATTGTTTCATGTCCTTCCTACCGATTTCTATAACCAGCATCTAAAAACCAGAATCCGGCGATTGTCCAGCAGATCCTAAGCAAGAAAATCTCGATCCGTCTGTTTCCATCCGACAGTATCGGCGCAATTATTTCGCTGTATGAAGCCCTCGCGCAACAACAATTCTTTTGAGACGCTTACAAAGGATGTTTAAAGTGAAGGGTGGAAGAAGGAGCCGTGGGAGACGGAGGAGGCGGAGGAAGAAAAATGTTCCGGCGTTAGCGAAAACGATCGCGTAAAGCCCCGCCGCTCCGTGGAAACAATCGTATTCCACGGACCATATAACGGACGTTCGGGAAGTACGGATTTACGTCTCTTGCGTCACAAAGGCAAGACAGGAACAACCGGTAGTTCCGGTTTCTTTCGACGGATCTACCCAGAAATGGGAATTTCAAACGGCCTTTGTAGACGGGTCCGCCGCTTTGAAGATTCCGTAAGCCGGGGTCCCCTCGTCAAAGCCGGTTAAATGTCGAACAGAGGAATCGATAGGACGAGGTTTTATTTATCGACACGACCGAAATATCCACCGGATTTACCACTTGCGACACTGTGTCCTACCGGCAAAAAGTATCGGCCTCGTCGAAAAGTTTTCTTGCGTTTCACGATCAAAGCGGGACCACGGCTTTTTGACAGCGCAATTATTTTGCCTATACTGTCGCCGTTGATGACCAAACTCGTCGTCTGATGCTTCACTTCGGGAGAAGTGCTTTATTTCATTCGGTCCCGAAGCGTAACTTTGCGCTCTGACTATTTCTGTCTGTCTGCGGTTGACTTCTTCTACTTAAAATAGACGATGATACTCTCATTGACGTTATTTGTTCGACTTGGATCTTCCGAAAAATGTGAATTGAAATCTAGAAAGATTAACTATATCTCATTAATCCGCAAGTTGATCGAGATATGCACTAAGAATGTCTCTTTTAATAGGAGATTTGGTAGCAAATTTAGGGTAGTTTAATTCAGTAATGTTGAGATTTTGATGTTTGATTGAGCAGTCCATATATTCTCAACAGAAAATAAATACCAAATTAATAAAAATGATAAATTAATGCACGCTACGTTTGCCGTAGAATGTCAAATAAGAACGTAAATGATATTAAAATTGCTATCGCGATCAAAAATTATGGAGGACCGATGCAGAACGCACGCAAGATCGTACGCTGTCGAAAATGACCGGAAGAACTAAAATTATGTTTTGTAGGCCTAATGCGTGTTGTTCGCTGTACGTATATAATTTGATTCGACGTTTCATAACTACGAGCACATGAATTGCACGCGAGGTGAAGTCATGAGTCACTGGTACAGCTTTATTATTATGACGTGTAACATTATTTTATTTTCCTACGTAATTAGTTTATATCATTGTTCTTGATTATTGAGGCACATTACAAAATGTTTTTAGATCTGTAGAGAATTTGAAATATCGAATAACATGTGATAGATCCAGTAAACTTTTATTTAAAAAAAAACCTCATTTGGAAAACACGATTCACAATTTAAATTGTTGTTCTTACAAAACCAAGTACTTTTTAATTGTATGTTATTTTCTTAAGACAATTGTAATTTAATGATTAGGGAAATGAATAGTGGACATATTAACTAGAAATTAAGAAAATTAATTAATTATTTCGATGATTTAAATGTGAGATATTTTGACCAGATGTAATAGCAGAAGCTTAACCCTTTGCGGTCGTATTGAGTTTATGGTGTCATCCTGATTTTAAAGTTACCTCTGTTAAATGACACTTCTGTTAGTACTATCTGACGACAATTATAAATTTATAAATAATTTTGACAATGGAAATTTTCTTGCAGTACAGTTGCACGAATCTCTCGATTTTTATTCATCAAACAAACGCGCCAGTCTTTCCGAAAGCGACAATCTGATTAACCATTTAGCAACAGGCGTTTGGGTTTGCAGAAATTGAAAGACAGCGTAGCAGGGCGGCGGTAGGGCCGGCGGAACGCGCCGCGACGTTAAAATAATTAAAATGCATATGTGCCGTCTTGCCCGGTTCAGCGTGTCGGGTAAATATTTTTTTGTCTCGAGCGAGCTGGAAGCGGCGCGGAAATAATTCTCGCTCCCACGCCGAAAAAACGAAGGGCGGAAACGTAACAAGCTTGCTAGCCCCGACACGACTCCGAAACTGCGCGACGCGTCGCGACGCGTTTGGTCCGGCCGTGAACAGCCGGCCGAAGAAACGCGGCCGGATTATTTGCTGGACAGCGGCGAGAGATTAATGGCCCCGGAGTATTTGCGTGACACCTGCAAAATTACGTAACCGACTAATTGAAGTTGTGTGGCGCGGAATGGTCTTCTTTGTTCGCGACCGAGCTTTTTATCGCGGGGGCAGATAGGCGGTCGCGCTGTTTGTTGTATTTTATAGCATTCGGTATAGAATGCCTTTAACCCTTAACCAGACTGCCAATTACTGCCAGTTACTGTTCCTGTATATAATGCGCATCTCTTAATTAGTAAGTGCAAGTGAATCTAGGTTGAAATATTGCAAACTGAGTTAGTACATGAATTTTCAAATAACTATATTGACGTATATTAACCCTTTGCGATCGCATATCCATCCTCAGCCACCAAAGCTGTTTATTTATTTTTTATTTTTGATAAGATTAAAACATGGTATTGTGCTACATACACTCCCAAAGAAAAAGATAGCAGACGCGTGCTGTATTTTATTTCTCGCGTATTACAATTATGGTACAGGAAATGACTACCTTCTACTAATATGTAAACATTATCTATATTGGAACTTCTACGAGATATCCTCTTAGGAAGAATGGAAACACACAAATAGAGACAAAATGATAGCACACTCAAGGTTTATTTTGATTTTCTTCAATATGTCCAGATGGAAGATCATCCGACAGTGACATAAACGCAATTCTTATTTTAAGAAAACAGAAAGTAACGATTACAGAAATTGCGAAAGAAATTGGTCGAAGCAGAATAGCTGCATATAACGTATTAAAAATTGTGCATAACTACGGTAAAAGAAAAAGCACTGGAAGGCCAGCAACCCTATTGCACCGTGTCATAATAGTAATATACTTCGTGCTGCATTTAATTCTTGTATTACTGCAAGAGAAATTGCTTGCAAAGCTGATGTACAAAATAATATTCAAAATGTTCGACGTATGCTACAAATGAGTAATATTATGAACCGGTCAAGAATAAAAGTCAAGCCACGATTTACAAAGAAGCATAAGGAAGCACGCCTTGAATTTGCGAAGAAACATATATACTGGAGGAAAACCTGAAGGAATATAATCTTTACAGATGAAAAACGGTTTTGTCTGGATGGTCCAGATAATAGTGCATACTATTATCATGACATTCGAAAGGGACAATTAACAAGAATTAAACGACAAATGAAAGGAGGTGGAATAATGATTTGGGGCGGCGTAGGTTACAAAGAAAAAACGGATATTAATTTTATACAAGGAGAAATGAATAGTGCAAGTTATTTAAGATTAATAAGAAACCAAATTGATAAGTATGCACAATGCATTGCAGGTCCAAAGTTTGTGTTCCAGGAAGATAATGCTGCCGTACACGCGGCAAAAATTGTTCATGAATATCTTTCAAAAGAGATAATTCCTGTTTTGGAATGGCCGGCGTGCTCCCCGAACTTAAATATCATTGAGAATTGTTGGGGATTATTATCAAGAGCTGTCTATGCAGAAAGTAGACAATTTGAAAATTTAAATGACTTAAAAATCAGTATTAAAGAGGAATGGAAAGATTTATCACAATTTTCAATTAAATTGCTGTATAAATCATACTACACATTATTAAACACAGGTACAGTTATGTCATTTTCATATATGTCTGTTTTAAATTCATATAATATGGAATATTTTTCAGATGTGCTATCATTTTGTCTGCATTCATTTGGGTATTTTTATTTTTACGACGAGAATTCATTGAAGAAAAGTCAATAAAAGTTATGTTTATATTTGTTATAGAAGGTAGTCTTTCTGTATTATTGGCACATTTGCTGTACCATAATTATAACGCGAGAAATTAAAGATAGCACGCGTGTGCTATATTTTTCTTTGGGAGTGTATATCATAAATTTCGCTTTTCCTTCCTAATTTTGCGTATTATGTATTACTATATATTCAACGGAAATTAATTCCAACCAGGATGATACCATAAACTCAATACGACCGCAAAGGGTCGTCGTGCTTGTAATGCATCGTGCTGCTATTACATCTCATCAAAATATCTCACATTTAAATCATCGAGATTATTAATTAATTTTCTTAATTTCTAGTTAACATGTCCACTGTTCGTTTCCCTAACCATTAAGTTACGTTGTTGCCCTTTTGACAATTATTGTTTGACATACCTCAAAAAGATCAATACCTGAACCAAACGTATAACTTTGAAAATGAATCTTTCATAGGTAATATACAAAAAATAATTTTCTAGTTGCAACAGAGTATATTTTATTGATTCTGCAGCAAGACGAGAAGAACGCGGATCGTCGAGTTTACGATTGAATGTTCGCCGATTCATGGTGATCGTAAACAGAAGTCAAAGTATCGCGTGCTCCGGCGTATATACACCTTGTTTCGAGTTCGATACGGTAACGCGATATTTCGAAATATTTATGTAGATTGATATCGCTGTCTCTGGCGAGAGCACCGGGCCCGGTCGAACATTTTTCAGCCCGCGTTACGTGCGCATTATATGCAAATTCGTATTTAACGGAATCGTTACACCGCCGCGGCAGTCCTATTTCCTTCAATTTCGCGCCGTTCCGTAAAAATACATATATATATATATATATCCCTCGGCCTGATCTGGGTCAACCGTGAAAAGAGACACACACGTGTGTTAGATCGGCTGTGTCGGTGAAACGTGAACACACACACACACCCGTTGCAAAACCGGCAAGATAATATTGCGCGTATCTGCACGCTCGAAAACGGAAATGTCAGTGGCTGCCGCGGAATTGATCACTGCGAATTCTTTCGCGAGCAAATGTCACCTTCCAGCGAAAGTTTATTTACAGATACTCCGAAAAGTATTCGGACACTAGTAATCGTGTAAAATAGAGATATAAAACGACATCGGTAGTAAACAAATAATTCAAAATATTTAGAACTTTCGGAAATATATTGTTAAATAGTTGATGTATAAAACTAACAATAAAAGTTATAAAAAAATTTATTTTTATAGCTTTGGAAATTATCTTTATAAGTCAATCAAATAGTTAAACAGTAATGTTTTATACTAAATTGAAAGTTCGTTGTATTTTGACATTTACACAGACTACTTTAATATAGCGTAAATGATTTTTTGTTCCAATAGATATTTATTTAACCTGGGATACTGCCACGTATATATACTTTTAGTTTCTTAAAATTATGATTATTCTAAGTGTAAAGAAAATGAGAATCAGTTCCCTCAGCAATAACGAAAAAACTTCCTTGAATATTATAGAATGAATGATAAATAGGAAAGAAAAAATTTGATAAACTGTTCCCTATTATAAAAATTCATCCCTAAAGAGGTTAAATGTGCCCATAATTATGAAAGTGGTCTAAGTCAAAAATTTAAAGAAATTATATAAACATAACTTGTAAACGGCGCGTGTCCCTCTTTCACGCGTTTCTGAACTAAATAATAAGCACCACTACTGGATCAGTATAGGAAGAAAAACATAAAGATATTATGTGTTTACTACCATACATTCCTCCAGTTTTTCAGGAACATTTTAAAAATCTTAAAAACTCGAAATGATAAAAATGCTTTACTTTTTGAGAATCATTAGTAAATGTGCATGAATCATTTCATTAAAGTTATTGTTTCAAATGAAACTCGTAGTTCTTTATTGCTTTAAGTCATCTATAGTACATTCAGTTAATTTTGAAAATAGTCTAAGTCAATTCAAACTTTAAAAACAACATTCTCGTATGAAATTCGCACAAAATTTCATATTCATAATAAATTTCCTTTAATCAAGAATAATAAAATTCTAAATAAAAAGATCGCATAATGTAAAAATATATTTTAATTTATGCAAATGCAATTCATTAAATATCTCGAAACAAGAAATATATGACTTAGACCACTTTCATAATTATGGGCACAAATATATGTCGTAGATGTCAAAGTTATATCAGCGTTCTAATGCTTTTCAGAGTAAATGGAAAATGAATAAAACGGAGTTAAACGCGCTTTCAACACTCAAAATATTCGCGAATTCATCTAAAACATTCTAAGCCGTGCGATTTTTTAAAATACGAAAAATTGTCAAAGTCCTAGCTGCCTGCTCGATAGAATACTCGAAATTCCCTGAACTCTCTCCCAGCCTTACTTTATAGTGTACGGAATTTCGAATATCCCAGAGACGTGAGAAAGATGGAACTCGGTAAAATTTCAACGAGGTGGCAGATTCGAAGAATCTGCGAAATATTTTCGAAATTTCCGCCAATTTATCAGCAGACAAAATCAATACTTTAATCGCTTTTGCTTGTGTCTCCGAATAATTTTATATATGCTTCAACATGGAACTATAAATAAGGAAACACGTGAATAATATGGCACGGTGAACGAGTTAGTAAAATATACGAGAATTTTCTACGAATACGATGTAGAAAGTCGTGGCGGGGTGCTAGAGTCGATGGGACTTAGAAAATTTCAACGCGGCAGTAAGGCAAAGTGAGCTCCGACTATCTTCAAAGTTTCAATAGCTCTAACGGTCGGGCGGAGTTTTCTAACTTCGAGTGACGCTCACAGCAACTCTAGAATGTATGTATTTCTTTTGGCCGCTGAATAAAACCGAGGGTTCTATTTTCCATGGAAGTTGCAACCGGACTTCGAAAGTGCGCGCGGGTTATCCGAATTCTTGGAACCAAGGTTGCAACATTGTCAAAATAATCAAGATCAGAAAAACGTAGGATTATTTTACAGTCTCGTGGCAAACGAAGAATCTACTTTAACTAAAATACTTCTCGAAAATAGTAAAACCAGTTTCAATCTGATGCGATGCAGGAATTTTGTCCGCGCATCTTGCGAACAATACGCGCGTCCAACAAACCGCGCGTGTAACAGTGTTCAAGTGCGAATGAAAACGAAAAAACCGCAGTAATTGGACAATTCTTTGTGCCAGGTGTAACTTAAAACTTTAATTGCTCCGTAAAAAATGTTAATTAAAAACGAAGTGCGCTTTGAAAATCCGCTGAAGGGCTTCCTTCAACTCGGCCGGTTTTGTTGCAGGGCAATTTAAAGGATCAAAACGAGAAGGTCGAAAACAGAGAGGCGAACTGCGACGAAAGTTACTGCGATGTGGTCAACGAGTATCTCTTTGGTATTACCCTTCTCCCGGTAACACAACCGCGAAATCGGCTTAAGTACTTTTTGAATAATAGCAAAGGCCACGCGTGGTAGTAGCAAAGAGTGTGGCATTATTACGTCCACAGAGTTTTTCCAGAAAAACGACCGGGAACTCGTCCCGACGAACTTACTTTCGAGTTGTACTTTGTGTCGTTGCGGAAAATTAATTTAACATCTGTTTATGAATTAACTCTTCGACGGTGTTCACGATAATTTGCATTAAAGATGATCGGGTCGTAAAATACCGTATACGTTTTTTTGGAAAGTGCACAATGTTCTTAAGAATATTATGTGAAAGGATACAACAGTTAATATGAAAATATAGAGAAAGTAAATATACCATAGAATTAACTCCGATAAGATATTAAGAAAAATGTTATACAGGATGTCTAATAAGTTTTCGACATATGAGGTCTAATATTGTTTTGTTTGGAAGGACGGACTGAATCGATAAATGTATCTTTCTACTTACAGAAAAATTAATTATGTCATCTCATAGTCCTATCAAAATCATTTAATTTCTGTGGAAAACGTGTCTATATGTTTTCATATATAGATTAATATCAGGCACCCTGTATAAGACCAGTATACGGTCTAGCAGAAACGTCGACCGAATTGTAGTCATTGAGAATACTTTAAAAATATATATGCTTCAATTTTCTGGCTTTGAAAAATGTTATCGCACGAAACGGAACGGCTCGAATAAAATTAGAAACTAAAGCGGCGTTAGTTACGTTTCTCGAAAGGGGCAGAGTATTCGGCAATTTTTGCGAAACGTACAGTTGGGCCGGTAATAAAATACAGGCATCCCATTTCGTCTCCAGAAGATCCTCGAATTGTGAGAAAATATGCTGCCCGGCCAGCCGTTACAAGGACTTCGTCCTGAAAGCTACTCGGATCTCTCCCTTTTCCCACCGAGTTCCGGCACGGTCTTTTTCTTTTTCCCACGCTGCCCTCCCCCGTTTCATAAATGCACATAATCTGCGAGAAACGTACGTTGGATAAATTTTGAAACGGAACCGCCGCGCCGAGCAAAAGAATTCTGATTATTCCGTTTTTTACTTTGGAATTCATATTTCCGCGGACAATGTTACGCTACCCGAATCGAAGAAAAGTTCTAATCGAGCATCAAAAGTTATGTTCAAGTAGAAGTAAGTTTTATGACAATATAAAAATAAGTATAACGTCTTACGTAACACTTTTGTAACTCGATGTTGATAGCCTTAATAACCTAGAGACACAACTGCACGCGTCATAGCGAATTATAAATTCGTAATTATTTGCGAACAATTCTAGGTGAGCAATAACTAATAATAACAAAAAAGATGATAACGCATTGTTAAGGGCAACAGCAGATTTTGAGGCGCATCGCTTGTATCATGTTATAGGAATTCAGTCATGACATGTACCGAGAACGGCGAAAAATTGAATTTTACTACATTAAAACAATATTATTTATTTCTTTGTATTCTGAGCCGAATTGCTACTATACATATTAAAAATTTAGTATCAATATAAAACTTTTTTTCACAATATATCTAATGATCTAGTAAAGTGTGATATAATTCGAGGCATGGATAAATACATAATCCTAAATTACATTTCTTACATTCATAATGCATCTGACTTAACAAATTATGTTCTTGACACACTCTACATTTATACATTGCGCTGTTTAGCAAAAAAGCTAATCTTTACGATTTCCGCCCTTTGATTTACTTTGATTGACTTTCATGTATTCTACCTGAGGTACTCGTGTAAAACTGGTTTTATTAAACGTAAATAAAATTTAGAAAGTTACATACTTGCATAAGATTTATCGGAATAATTACCAACAAATTTGCGGGGCGCCATCCCTCTCAGGCGACAACAGTAGAATAAGCGCTTATAGGCGCTCTCAGTGTCACAAACGCAAAATTTCTAAGCGCCTATGGTCGTCCATAGTAACCCAGGGATTAAAATGCCCGTACACCGTTTCCGTTTTCTATTCTCCTGGTACGAACCCAGACCCACAAAATTTCAAAAGCCGGAGGCTAATCAGTGAACACTGCGAAAAGCGTGTGCATTTTTCTTCGTTCCTGCGAAACGGAAACACGATGACTCGAAACTAAGCGGGTGTAAAAGGGGGTACGGGTAAAAAAATTAAAAGAAGAACGATAATGAAAAACGGAGAAAGAGAAGGAGCAGTCCCGGAATTTGCTGCGATGCGTTCCGCAGCGTTCCACGGGACAGCTCGTTCGCCGAGGAGCGGGCTCGTCTCACGTATGCTTAAGCTAATATAAAAACAAATTGAATAACTTCGTCGAGCAATTTCGCGTGTCCAAATGAGCGACGAGAAAATTGCCGCGTCACCGTGACAACGGTCGTCGCCCGTGTCTCGCTGTCCTTCTCGATCGTGGCGCCCGGAACTCCGCGAAAAGAAGACACGAGGAACACGACGGCAGCTCGCGCGGAGTCTTTTCGTTTCTTGCTAGCGTCGCGACGCCGAGCCGGGCCGCCGGCACCGTTGTTTCGGCGTCGGCGGTACACGCTCTCCCGACTCGGCCGCGCGCGCGCGCGCGCAAAAACATTTAAATAGCGCATTACCACCCTTGAAATGGACCATTCGGAGCCCATTTTTCGAGCCGTTCTGCCCCTCTCGCTCCCGCGCGCTCTACTCGTATAACCGGCCCGACGGAACGAAACGACCAAAAAGACCTTTCGAATCTAGTAGGAAGTTGAACAGTTCTGAGGAAAAGTTTGCGAGGAGGCGGATAGCAGCGCGGCAAGGATCGTAGAAAGCCGCGGTGGGATGTACCGAGGGCGGGCGGGAAGGAGAGCATGCACGATCTCCTGTAGACAAAAGTCGGAAATAAAGAATGATCTAGAACCGAGCGAGTTCTACCGAATGCGAAGCCTGGGGAACCCGGTTCGAAATAAAAACAAGACCCGCAATCCGTTGGCTTGAGTGGAGGATAAATAAAATAGTCTTTTACGGTGCTGGCGTTGCTGTTACTGCTGCCGCTGCTGCCATCCGACGGCTTGCGCGGTAATCCGGGGTGGTGCGGAACCACGACCTTTGCTTCCGTTTCATTTCTTGAAAGTAATTAGGTCCCGCGGAGAATTATGTTGCTTTTCGGATCTGATCTTAGAATATTTTACGTGCGATCATCTTGAAAGCGGTTTTGGAGAACAGCTTGCTGTTATTCATTTCGCTCCGAGATGGCCGCGTTATTAAAGTCGGTAATTTCGTAGACAGTAGATTTGAAACGATCGATGATCAAAGACTGTCGAACGCAACAGAAAAGTGATATCATAGCTGCTGTTATTTGGTTGACAAAGTTATTTCGCAGCGAAACCTGAATTAATTATTCGATTGTGGAATTAATAAACTCGGCTGATACTTTCTACATCGCAAATTAACGTTCCCTTTGAGACAGAGAAACCAACTTGCGAATAGAATTGTTCATGGTTCTTGTTTGTTGATTCGATTCCGACTGGAATTATTCGACGCAAACCGTGGGAAGTATACAGAGAGGGAGTGAAAGAGAGAAAGAGAGAGAGAAAAAAGGCGAAAATTGTATTCCCTCCTGTCATTTTCAATTAAAGGGCCACCGCGCCACGTTACGCCGCGCCGCGCGCGCCACTGCAATCTTGGCCGTGTATTTAATTGGGGGGGCGCCGTTAATTTCATTTTTAACCAGTCGTAATGCTGCAATTACGATGGCTCCCTTTCATTTTAATTTACGCGCGGCGAGCCCGCTCGGTGGACAGTAAACGTTCCACTTGTTTAATTTACAATCGGCCGCTGTGTGACACTGTCCGTCCCCTTTATCTCCCCGAGGTGTGAAATGAAAATTTTATAACGTACTCTAATTTCCATTAGCCCCCGCGAACTGGGAGGGAGGCAGTAGATGGCGATAAGTGTACAAATGGCGTTGATCAAATGCCGTTGGAGAGAAAGGGGGCCCCAGACCCCCCTCCCCCGCCCCCTTGGATGTAACGCGTTAATCTGACACCGATGCGGAAAGACCACGGGCCAGCGTTATCGGCCGCGATGAAAAGATTACGTGGGAATTTACAGCCGGTGCTTTGCTCGAAACGGTACCGACTCCCGCCACCCTTACGCAGTTAGATTATCGCTCGGTTTAACCTAAGGAAAATGTGGGGAACCGTCGATGACACCGGCGGCAGCGTGCAATACTTCCCGAGCCCGCCCGCACCCCGCCGCGTTTGCGTTTCGTAACCCCGCATTTGCATTTATAACGCTTTGTCCGCGCTTGTTCACCGGCCTTTCGAAAATCGATGAATAACAGCTTTTATTCAACGTTTCAGTGGCAGTGCTACTTCAATCAGCAAGAGTAAAGTAGGATACGAAAGGAAAACTATTTTCATCCCGTATTAGGTCTATCTGTTTCAAAATTTAATCGAATGCCTCAATGGAAAATTAATTCATATTCGCCGATTCCATGAGAATCAGCGTTCGAGAAATTAATAATGTTGGGAACATTTATTTTCTAGTTTATATCCTTTATATGCAATTCTTAGGATACATGACAAATAGTCTGCCATTCCACTCTGAAAAATCAAAAACTCCCTCGCGATTGGATGGTTAAAAGAGCGAGATAGGTTGAGAGAGACGTTTAGAGCCAGAACAGCGTAGAAACGTAGTGTAGATTATCTTTGTATGTAGTCGTGATTGTCATTCATATCTCTTTGTTCTAGTCTCGTCTAAGTGTAACTTATCAAAGTTATCATAAAATCCTATATTAAACTTGTTGACTTTTTAAAACGTCAGGGACGAATTATGACGTATTTATCAAACTAGGGTTTTAATGCATTCTAGTAAAAATAGTTTGAAATTTTGCAGCGATAGATTTTTTTATCAGCTATCGAATGGTATAATAGTTATTGGAAAACCTCTAAAGACAATTTTAGCCACCTTAATTAGCTAAGCTTTTTGTAAATAGACAGACAACGCGAATCAACTTTAGTCTTAATCTGAAAAGGTTACTATTAATAAAAATTTGGATGTTAGATATTATCAGAAATTTCTGAGCTGCACGCAACGAAGTTAGACGTTCTACGCAGAGTGTACGAACGGATCGGCAGAATGTGGAATAGCAACAAGTAATCGTCTGTTCCATGGAATTTCTGCGCGGGATGCGCGTTAAACGCCCTCCCTCCCTCTCCTCCCACCATAAATTCGTTTTAGTACAATGCGTCTAAGGGGAAATTCGTTTAGGTGGAAACCTCCTTGATGCATCTGTTCTGTCGTTAGTAGACACAATGACGACCGCGGGTGCAGGCCGATAACGATCGCGAAAGTTAACCGGTATCAGGACAGAGGGCCTAAGCTTCACGCTCATAAAAGCACCTCTCGTTTCGATCCTGGTTGGCCGAAGGGCAATAAAGCTGCTGCGCTTAACGCCTTATAGACGCGCAGAATGTTTAGAGCCCTCTGCGGCATGATATCCCGGTGCGCCGCGAGGCGTAACTTTATTGCTTACCAGCGCACGCCCCTGTCTTCCTCGTCGTCTTCATCGGTTACCTTCGTTACAAAACCGTCCCGCCGGCTGCCGACGCCGCTACTTTGAGCAGTGCCAATTTAGTTTTATACCGGCGAATTTCTGTCACGGTAAATTTGCGTGCCGGCGAAACGCGCGCCGCGTGAACAGGCTTTATTGCCTCGCGTTCAATCACATCCCTGATTTTTATCGCCCCCCGCGCCTTGTATCTTGTAACGCTTTGCTATTCTCTATCCGCTACGCTTCTCCAGCATCCGTGAACGCCGGCAAACCCGGGGAATCTTACGCGGAAACGCGAAACTAGCGAACGCTAGATTGCTGAGCGAGTCCCTCTGGTTTATGACGGAAACCACTCGATTTTAAATGTCCTGATTTTCTTCTTATCTTAGAAATTTTGACACAGAGAAACGTTAAAAATCAAGATAATTATATGACAAAAAAATTTCGGGACGCTATCAATTATGACATGTGAGACTTCCATTAACCCTTTGCAATACTTTGACGAGTCTGACACGTGATGGAGATTTCTAGTAAAAGTCTGTTAAGTTTGTATACTATTCCGTTCTTTTTAGTCTGAATAAAATTCTGTTCTCTTGTTATCAATATTTAAACATTTTAGTAAATATAGGCGCACGGTAAATATAAATTGTTTTTTTTTCTTCTTTGAAATTACTACCACCGAAAAACTTCTAATTACTTTAATTCTAAAGAAAATGGTACGGCACGGGGTTAAAAACATTAGATTGTTGAGGAAATTCCTGAGCTTGTCATACTGAAGTATTAAATGTTTCATTGTAGTTAAAAATCACAAGAATCATTTATGATTCTAATACGTTACAAATTTTATAGGCTTTTCTTCTTAACCCCTTGCAGTACCTTCACCTTCGCAAAAAAATCATCATGACGAATAAAACTCGTCAATGTATGGCAAGGGTTTATGCGGAAACAATGAAAGAAAGCAAATATTGATTTCTACTTTCCTTCTCTTCATAAGTTAAATATGTAGCCTGGTTCACGATACCATTTTCTACAATATAAATAATAACTTCCATAATGGTTGTATAATCTTCAATGTGTGTATTTCAACTGTAAATCTGAAATCATTTTTCCGGTTCATAGTATTTCCATTTTGTATAACAAAGTGCATTCGGTTCACTTAAAATTGAGTCACGCGACTCATATAACAATTAGAACATTAACAATATTTTAAATCTAAGCTTGGATGATATCTATGAAAATAATTTTGGAAGTGATGGAAATTACTAGTAATAAATAATTAAGCATAGATGTTGTTCTGTTCTTTAAAATTGGAATAAAATTCTAACCCCTTCTTATTAATATTTAAGTATACAAGTAAATTCAGGCATGAAATAAACATTAATGTTCTGTCCCTTCTAAGAAATTGTGCCAATTGAAAAATTCCTAATCGCAGTGACTGTGAAGAGAATGGTACGTCAAGGGGTTAATGGCGCTGAAGAGTCGTCACTCGAGTGCAAAGGGTTAACAGTATTAATTTATGCTTATTAATTTTGTCTAAGACTCGCCGTTGTATGGTAATTGGAATTGACAATATAGGGATATACAGGGTTACAGAATCTCCGCAACAATTTGTTTGAAACATATTAGGCGAGGCCAGAGCGATCTTTGTGGTCATTAGCTAAAGTGACGTACTTATTCCGCGGGGAGCAGTGACTCCGTGAATTGCTTCGACAGCTGTCCCTCAAATTGGCATAATTAATAAGTTGAAACCTAGAAGGATTATAAGCGGACGGATAAGTAGTTAGTTCGGTGGGGTTACCGTAGATGGGGACAGAGCAAAGCGGAAAGAAAGAGAGAGAGAAAGAGAGGGCGAGCGAGAGAGAGAAAGTGAGAGAGGGGTAGGGGCGGTGACAGAGAGGAGGGTGAGTAGAACAGGGGCGAATCCGGGGAGGATTACGAGACGGGGGACGGCGCCCTGTCATTAACAGCCACCTATTGACAAATACGCGAGCCATCGTACTCGACACTAATGCCATATCATCTTCAGGCCTTATTGTAGTCATTACTCCCCCTCTTGTATATAAAACGACTGGTCGTGCTCCCGTCGAATGAAAAACGAACAGTCTAATCCTAAAAGTGATCGCGGGACTTGATTTGAAGCATGACTGTCATTTATTTCTGCCGGCAACTTGTGAAAAGGGATACCCTAATTCTCGTCGGTTCCAAAATTTTATTACCGTTCAAAATGATTAATCGCGATACATATCGCTAAAACCGTACTTTGGGAAAACTGCTAGAAAATCGATGTGTTGCGGCAAACATGATTAATTGCGTGTCGCGCAATTACTATCACCGGTTTTTGCAAGATAGTATCCTCCTTTCATTACTCTGTCGTGTCGTTATAAATTTCCCACCTTTCTGTGATGAAATACCTACGATCGAGCAGTTTAAGAAATCGAGTAGAAGCAAAAATTACAAGTTAATTTGCTAATGCATATTCAGATGCACTGCGTAAATCGAGTTCGACGGACTTTGACGTCATTTATTCGAATACATCAAATCGAATTTCGCTAACGCGTATTTTTCCTTTAAAGCAGAATTATACTTTTGATCAGCGTCCCGGTAAGAGCAAAGAACAAATGACCGCATAAAAAGGTCATTGTCGAGTATGCCTTGGTTTTTCGCGGAATCGTAAACGCAAGAATTCAGTTTGCGACCTGATTGCACAAAATAATTCCGGAATACGACGGAACGTTGAGAAGAGTCATTAGAGCGCCGCTACGAACTATAAGTTCGACTGTCCCCAGGAATGGAACATCGATGGTTGAGTGCGCTTGAAAAAAGTCTATTAAACGTCAGATAATCGATGAGCGGCCAGAAGAGGAGCGAGGGAGGCCGCGTTCGAATAAAATTCTGTTTTCACACCGCAACAGTTATCAGGGAGACATTGCGTCCATCTCTGAACCGCTCGGAGCCTCAAAGAAGGGAACCCTTTTCGCTTAGCGGCCATTTCGTTCATTTCCGGTCCCGGGATGCGGAGGAGATCCATTTACTGGCTCTCGGGCTCCTTCTGCCGTCTACCTTCCAGGCATCGAAAGCCATTGTGTGTCCCAACCCCTTTTCGGTCTCTCCTTCGTCTGTCAGTCAGTTTACATTACTCGCTGTACCGCCAAACGAGAGGAACAGAAAGGATCCGACGCTGGCCCGTATTTAAAGCGGCCATTAAGCCTCTGTAATTATCGCCCTTCGATTCCAATTTGATTCTGAAAAGAAAACTGGAGTGCTTTTTCGCTGCTGATCGCGCGACGAACCCTAAACGGAAACAGGGCCGACCGATTAATCACTGTGGACTTCAAAAATTTCGGCAAAATCATCGGCGACCGTCAAGTGACTGTCATCACTGGCCATTTCTAGATTATCTAGACTCCTTTCAATAATTTTTAGCATTTTGAATGAAAAATGTGCAGCTATTATTGAAAGAACCTAATGGCGAAGTTGCAAAGTTATGTGTAACATAACGCTATGTACACATGTAGAATATGTAAAATACAGAGAATGATATATGAGTCAGACTACGGCCAGGTAGATTGTCGAGCAATTGTTTTTTGCGACGTTATCGCGGCTCGAGTGTCGGGAATTTTTCAGCGAGAAAATCGTGATCAAAGCGCGCGTTTCCACTTTGATTCGTCGCGAAGGCGCAAGGAAGCGCCAGTAAATCCTGGCCGGCGAATAAATAACACCTGTGCCCACGGGCAAGACAAGTCCCAGACGTCGAGGGGCCGGGGAATCCGGCATTCGCACGGGCTTCCTGAATATTCAGTTTCCGCGGAACAAAAATTACACAGTTGGTCCGTCGAGACTCTAAAACCACAATCTCATAGAATACAAAACAGCCCGGGTCCCCATTGTCTGGCGAGCGGCGGGGTTTCCATCTAATTTATCCCGCCATTATTCCCCAACAAGTAGCTTAACGACTCCTCGAGGCGTCGCTGCCAAAAACCAACTAAACATTAACTAATTCCTGCGGAATATGTTAATTGTCCGACGAAGGCCGCCGGTGGGGGTAGCGGCGGCAGGTGGTGTCGCGGGGGTGTCGCGTAAAGGAAAGATAGGACGCTCTTATCAAAGACACCTTTGCATACTTCGGCGCCGCGATCATTCTCTTTTTCGTGGGCAAGGCGCGGAGCGGCACCTGGCCGACCGATCGTTCGAGGACAAGGAGGAGGACGAAGGACGCAATATTCAGGCCCTTAACTCGAATCCGTAGGCGGCGCGCGCCCACCCCAACGCTTAGCCACACTCTTTTCCTCTTAGCTCGTTCCAGCCATGCCGTTCAGGGCTGATCCATATGTAACGCGAATGAATATTCAACCCTGCTGCACCACCATCGGCACCGTCGCCATCTCCACGGTTTCCTATCGCCACACCATCGTCCTGAACGACGGCTACGACGACCACGACCACGACGTCGACGACGCTCGCAACTACGAGCCATAGTCCTGCTCGTTTCCACGGTCGCCGCGCACTTGCTACGACCTCGAGGTTTCTCGGTGGTGCTCTTCTCGGTCTCTCTGTCCCTCGTCTCTCTCGCCGCTCTCTCCTCGCCAGCCACAAGATCTTAAGTGCACTGATAGCGCAAACGACGCGCTATCTCGTACCCCCTCCGCCCGTCCCGCTCCACTCGAACCACGTCATCGCGCTCTTTCGCCATGGATTCCGCCCTCCTTATCCTACGTATCCGCGTACCTACCTGCGCCTCTCCGTCCCACCTGGCTACGGGGATAAACGGGAATGGCGGCGAGCTGATAGAGAAAGATTGTTATAAGGGACGCGCGAGATATCTCGGAAAATGAGATAGAGCAAGGGAGGCTGGAAGAAACAAAGCAGTTAAAGTGGTAAAGAAATAATAGGACGGAAGGGGGCGGCGGAGGGTGCCGAGAGGGGGGAGGGATTGTAATCATGGAACCGCCTGGAAAGCAACATGAAAGCTACATTTAATGGAATATAAAACCCAGGTTGGAAGCGAAACGCGGCACTTTATGAAATTAATAATCCAGATAGTAGATATTGACGGTGATCAGGAAGATTGCTCGAGTCGGTCGAGACGGTCGAGACGGTTGAGACGGCGAGTAGAGCAAAGAACGAAGACGAATACCGAGGCGTGGTTTAATTGATTTTTTAACTAAACGCTCGACCGCGAGCCCGAGTGTTTTACGTAATCCGACAGAGCCCGGTTGAAGAGTGTGCTTTCACGAACGCGGCCGCGACGGAATTTGCATTGATTTGCAATTCGTCGCGAACGCGAACCGTCCGTAAGAGTTTCCTTCTATGCTTTCAGCTATGTAAATATTTCTTTGCCGGGGACACGAGATTTCCTCCAGGACGTTCCGCGAGATAGTGGCTTCGACTTCCCGCTCTAATAATGTCAAGGAGAATATGGAGGGCTGAGGATGAACAAACGCTCTCGCCGTTCCGCCCTGAGATTTATCGTGTTTCGTCTACTCCTTCCTGCTGATACGCTGTTCGACAACTTCATTGCCCTACGACGGCGGGCGAGAATAAATTCACGCGAGAAAATGTTTTCAATAACGCCGCACTCGAAAAATTTCTAAGCTTTATTAGACGCTGACAAGATCGCCGAATGAAACTGTCAGATTCTAAACTAAATACTGTCTTTTCAACTAGATTAAATTATTGTCTCTCTTTTCTTTTTAAAAAATTTTTCAAATTATGAAACTTTGTTCGTAGGAAATAAATTTCTTAATGAAAAACTTATATTGTACCAAAATACACGTTAGTCGTTTTTACTGCCTTGTAGGTTTAATGTTAATTCCTTCCTACCTGAATTTGATATTAAAAACCTCAAAATTATGTCGCTTTATAATAAAATGTGACATATGAATTTAATTATTAATTTCTGATAACTATTGTATATAATATAAATATCAAAATTATAGTCTGGCTTATAAGCCTCACACGCTTTAAGGCAATAATAATAGATAAACAGTTGACTCTCTTGTTACAGTTTTCAAATTGAGTATATTTAGTGTTCTTGTTAAATTATACTATATAAATATATTACTGTCTTTTTAAGAATATCCACAAATGTCTTATAGACCTCTGGTTGGGTGTAACAATAATGACGTTTGGCTCTGTCTAATTTTTGTCAACGACTTTAAGTTGCTCGGTGTACGTTAAGCTAGATTGGCTAATGGTAAAATAAATGTCATTGCGGAGAATTTGTGCAGCCGACTTTGCCAGGACTTAAAAATTTCTCTCTCGAGGCAGTTACCGTTTCCGGTGACTTACTCCCCATTTACCGGGAAAGTATTGAAAATCTGCCCGGTATTCTAATAAGATCAGGTATAAGAGCGACGATGAAATTTCCGTCGTAAGTTGTTATCGATTTTCACTTTATTTTTCGATTCACCGACCATCTAACGCGTTCGGTAAAGCTTCTTATAGCGGCAATCCCCGTATTTGACGTCAAACGGTAATATGTCGGCGGGAAACTTCGGCTATTAGTAGATACATAGACGTTTTGAAAGATACCAAAAGCTTCCGTCGTCCACCAACCTCCGTCTGTCCAGGTCCCCGAATGATCGTTGCCAATGGTTTATAGCAAAAGTTTCGGGCATTGTGTTAACGCGCTCAAAACGCTTCTATATTGTTCGGCTGCGAAGAATCGCAATTTTCAAGTTTCACCCGGCGAACTCGTCGAACGATCTCTCATCGTTATCACTCGACCGTAAAAGAGTTGGCTGCGCTTTAATCGCAGTTGTTTGGTTTAGGAATGGTAACCTGACTACTAAACGATTCCCATACGAATGTGTTTACCGTGAAAGTTCCGCGTGAAAACCCAATTTACATTCGGAAACCGTATTTGAAACTCAACAAAGAGGAGCGCACAATGGCACCATTCTCTCTCTCTCTCTCTCTCTCTCTCCCTCTCTCTCTCTCGTGCACGTGGTAATGCTTCCTTCCTAACCATACATTCGCGCTGATATTTGTCTCGCACTTAAGATATTTATTCACGACGTAATCCTAATAGGTTTCACCTACCCAACTTTGTAATCACCGATCCCTTCATTTACGCGGCACCTTTTATACAGCATCTAAATTTATGCAGTCAGTAAATCTCTGTGACACTCTTGAATTAGCCAAAAGATTTCTTTTTTTAATTTATTCTTTAAAATTGCATCAACCACTGATAAGTTTATTAGCAACTGTTACTAAGTAATTCAACAGCTTAGAGTTTGTTAGAAAGTCGTAGAAATGATTCGAGCATTGTACAAAACTCCATATAAAAGATGTATGTTTTATGTCGACCTTCAAGGTTGGTTTCAAGTTGTATTCTTGTCTGAAAGGCGAATATTTATGGCAGTGGAAGATAATACGGTGCACGGTAATTGTGGTTTGGCAGAGGCCATGTGACCTCTTGAAGGTCTTCTCTGATGAATAGGTACGTGAGTTTTGTGTGTCTTATTTCGATTCTGGATAGTGCTACTTGGTCATGTTTGGTAAGAAGTTTAGTGAATTTTCCGTGAAGGTGTTTTGAGTTAGCAACAGTCGAGGCTTGTCTAAAGCTTTTCGCTCTTTGTTCCAGGTATCTTTAATTCTTTTCTTAAGGTGAGTAAGTTTTGTATTAAGACATAAATCGATACTACAGCATGTACTTGTTGAATCGACTGTTTCTCTAGCTACTCTGTCGTCTTTTTCGTGCGTATCTATATCAATATGGGAGGGGATCCACGTTACTGTCAACCAAAAAGATTTAGAAGTGCCGTTTGTAATCATTGATCGAAACAGAAAAAGTTAATTATCTTAAAATACAAAAGTGTTAATGACAGCAAATAAAATTTACTATTGTTTTCTGAAATCTCATAATTACCTTTTCTTTAAGCTATGCGAAATAAATATGTATTTCTAAAATTTATACTAGCTTTTATTTCGAATATTCTTTCTTTTATACTTAGAGATTCTGTTTTCGCGATTTTTCTTCGCGTAAAACAAATTTACATGGAACAACAGTTTGCGTAAATTGAAGAACTACCGTCTATTTTATTCTTGTATAATGGTTCGAACTTTGTTCGTCCTTTATCATTAGCAAGTACTTCGTGAATCATGAGAGGATGTGATCGCAAACGAAACACGACAAGAACAGCAAATGGAATTATTATTGTTACGAAATACTTTAACGTTTTGTTCCTCGAACTAAAAATAAAATAGAAATATCTTTATTAACGCATGCGTATCCTCGTGACTCAGCAGTTGCAGTGAAAGCGCGAGTACCCGCGATATCACGTGTTGCAGAGATATAATAATCATTCTATCGACACGAGCGAGTTTTCCTCCTCGCGGAAGATTTTCCTCCTTTCCTCCGTGAAACCGAGCGAAGGTTCTACGCGTCGGCGAGCGGAGCTTCTGAAATATCGCCGGAATTGCTCGCCTCGTCGACGATTACAAGAGTTCCGTAGAAAATAATTTTTGTTTGAATGCTTCCAAGGATCGATCCTTGGAGGGAACACCGCGAAGGAGCTCACGGTACTCGAGGGTGCTCGAAGGTTTTAGTGGAAACGGTTGAAAGTTGGAAGAGCATCGTAGCGCACCGAGAAAAGAAATTTATGGCAGTTGGGTGAGACTTTATGCGATCTGTTCCGAGAAATTGTTTTATGCGCTCTGAGCTGATACCGTCGACTCGCGGAGGCACGCGTGTGCACCTTTCCACCATCGATTACCGACTGTCTCCGAGCTTTATTCGCCGCTCCGCGAATATGCCAGTCACGTGCCATCGTTTTCGCTTGAATTACAACTAACGAAAAGGGGGGCCGGACCAGTTGATTTATCTCGGTGCGAATCGCGTCGCGTGTGTCCCAGGTCATCTTCGGAATTCATTCTGACCGTTCCATACTTTCCGACACGTCGAGTTCCGTGCTAAACTTGTTGATACGCGCTCGACTGCATTAATTTAGAGAATTTCTCTGATAAAACAAAATAATTTTCGCATCAGGAGAGTCTTCATTTAGTTTAATTCCTATACTTCGATAACAGAATAATTAAACTTTGTTTCGATTTAGAAGTAAAGTTTATATTTAGTTCGTTATGTATCAGAAGTCTGAATCGTTATAGTGCAAGGTTAAATAATGCTACATTAACTGTACCGTTCATTCATCTAGAATGAAGTCCTACTCGTGTTCCCAACACACGAGTAAAAACTGAAATGAATATTTGAGATACACGTTAAAAAGGATTTGAAGTGGAAGCTCTAGTGCAATCGGCATCTTAGACAAAGTAACCAAAACGTAATGTTTGGATAAGTGAAATTACTAAACAGATTTTCACTGGCCACCTGAATCCTCGGAATGAAATCGTGGAAGGTGCGAAGCGTCTTAAATAATAGAATAGCCAAGACGAATAGAAGCGGAGCGTCGAAGGAGGCAAGAGATGGAGCGGTGTAATCGAGCAAAGTTTATCGATCGGAGAACGTTCATTGCGCGGGAATGAGAAATGTGCCCGACGCGATTAGTTTCGAGAGAAGACGTAAAAACGTCACCGGGTGTCTCGCGAGCACATTGCGCGGTATTCCGTGCGATGAGATAATTTATTACCAATATTTTTCACCGGTGTGTTTTCCCGTCGTCATTTGTTTCGCCGTGCTAGACGACCAAAGTGGAGGACGTTTATTTCGAGCGAGGACTCGCCGGGTTTCTTACGTCCTTAACCATCGTCTCCGCGCGGCCTCTTTGTCGTCGAGCGACGAACGCCGGCGTGGGTGGAGGGCGAGGAGTGGAGGGTTCACGGCGGGTCGCAGAGGGTTGTTTCGCTCGAAGAAGGGAGGAAGAAGTATTCCCGGTATGCGGTAGCCGGTTTGCTTTGTCCAAATTTTTGTGCCCATTTATCTACACGTTCGTTCTGCAATCCCGGTGGTTCCGTCGCAGGGGCCAGCGCCGACACCACCGCCACCCCTTGTCACCGGGCTTTCATTTCTAAAGCCAGCAAGCGCGTCTGACGAGCCTCGTTCCGTCCCTTCTACCCCTTCAAGCCCGAAATGCCTTTGTTTTTGCTGACTGCCTCGCGATAGTGTCCTAAGCGCGATTGCAATTTCCACTGGGCGGGTGGAATTTTTCTCTCTTCTCCTTTTTTCACCCTCCCACCTCACTCTTCATCTCTCTCTCTCTCTCTCTCTCTCTCTCTTTTTCTCGCTTTCTCTCTCTTTTTCTCTCTTTTTTGCAACGCGACTCTTACCGTTACCACTTCCATCGAATATCCTCCTCGGCCGTCGGACCGGCGAATTTTTTGCGTTAATGCTTCCGGAAAGAAAGTTCGACTCGGCCTATCTCTGTCCTTTGTAACTTTTTCGCCCGTTCGCCCACGGCCCGTGGAATTTTCGATGAGAAATTCCTGACGCGGCGATGGTCCGACGAACAAAAAAAAATGTGATTGCGGGCGCCGGTTGCGATTCCCGTTGACGGAGGACCAGTCGCCACCCTTCTGAAGGATTACTTTCCCAGTCTTTTAGCGGTTACGCGACTGTTCTCAATTTTTGTATGATAATCCGCGACTGTGTTTCTCTTGCTTCTCTATCCATCGAAACATCAGCTTCTCCGAATCTTTTCGTCTCACAAAAGAATTTCATACAAATGAATTAAAAAACTACGTATCACCATTTAGTTCCATCCGAAGGAAGCAGTAAAATTAGAACAAGTTAACAACTCTTTACTTGATTTGATTTTGAAAAAAGTACGAAAATCAAAAATAGTCATTCGGTTTACACAGTGTGTTCGAGCTAATTAAAGAATCACAGCAAAGCATTAATAGTTTAAACGTATTCACGTATAACGAATGCTTGGAAGAAAATTTAAACCTAAGATGAACTAACCTTTTAAGTTACTTCTGGCTGAAGCTACCGCGTAATGATTTATCATTACCAGCGCTTTCGCTTCTACCACATTCGCTTGCACAATCTTATATTTTGCCAAAAACACCGAGTATCGCAGTGAATCTCTTCTATCAATTTCAAGACCATTCGCTAAGAGCTGGATTCTAGTTCTCCATAGCACTCGCGTGCAAGAGTACCTATAAGATAAGTAAATGCTAGGAGCGGTCTACTAGGCGTGGCTTTCGAAGGATCGTTGATAGAAATTCGACATAACACCATTGCGAACGGCGATTCGGCAATCTACGTAACCACTTCTGCGGTGTGCTGTCGCAAGTTTGAAACCGACGGGATAAATATTCGGTAGCCGAACGAAGCGGCAGTGGGTAAGGTTGAGCAAGGGAGCAGGATGGATCTCGGGCAGTTTCCCGGCAGCTGTTTATCATCCTGTGAAAATATTGGGTCACCGGTTGTTCCTGGTGTCTTCCGGCGGAGGAGAGGATCTTTGATAGAAGGGCAATTAATCAAAATAGTAGCGGCCCGGGTGACTTCGGTGGTACGACTGCCGGCAGCGATACACGTGTAGAAGTACGTTACTGCGGCGGTATCGTCGTGAACGACATCGATTCTTGGGTCGGCACCTCGTGAGGCTGCCGGTGATCGATCGTTTTAGGGTTACCGCAAACACACGGGACACGCTCCGCTTCAATTCCCGCCGGGACTCCGCGGAGACAGTGATCTCGACGGTCTTTGATACCGCTTCATGAATGTGTAAAGTAGGTAGTCCCAGGTTTCTCTAGATTCCATGGCTCGCCCGGAGACTCGGCGTGCTACATATATACACTGTTCCTGCGGGCCCCCGCTGGGCCCCGATCCCCCCCGCCTTATCAGGAAACAATGGTTGTTTTGACTGGCTCCGGTTCTTGACTTTGATCGGCCGCTGTCAGGCCAAGTTTGTCTTACCTGGTAGCTTCCTTTGAACGATCATCCTCCGTCGAAATTCTCTCCTAATGGAGTATTCCGCTTAGTCTCCTGTTGGAACGCGTATTATCAGACTCTTATTATCGTGTTACCGTGATCATCGCTCAAGTTCCGCCACGGGGAATTACTAACTTCCTGGCGTACCTATCCCTCGTTAATTATCTTCCAAAATTGCCCACAAAGCTATTTGTTCGCTGTGCAAATTCGACCTCGGCCTTAGCGTTTCAACCATTGCAACTATCTTTTTATAACTGACAAATCAGTCTATAACATCTGTTAGAGCACAGTACCAATATTCTTTATGACACGGACGGGTCTAGCCGTCCATTTTTGTGCTTAGGACTTTTGGTTAACATCTGACATGCAATTTAGATTTAAATTAATTTTCCTGCCGAGAGAATGCATACTTTATTGCTATTCTTTAGGATTTCGCTTCTCTCGGCCTTCATAGCCAAGACGTGTCATAAGAAAGGGAAAGTTGCGAAGGGTAAATCACATATTAGTTTACAACTGTGACCAGCCGAAATCACACCTCCAGGAGTTTTCCCGTCTTTGTTAAAATATCGCTGTCGCTCCACCTTCCATATACCAGCAACCTCCCAAAAGGTCGCGCTAAGGCGCAAATGAAGGGTGTCTTCTTAAAACAGACTCGCTGACTGCTTACCCGCTATTGTTAAAATCAATCAGCGAGCATTAGAAATGCTAAGGTCTAATATGAGGTATGAGGCTAAATATACAAGTTTTTTCGCCGCTAAATTCCGGTTCTACATTATATACAGTCCACAAGAATATTGCACTAAGAATATTGCACACTGTATAGACGATAAATTATAGTAGTTTGTGAAACGAAAATGTAGTTTGTCAAGTAATCGTCTAGCAAATTTGTTAAGGTATGCTGTGGAAACCTCTATATTCAGAGTACGGATCTTTTATCGAGCTTCAGATATACCTGTAAGTATGCTAGGCACAAAAATGTGTACTGTCGTCTAGATTACCGGTTCTTCTTTGCAATCCATGCTTTTCGTATCGTGCGCCTAGCGAGATACTTGTATTTCTTCCACCGCAATTTTCTGTCTCCCTTTAAATATGGTTATTTGTACAAGTTTACTCTACACGAGTCTTTTCTTCCAAATAACCCCTCAACAAAATTGTTGACGAGGTACCAAAAATTTAGAAGCGATGCCCAGATTATTTTGTAATATCTATTTTGTTGTCTTCGGCGTCGTTTATCATTGTCTTAGCGACGAAAAAATGAGCTGCGTATTAATTTATACGGTTGATAGATTTTCAAATGCTCGGTTTTTCGATGTAATTAAACCTTTCGGTACGGAGCGCATTACTGAGTAGTTGACACTCAGGTAGGGAATGCTACGAAGTAGAAGTCGTTTCTTGTTCTCTAAATTTTATCAATTTTATCAAAATAAATTTAGTCAACTGTTTGTTGATTAACAAAAGTATCTTATGTGAAGTATGGAATAAAAATATATATGTATGGTATGAACGTATACATACGCTCTTTGTATTATAAATGGTCATTCTACGAGGACGTATATGTATATACGCCCGTTGGAGCGAAAGGGTTAAATGAAAGTGCTTCGCACCAACTGTAATAAACTGATAACTATTATATAATGTAGCTAACATTCAATTACGAAACATATACGAAGAACGTGGAGCAACAGGAAAGAAAATATTGTCTGTCGAAATCATTATTCGGTTTCTTTCTGAATCGCCGAACGGAGTGGTGCAACAGCCAGATTCGTATTTGAGACGTCGTCGGGAAATACGGCAGCGCGCGTTTAAAAAGATCTCGCTTTTATAAACTCCTTAGACGCGGAATTTAAGATATTTTTTAGAAAAACAAACCGTCAGAGGTTATTTCCTCTTTGCGGGTCTTACACGAGTAAAGCGTTATTTACTGTACGCTCGAGCTTCTTTTTACCATAGAAACGGTTTCTCCGCGCTGTTACTCCAGAATATTCATACGCCTGTGGAAAAATAACGGATTGGCGAGGCGTACAGGAGCTACCATTGGAAAATCTTCATGCGTTCAGCCTTCGTCGTGGAAAAATTTAAAAAGACTCGCGATAGAGATTTACCGGCGGAAAATCGCTTTATTTCTAATATGGGCAACTTGCCATGGGAAAATGGTAAATATTAAAACATCGTTTAAGTAACGAAATGTAAACTGTTTTTCGCACCTACCTGAAACAAGTATCTTTATATTTTAACCCTCGTTCCGTTCTCATTTGTTAAATTAATGTGTTCTTCGCGAATTAACCCTTTTCACTCGATCGGTGACTCTGAGGCATCACTAAAATTGTTACAGCACGTTTCAAAATAATTTTTATATAATGAAAAATTAGATTTCAAAAATTGAAAAAACTATATGTCAGAAAAGTTATTTTAGAATTACAGTTAAAATCGCTTCGAGTGCAAACGGTTAATATTGACACTATCTGATCAAACAGTCGATATGATAAGAGGCAAATAATATTTTTTATTAAACATTTTCTTGAAGATAAAACTACATATCTATACAGTGTTTTCGTCACAATTTTTTACACAGAATGAAACAATACGCCGGACAAACTTTTTTCGAACTTATCGCAGCGTGCACTCTAACTACTGTATTCATACCGTCCTTTACTGTCGCTCATTTTTTAAGTTGTCATTCACTTGTTATCGCTCACATCCATTTAGAATTCTTCGGAAGTATTAGAATTGAGCTATCTATAGCTTCTAGGCATCTTTTCGTTAAAAAGAAATGATATTTCTTCTCCTGTTCGTGGAATTTAAGTGTCAAATTGACTCACTCAATCCTTTTCATAATCAATATTGTCACGTCTATAGGTTACATGTGTTTTCACTGTCAAAAATATAAATTAGGTCTACCGGAAAGTTCTGTCTGTTCTTGATATTAAAGAAAATAATAAATTTTATATGCATTTAATAATATTTGTTGTATTGAATTGAATATTTTGAAGAATGTATCAAGCATGTGAACTTAAAATAACATCATCGAACATAACTTTCCGGTAGACCTATTTAGAACTGAGATTAAGATACGGTGGTAGAAGAACTGACTTGCAAATTGGGAGAGTAAAAGGAGAATTTACATAATCTAGGATGATAATGTTTGCACTGAGTTTTACGAAGAGTGAAGTCGTGAAATGAACAAAATTGAATTATCATTGAATGTCTCGTTTTGTCGGAATTCTTAGTCAATTAGGCGCTGCGCCTGTGAACGACACTAGAGAACCATTGGTTACAAAAAGGTATATGGAATGGGATCCATAGCCTCAGTATCTGCTGGGAATATAAGGAAATTAAGTAATAGATTCAAATAAATAAATAAAGCAGGGCTCGGAATTAAAGACCACGGTACATGAGTATCGCGAGCCATATTCGGCACAGAATGTGAAGAACAGTAGTATATGGATATGTGCTTGCGTGCGTAGGTGATTACCGTGGAGCGAGACGCGTGACACAAGTCAGGCGGCGTGGTCTTCGCGATTCTCATGTTGCGTGGTCGTCAATTCCAAGCCCTGCTTTCTTTATTTATTTGAACCTATTATTTAATTTCGGGGTGCTCATGTTGCATACCGGTTAATTCCGAGCTCTGATATGAGTCGATGGCTTCTGCGTTCGTTGCGTTGCGGATTGTAAATTGATGCTACTCTATTTACATTGTCTATTGACAATTTGGTCAATAGACCATTTAAAACCGATTTAAAATTCCGCAAATTTTAGATCAAATATTAAACAACATACTTTATATAAAAGTTCTAAAAGTTGTAAGATCTGAGATCAATTTTCTTAAAAATAGTAGAATAATATACTTCGAAACTTGAGAGAATAGCGTTAAACAGGCGTCAGGAAGCGACGATAATTAGAAATATGCGTAACACTACAGAAGAGTGAAAAATATTAGAAACGGAAGTTTTGTCGGAGAATATTCCCCGCACGAGCGGTGTTTTTCGAAAGGGAAGGTTTCACGCTCCATAAATCCTGAAGAGCTTTTGGCCGCAACGATTTCTCGCCGCTCGCGGCTGTAACGAAGAAAATCACCGGAAGAGCTGCTCGATGAGTCACGACCCACATAATTTCTCCATCATCGATTATTTCCGAGGGACGCGTCGGCGTCCGGGATGTGCCTAAGGCCCGCTACCATGCGGAGACTTGCGGTATCCCATAAATCATCGTGACACGCGCATAAACGTTTCCTAACGTCCGAGCCCGGTAAACGAAATAATTTGATAGCTAATGGCCGTCGGATTGGTGCGGTGCGGCCGTGCGCGATGCGCGCGAATCCTACCGGCCGAGAATACCGAGAATTTTCGCTGGGGAACCGGCAAAGGATGTACCGAGGAACGGGATAGATCCATCAATCTGAAATGGCGCATTGCGAATTCGGTTTGCCATCCAGGGGTAAGGATGACTGATGGAGATCGGCACCGAGACGCTAATGACGCGGATTCACAGCTCGATGACTGACAAAACATACCTCGTTAATGGATATCGCGTTACCGGTGCCGGACACCCGCCTGCCAGAAGAAACCGCTCCTACGCTGCCACGGACAGATTGGCAAAACTCTCCACTGCCACGGCAACGATCGCTCGATATTGCCATGTTCCCACGCGTAATCGTGCCGCATCATATATTACAGGTGGACAGGGGCTTCGAAAAGAACGAACAGAGTTATAGAGATTCGATATCACTGTATTTCGTAATCTCTTCGCTGGATCTTTCAATTCATTATTCCTATAACATTTCTTGTTTATTTATTTCTAAATCGTTCCTCTCTTACCTGATAAAATCTTACTTGGTTGTTGCTACCAAACTCGAATTTTAATCCCTGGCATTATGATTTCTTTCATAGCTAGGTTAATTATCACCATGACAATTTTCGTTTCCTTTGTTTCAAATTTTGTTTCTTAGCTTTGTTAATCAAATTTCAATAAATTAGCGTAGATTTTAAAGAAACACGAAATGATAGAAATACATGAAATATTTGAAAGTACTTAAAATTAGTAGAGGTATTAATTTTTTCATTATTCATACATTTAATAACATTTAGTGTACAATATAACTATCGCCGTTACTTATGATCTCTTGCCAGCGTGATGACTATTTAAATACAATTTGTAAATGAACATGTTCTTTCTGATAGATAGATTTAGTTAGATAGATCTAGATCAATATTAAATTATTCTGATTGATCTAATTCCCGTTTCTTTCAATTAATGCAGATTATTTTCTAACGAGACTCAACTTAGCAGCTTTTAATTTAAATCAATCATCAGTAACTCGAAGTCAAAGATAAATATTTTCTAAACGAATCAAGTAAATTATAGGTACAATAAGGGTTTTTAAAGCGCACTTTGTGCAACGTTATTCCTGATCTCGAGCTCATACTATCAGCATGCACAGAGATGCCAGCCAGTGATCGAGGCACTCGAGCGTGTCCACTCGCCTAGTGGCGATAATAGGTGTCATAGCTGATCTAATCGTCGTCATCCAATTCCCGGCGAGTTGCTCATCAAGGTAGCGGTAAAAGCGCAGGAAAAATAAGAAGCGGCTCGTTAGCGACCGATACTCGGGTGTAACGCGCAGTTATACGCTGTCCTCGTTACCCGATGGTTTAACGTAACCATGAACGTCAAAGGGCGTCGGTTTATTTAACGTCAAACTAACCGGGAGGAGCGTTTTCACGGCAGTACAGTGCAACGCGCTCGGCTATGATACTTTCATCCGTCCGAACCTGACAATTAACGCGGTTTGCAACCGAGCGGCGAGGTTAACTAACGCGGAAACAGATTACGATGTATTTTTAACCGGCTCCCTACGGCTCCCCGGCTATCGGAGAAGTAAAACCGGTCGTCGGATCTGGTCCAGGTACGAGCCGCAAGATCAAATGGAAACAATTTCGTTAGAGAGACAATGGCCGGCACGCGCGCGCCCCTCTCGCGAGGGCGCGAAATAGCGGCGGGTTTTACAGCGGCGCGCAACGTGCCGGTGATTTATTAAGTCTCGAGCGTCACGCGCATACCAGTTGCATTTTAATTATTCCGCGGCACGCATTAAAAAATGCCCAACCCCGCGCGCGTTCAGCCACCGGTGAATAACGACGATCGTTCTCCCGCGTACGGAACTTCTGCGTCCCATGAATCTCTCCCGGCCGAGTCCGGCCGAATCGTTAATCCCTCCCTCATTGCTACTCAGAATCACATTTTTTTCCCCGGGTCCTTGTTTAGCCGGCGAAATGTGTCATCCCGCGTGCAGGAACTGTTGCAATAATTTGTTACGCCGCTGTCCACGGTCGCCCCGATGAATCGCGGCCGCCGTTTCGCCACTACAGGTTCATTAAAGGCTTCCAGTGTGAGAGCTCGCTGGTAACGTTTCCGAAATTATTGGACGCGATTTGACCGAGGATTTTTACTCGATCCGCTGATGTTGCAAGACATGATTCAACTTGACATTTTTTAATGTCTAGAAATTTTGAAGAGAAGTTCTCTTTATATCTTCTTGTAAATGCACAGATTTATGCGGGGCTACTACTTTTTGATGTGGATTTCCATCATTTGAAATTCAGGGTAAACATTCATCTTTTCATCTTGATTCTTTTATTATCTACTTTTTTCGAAATTAATAATATCTACTCGGGTAAATTTATTTCATTTTAGCACAGTTTTTATATTTAAAAGACTTTCTAAAGATAAGTACTTTTCTTTCCATACCATTAACCCTTTGCTCCCGAGTGGCGCCTCTGAGGTGCCATTGAAAAATGTTATTTCATTTCCAAAATAATTTTGACATTATTAAAAAGCCTTGTATTTAAGAGATCGTTAATAGCGTAAAACAGTTTTACGAGTCACAAAACTGAATTTTATATGCATAAATTATACTAAGTCATATAAAATAGAAATAAAGCTGGTCGAAACAGCTATTTTGGATCTAGATTTAAAATGGTTTCGAGTGCAAAGGGTTAATTTTGTACTACGTTATTAGGATGTTAAAGTACAAGATTAACAACTGCAAAATGAATTATGTATTAAACAGCATTCCATTTCGAAGAAATAATATAGAGTTTGACAAATTGGAGGCTTGCACCGAAGAAAAGATGTTTCATTTAGATGCAACGCGGCCAGAGTATTTTTCTCCTGCAAAGCATCCGAATGTTTTCCCCCGTAATTGTACCTACTTGAATCGCTTAGAACCCGGGGACGTTCTGGGAACCCTATTGGTTATTTTACGACAGCCGACAGCCCCTTCCTGATTTCCTACCGGGTGACTTGCAAGTGGGACAAACGTGAGGTGACTGGAGAACGCTCACTAAACGTTTTCATCGGTGGGTATTTCTAATAAAACAATCTGCCCGATGAAAGTATACGGCTCACCGTCACGGAACGTGAAACGTGTCGAATTTCAAGGAGAAATGGCATGCAATATTTAACTGCTGACTTTTCCGCATTTATAAAATAACTGCTTGCGCAAAATCGGACCGTGAATTTCTAGAAAACTCGATTCATGAAATTCGTAATAAATCGCTTGAAATTAATTGTAGCAAAACTTCAAAAACATAGATGATACATTGAATTCGATATATCACTCGTAGCGTTAAACTTACTGTTGCGATCAAAATAACCAATGACACGTTCTTTTAATTTAAACGTTGAAATTGTGAACATTTTTTTAAGAAGCAGTTGATTAAGTTTCTACGTACACGTTTACATTGTAATAAAATAGCCTTCTTAACAAAATCTGATACACAAGTTGTTTGAACAGACGACCAGTAATTCTCAACAGCATTAATAAATATATAAAAATATATTTAATATACATAAAAATAATTCACGCAAAAAGATCACTCCAATAAACGACATTTGCAATGCTAAAATTATTGTTAAACACTACCTGCGTGACTGTTCCAAATACGCAATATTAAAGCCAAAAGTTGCATCAACCCTCCGCAGTAGATATTTCTAAAATAATCCAGGCCACGCAGTAAGATCTAATACAAATATCACTAAAGAATTGTCGCGAATAACTAAATTAATTGATGAGTTAAACGCATAAATAAAGAAACGGCATGAAAGCAAAACAGATTCAGTCTTATTATTTTTATAAAACAGCACGCCTTTTTCATTTTTGGAGCTCCGTAATTTTAGTTTTAATGAAATTGTAGAATATTAATAAATCCATATTTAAGAGAAATTGCTGTTAAAAGCTCACGAAAATAGCATAAACCCTTCGATTCTCCCAAGAAACATGTCTAATAAATGTAAAATTCGTTTGATTTATATATATCTTTATTTATATGTTCTTTGGTAATTACTCAGTATTTCTCTTTTAAATGATACGAAGCAAAACAATCTCTAAGATATAACGTAACTCCATAAGACTTGCTCATTAAATTTGATGTCTTTCTTTTTTTCTTTTTGTTTCGGAAATGAGTATTAGCTGGTGTTGCTTCAGCTGACCGGAAAGTCTGTCGATCTCATCATGATGCGGCAAGTACTTATCACAAGTACTTATAAAAGCAAAAAACTTGCTGACGTGTGTAGCTTCTTGTTACTTAACCCTTTGCACTCGAAGCCATTTCAACTACGAATCTAAAATAATTTTACTGGCTTCAAGTATTTTCATTTTAAATAACAAAATTCGTTCTATTTGTGTGGAATTGAGTCTCTTAGCTCATGTAACAGTTACACTTTCAACAATTTCTTCAATTTAAGCTTTGACGATACATATCAAAATAATTTTTTGAACGTGTTACAACAATTTTAATAGCGCTGCCGAGTCGCCACTCGAGTGCAAAGGGTTAAACAAAACAACAACAGAACACCACGCCATATTGGGCGGTACCACACGCGTTACACCACCGTGGTGCCGCCAGACGGCACAGTGTCAATATGCGAAGATTGTGGATCGCGTTCCAAATTTCCGAGTACATTCAGCTGCCGGCGAAGCGTTGCTGGGGGTTAGCTAGAATGTAGGTCTTTGCAACAGGGCCGCGCGGACATGTAAAGAGGAGGGAGAGAGAGAGAGAGAGAGAGAGAGAGAGAGAGAGAGAGAGAGAGAGAGAGAGCGCACAAACGATCTCTCGCGGAAGTCGTTGCGTTGCAGACCGATTCGGGACGCGGTGGCTTTGAATCAATTCGTATTCATTTACAGCGGTCGCTGCTAACGGTGAAAAATCGTTCTTAACTTTTCCCCGGCAACGTCCTGCGCGCGGGCAATGAAAGGTACTCGTTACCGAGCAGTAGCGGCAGCGAACACACTAGCGAAAACCAAGCCGCCCCGCGAAGGGTGGATGCGGTAGGTGGAACCTTCGAATGATTTATCGTCCACGACACTCGCTCCGTTCCTTTCCGTAAAAATAGCTTCGAGTTTCTCGCGGGGTTGCAGGGCCAACGGTGGGGATGATGGGGTGGAGTGGGTGGAGGAACGTAAATGTCCCCGCGATGTCGTCCCACGGAGAAGTTGAATTTGTAGCCGTAGAAATTCTGCTCTGTCACTAAACCGTGTACATTTCCCGGCGCTCCTTTTTCGGGGGACAGGGGGGCCGTATTTTAATGGCAACGATGATAGTAGCTTTTAATAGTTGCGCGAACGCTCGCTGGTATACTTCGTCATTGGGAACATATTCGAATAACTTTGAATTTAATTTGAGCTCTAAGAAAATTGCACATGTTCTAAATGAATGAATGAATATCCTTATCTTCGTAGATAATAGATTTTTCTTTCGATATTATTTACATATTTTGTATTCACTTTCCACTCATGTAGTAAGACAGCGATTCGCTTGTTTCGATCCTCTTTATACGTATACTAGTATTGCATTCCAAAATCTTAACATAATTTTATATGACAAAATATACTAACAATAAGAGAGAATAATATGAACAATACTTTATTGTCAATAACTAACATTTCTCTTTAGTTCGGTATTTTTATTTTACTTTATACGAGTCTCTGCATTTTATTATCTCATTCTAAACATTAAAATTTCGATCATTGAAAGGAAATTGTTATGATGTATATAGATGTACAAATTTATTGAACTATTTATGACAAAGTTTGAAGGAGAAAAATTGATTCCGCCGACTTCTATATATTTATAATATTTATACATATTCACATGATATATTTTCGTCATTCTATAAAGTGCCCCACCAAAATCAAATCCATATAGATTCGCAGTTAATTATTAATTTAGTATCATATCGAAGTGGAAAGGAGTGTAATCGACGTCAGAAAATTCATTTAGTTAGTTATTGAGTTATTGATTTTCGGTGAATATATTTGAACCATTTGATGCATGTTTTTCGATTTTACAATGGATGATACGCATCGCGTGAGGCGTATTCTTTTTTTATCCGATTCCAGTAATTCGATCACTCATCGTTATCCTTCTGTTTCCTTTGTTTCAGGTGAGTAATTCGTCGATAACCCTGGCTGCGTTGGAAATCGCTTTCATGCGGTGAGTTGACCAGCTGTGATGGAATTGGTTACAATTAATGGAAATTTCTTTCTGCACCGGTCGCTGTGCTGCGCTTGCACATCAGCGTTTTTATTCGAGCTCGTTGAAGGTTCCACGCTGGACAGCCCCACTCGGACACAGTATTTATTAAAGACCAGTTCCTGTATTAATACGTATCCCGTTAGCGCCATGTGAAAATCTTTATGATTCTATGCAATAAAATTGAGTAAATAATTCCGGACCTAATAATAAATTCTTCGCCTATTATAAAATGCTTTTCTTGTTTCGAGAATGAAACGACAAATGCAATTGACTAGACGTTGCATAATTATGGGTATAAAAAGTCTGACGAAAAATCTACTATTTGGACTATAGGTGTCAGAAGCTTTTTATACGAAAAATTTAGAAACAATAAGGGACCAGATTTATGAATATATATTCAGCTCATTTTTTAAACGTTAGTTTTTATTAGCGTTACTCTTTAACATAGAATATAGACTTGTATTGCTCCAACAAAAATATTAATCATATTTTTCTATAATATTTACTTTACTTCTTTTATCTTTTCTACTTTTTAAAGAATTATATTATTTCTTTCATTTGTCGTATACATTATCTAAAGCAATATTGCAATTTAACTATTAATTTAAAACATCGAATTTGAGTCAAATAGTAATGACGCCAAATATTAAATACATATTGAATTGTATTACAAACACATGTCTTGTTACTTCTGGGTAAAAGAAACATATTTAATGAATATATTAAATTCTCTCAAGATCACTGAAACAAATTAAACGACTGTAAAAGTGAATTAATTCCAGAGTATCCTATAATAGGCAAAGAACCGTGCAATTTCTCATAGAAGCCAGTCCAAAGCCAATTCGCCAAGTATCTACTCTAATTGCAGTCGTGCTAACGGGGCGACCCCAAAAAGCGATCGAAAGGAGTCGCCCTTTCTCTAACGTATTCAATGAGAAAAAAAAAGTTGCGAATGGTTGTTCAATAGCAGCCGGTCATGCGGCGGACGTCTCGGGAGGGTCGTAATTTGTGGCGGTAGGATCAAACAAGTAGCTGCGGAAGAAAGGAAGCAAGGTGGGAGAGAAGGAGCGAGTAGCGGCCGAAGAAGGGTAGAATGTGCTGGTGAAAAAAAGAGAGAAGGAAACGGTCAGACAGACGGGGAGAAAAAGAGCGTGGAGTAGACATCGTGAACCGATCGTCCGTGAAGCTGGTTCGGCGAGTAGAAAAATTGTGTGATACGCGTCTGTGGGAGGGTTGGATCCACCTACTGCGAATAAGCCGGGGTTGATAGCGAAAACCGTCGATTCACACTCAGCGGTAAGGTTAGAAGGGACGATGAGAAAGAAAAGAAGAGACTGGGTTACGGTTCGGGGTGGTAAAACGGGGGCCGAGCGGGGTAGAACCAGCGGGAACGAGAAGGAAGGCTCGAGCGTGGGATGGAGAGGTTCGAGGCAGATGTAAGAGAAGGATTATCTTGCGTCGGGGCTTCGAATCTGATAGTGACTGTTCCGGAGGGTGTTTTCAAAGGTCGGCGCGGGGTCAAGCGGGGTGAAGAGGTATGCTTTTAAGGTATTGGCCCCCAACGGGAAGCGAGCCGAGCGGAGAAGACCACGGCAAACCACGTTCACGAACACCCTGACGTATTATAGGCGTAAAATGGAAGTTCCGTGGCAAATCCGTGACGCTACTTACCTCGAGAAACGCTTCTGACCTTATCGACCGCGTCGTTAGAAATCGCCGAACCGATGAAAGCAACCGTTTCATTGGGACTACCCCTTCGTCATCTGAATTTCTATTTTTAATTGGTTCTGATCTACCTGCGAGCACGTTGTCCTCGCAGAAAGTTTTCGGAGGGTTTGTTCTCTTAACCCTTTGCACTAAAGCTTCTTCCATGCTGTGACGATTAGCACTTATTTGTACTTAATAATTTTCCTCACAGGATCAGACAACATTTTTTCCTATATTGTCTTTATTTATCTTCGTTTCTATACTCTGATAATTGTTTCCGCGTACACACAAGGATTTTGATGTTCGCGGGTCCCGATTACCTTTTACGGTGATAGAGAGGTTATTATGAAATCTTAGACGTTGTGGGATAACAACTATATAAATATTTATTTTAAATAACACTTAGTGCTACGCTGTACAGAACGTCGGGTGGATGGTGAGTGTGATGCGTAGTGCAAAGTGTGTGTTGTTGTTTTAGACTGACTAGCATGACGGTGTTTCCTTCGAAGTAGACTCGGTGTGGGTGTGGTGTTTTTGGTAAAGTGATCTGATTTGTTCATTGCGGATTTTCAATTTGAGAGTGGGAATGGTTGTCGTATGTCATTGGCTATTGGGATAGAAAATGATGGAAAGGTAAAGGGCTGGATGGAAAAGGAAAGAAGAGAGAGTGACCGCCCAGAGTAATGGTCACTCGCAGGTATGAACCGTACCCCTGAAGCGGCGCACCCGAGGACTCTGCGTATTTCGAAGGTTGACCGTAGCAGGCAATAAATCCCAGAGAAGTGCCTCGACTAAAATGGTACATGCAAAGGAAAATCTGCGAACGCGGTAATTGTCTAACATCTGAGGTGCAGCTGTTGGTTACAAAATAATAAAAAGATAAATTTTGGAAGAAGTAATGACTTTTCGGAGAATTGCGTGCCACGGACGGTTTTGCCTTGAACGAATGATGGATGGGTCGGTACCTGATTTTTATGTTTTTCCTCGACGCGGAACAATAATAGAAAAATTCATTTTTACTTCGACGTAGAAGTAATTAATAATATTCATATTTAGTAGAGCTTGCATAAAATCTTCACCACGAGTCTGACTCGTTATTATAGTGCAAGGGGTTAACACTATGCCGTCCGACGTCACTACAGAGATGTAGCGCGTAAATATATAAAATAAACAAATTTTACAAGACAGGATTGAAAACTCATAAAAACTAATGATGTAACAAGTAAAGTAATCTAAATCAGTGCTGCCGGCGCCAAGGGAAGAACTTTTTGTGGGACGTATAGATAGCAAAGTGTTAATACTTAGTCAACTAATTGGGAAAATCTCCCCGTTCTCAATGTAGTCAATCAACATTAAATTTCTTAGTTTTATTCAGATTTCCATGGGCTACGAATGTTGAACAAGTAATCGATGCCAGTATAAGCTTGATCGAAATTTTCATTTAGTTGACTGCAATACTGCAATTTTATGAAATTCTTTAGGTTTTTGGCGCAATCGTGAAAGCGTTAATAGTTGGAATTGTTTCTTCCGTAAAGCGAGAAACGAGCACGCGCCGTCTCTTCGGGGTCGACCAGTCTTAATAGGTTTCACTGTTTCAGCCTTTTAGCGAACTATCCGCTCGCTGTTGATTTATTTGCCATCCGGTGTAGTCTCAGGCAACAAGCATTAACCGAGTTTGACGCGGAAACTTATCGTCGCCCCGATGAATTACTATCTTCCCTTTTATCCGACGGGTTTTCCCTGGATTGACGGGAAACGGGTAGCCGTCAAAACTTCCAGTCACCGACACACGACGCGCCAATCTCGTTTTTAATATTTGGAAGCATTAGATAAGTATTTAGTAAACAAGAGCAACATTTGTTGCAGAATTTGATAACCAAATTCCTCTTTTTATTCCTGGATCAATTCGTATTTGTATCGACACATGTTAAATGCTGAGAGATTCGTCTCGGTAAGTTTTACAATGCAACGATTCAAGAAACTTTTATTAAATAATAAATTGAAATTCCGTTGTTTCGACTCGTTCCAAGGTTTATATATAATCCGTACTAGCAATAAACGGCTGGTATTATTAACAAAATAGTTACCCGGACGTCAAAGCCTGATCAGAATGTTGGTCCACTTGTTACGACCTATAATATTGCTTTATTGGACAAGATTTTACGAGGCGAGTTTGACCTGTTCAATTAACTCGAATTATCCCAGCCGTGTTTCTTATAGCGGCGAGAGATTTCGTTTACGTCTCCCGAGTGTCGGGTTTTCCGATACTATCGAGCCAGCCTCGTGCTTTTCATAAAACCGGGCAGGAGTGCACAGTTGCAGTTGATCGATCGTTCCGGTTGCTCGCGTTACTTCCTCCCCGTTTCCTTGATCTTTGATCTTTGGTGCGTCCCGTCGGTCTGGCCACGTGATTGCGTCCCAGCAGGTTGTCGTTCGCAAAAAAATTGACAATGCGATTATCCGCGTAACGAGGTGTATCGTCGGCAGACAGAGCGAAGCCGATGCCTCGTAAACTACGGCCGAAATCCCCCTGGGGCTCCTCCCTAAGTCGCCAGGACCTTCAATCGTTATCGAATCTTCGGAATTACACAACACAGTCGATCGGGAAATACACGCCGGCGAATCGCCCCTTAACTCGATTAGCCCCGTAATTAGCGCGGTAAAGTTACAGAATTTCGTTAGAACCGTCCGTCGGGCATTGAGGAACAAAAATTTGATCTTACGAGCTTTCCAAATACAACGAGATTACCGTCGGGACACTGCACGGGAAATGGAGATCCTCGTTAAGCTCATTTTAATGCGATCTTAATAATCAATGAGGGAATAAATGAATGCTAGTCTTTATTACTAGACTCAAGCACCTATAGGTGCAAAGCAGCAAGTAAATGTCTTAAAGCGAGATTATTCAGAAAGTATTCTTATTATTATTACTATTCAGAGACGAGTATAATAAGGAACAGTATTTCGATCGTTTCAATGAGAAAGCATTTCTCTTCGGTTCGGTAGTTTCATTTTACTTGACATAGATTCGATTACCTCATTTTCGTAGAGAAATTAATAGAGAAAAAGATAGAATTCTTACGGCTGCTGATATATTAAAGAATTTTATGCCCGAACAAGATTGCCAATCTCCACAGTTCACATCAACTCTTACGTAGCCTGAATTTTCGTGTGTCTCGGCAGACAAATCACAACAAAGTATTCCACTTTGCTTGAGCCTCCATTGTCTCTAAAGTTCGTCCAGCATGTTGCCATACAGCGTTCACGAAACTCGAGCGAGATCAGAGAACAAGAGCGGGGAAGAGAGAGAGAGAGGAAGAGAGCGGGAGAGAGGAGAGCGACTTGGTCGGCAGCAAAATCTTCTGCCCGATGGAACAGTTCCGAAATCAGGGCCTCCGTGCCGGAAACGATGGCGGCAGGTGTTGCTCGCCAGCCAAGATGATGAAAGATGACGCGCCGTCACCTTGGCTGAAGATCCTTCTGACTGGTGGTTTCCATCGATCCTGTCAGTTCGAGCATGAAATTACCAGCGAGAGCGGTACAAGAGCGTCGCGGAACGCCGTCCGAGGGTGCGGAGGGTTCAACGTCGATGGTGGATGAGGGTGCAAGGGGCGCGGAGAGTGAGGAGAGTGAGGAGAGTGCGGAGAGTGCGGAGGACGCCGAGTCCACGGGACGAAGAGGGAAAGACAAGCGAAGCGTCGAGAACGCGAAGAACGGAGGCAGCGGAGACGAAAACGGCTGGGATGGGAGGATCAATTATTGTCATTCCAGGCTGTAGTCGCTGGATCCTGATGGCTGGTTTCGTGTTGTATGTTACTCCGCGCCAGTTAAACGACAATCCGTTACCGAAGGCAACCTCAGCCCGGATCTCTTCGGCCGTGTGCCACGCCGGCCCGCGGCGACCTCCGCATACCGGCGTATCACGGCCCGGTAATTTGTCACGAATAACGCTTATTAGACAATTCAACTGTTGTCGCCGCCCGGTCATTTATCGACGCGTCCACGATACCGTGAATTTCATTAAGATCACCGGACGGAGATTGCCAGCCGGCGACTATTCGCCGGCCTGGTATGCGGTGATAGCCGCCTGCGCACCGTGATACCGCTCCTCGCTCCTGGATCGTCCCGTTGCTCGATCATCGCGAATAATTAATCTGGGATGCCTGCCGCACTGGCTGAACCTGTGCCGCTACCTTTATGTTGCTTCTTGCGTCGCCGAAGTTGAACAGCTTCTTACGCTGAGCTATAGCAACCTTCCAGCTCCTCCGAGAAAGTTCGAGCTTCGGAACACGGCTTCTTTTGCATCTTGAAACATTTATTGTTGTCTACGCTTGGACTGCGAGACTTTGGACGTTAGCGAGATGTACGAAGGAAACGACTGTATCAAGTAGAAATAGTAGTACCTTTGCTGAATTATGAAAGATCTTCCAGTTGACGGGAGGCATCTTGAGCTTATTCTGTTTTCTATAAAACTGCCAACGCAACCTACCTGTATAAAGATTCACAATCTACTTATAATTTAGACAATGCCTCCGTCCCGTGTCTACGCAGGTGTTGATATTAAAATTCAAATGCACTTAGATCGCAGAAGTATTTCAGTTCGTTTCAAGTAGTGGAGGTTGTCGATCGCATCTCTGATTTCCAGGGTGCCTTCAAACCGCGGAGATCGAGTTCGTCGTAGAGTTCAAGGTTAGATCCTACAACGTGGATTCATCGATTCGATCGAATGTTTTGCAAGACAATTCCAACGAATTACTTTCAGTCAGATTACCCTGCATGCGTGACAGTTGAGCCGATTCTGGGGGGTTAACGTTCGGCCAACCGGTGATCCGATCTCGCGTGTCGATCAGTTGACTCGGTGTCTTCGGTTTGGATACCACGATCACGCGATTGAGCGATAATGCTAAGCTTAAGTATACGGCCGACCAGAACCATGAATGTATCCCTCCAGCACTGTTTAACGAGTCGCGCCTTCGGCAAGACATCTCGGCTGCGGTCTCAACGAGGCAATGAATGCCTGTCGGCTGTAATTGCGACGCTCTTGCGAAAACACGCGCGGAATCACGGATAATGTGTTTTTATAGCAGTTCCTAAACTTATAATTGTGCTGGGACAATTTCGATCACGCAGGAACAAAAGAATGGAGAACATCGAAATAACAACGACTTCCTCACAAATTACCTATTTTTATTCTTTTATCTTGTTTATTTTTGAATAAAAAAATTTGGCAAGTCTTATTCGATATTTATCGCATTGGGGAACAAATTGAGGCAATACTTTTAAAATGGTAAAATCTTTTCAAAATTGATATTTATAAATGACTTAAACGTTTCTGTAAATGGTAGAGGAACTAGTTCACTGTACAATTACTGAAATACTTTTTTTTACCTTTTTTTATTACTTGGAATAAAATAAATATATAAAACATCTGTTGTTTCTTTACTTTTTTATCTGAGCGTATAATGAAAATTTAAAAAATACATTTGATAGATCTCGGTAACTTATTGTATAACGTTATTAATGTATGTAATAACGTAAATATGTAAAAATGGACTTAGGCCACTCACAAAATATGGATAACTTGTAATGATAGTAACTGAAAATTTAAATGCGTTGGGTCTCAATCAACAAATGGTCAGGCAACAATTGCAGATCCATAATAAAACAATAATCAACGATTTGCCAACCATGCTCTATGTTCTTCAAATTGTATCAGTATCTAAACGAATTAATTTGCGGCATTCGAAACGCTCACGGTTCGAAAAACATTTGGTGGCGTTTATTGTTCCCGCTCTATGGTTTCGCTGATAGAAAATAACTATTCATCCGCGACGATTCAATAAAACTATCAGAGTACGAGCGATGTTGCGTTGACGATTATTAATTCAGAGTACAATCTAGAATCGCCAATTGAAGCGCGTCTATTAAGCGGGGAAACTAGTAAGATTAAACGAATTATTGTCAGCCAGGTAAACGGGGCGGCTCCGACGGAATTGATTCCGCTGAAAACGAATATAAACCCGTTACGGAAAATAGAGGTAGCAACTGGATATCGTCGAGTTCCATAATTTTCACGGGTCCTTCAAATGAGCGGAATTGTATTTGCGCGGCGATCACGTTTTCATAGAATATTACAACGCGTTGCACGCCCAAAAAACTTTCCGTAAATTGCGCCCGGCATCGCGGGTGTTCCGGATGCGTTACGATAATTCAAAATCTGTAAATTGTCGGGAGAACGGGGTGGAGGAGGAGGGGAAACTCAGTCGAAAAGAAAGGGGCAACAGGCAGAGCCAAATGAACGACTCGCGATAATTTCGAGTGCGAACATGATTTCCCTGTGTGGCCGGTCTGGCGGAGTCCTTGATTCCGCGATAAAGTTATTACTCGGCAGAATTTAAATATGCAACGTGTCCGACGGGGCGCAAAAAAGAACAATGCACGTACCGGGGCTCGGTCTACGACACTGCGATTCCGTGGAGGGAAAATTTTATTTCGCGGCGCCGCTTCGTAACAGCTTGCACAAAACTGTCGGTGATATACGAGCTCGTGCAGCTACCTGGAACGGGGCCATCCACATTAAAAATACACGGCAACGCCAAAATTGATGGACGAGCGGTAGCTGTAATTATTATTATAAATCATCGCGACCGGCGGACACAGACTCCCTGGCAAGTTGCATTGTCCTATTCGCTCGTGACATTTTATAATTTATAAAATAACGAGTACAGAAGGGACACGCGGTATCCGGGGAGGGAGGAGGGAGGGAGAGAGGGGGGGGGGGGGTGCGCCAGGGTCGAATCTGCGTCCACCGACCGGCATTAATATCTCGCGTGATCGAATCGCGACACCGGGAAAACGCGTGCGAACGATAGTCCCGAGCGATTCGCCCGGCGCGATCTAAAAACGCGGAACTAATTAATAAAATCGCGATACTTGGCCGGTGTTCATAAATCATGGGAAAATGTGGCACGGTCAGAGTTCGTTAGCGAACCGTAAAACGAAACATCAGCTGCATTTTATGCTTCCTACGGCTCTTCCTCTGCGCTTTTTTCCGCCCCTCGCGCCGCGTCCATGTAATTTAATGACTTGTGCGAATGAAGGCATTAAACTAAGCGTGTCATACTTGCGCGGGCCGTAACCGGACGGTGTAAACGGAAAAACGTTTACGCGAGCCTGCGGCTCTCGTTTCTAATCATTTTAAGATTAATCTCGCGTCGCTTCCGTAAATTCGTCCTTTCGCTTCGCGCGCGTCGCTCTTAATTATGCACTTGTAAATTTGCGGGCGAGTAAGAGACGACATTTTATTATTTCTAGATTAAATAATTTCTGCATTAATTGATTTCTGATTTTATCAATGTAACGCACGTGTAATATATTCTTTTGCGAAACGTTTTAGCGACTTATTCTTCCAAATTGATTCATTAATTACACATGCGCATGTAACCAGTAAGATTGTTAATTTTGTTATTTGTTCAGATTGATAAACCATTCTTGTACAACAATAAATATTTAATATACTTATCGTGGCATCATTTGTTTGCTTTTTATGCATCAGCCAGAGTTTTTAGCAGTCCATATTACTTCTCTCTGTACATTATTTCACATTCTCTGATTTACATTCAACCCGTGTTTACAATGTTCGTGAAATAGCATACAGAAAAAATATGTAACCAACGTTTTTATAAGAATAGTACTCTAAACGATGATATACTGAACTGTAAAGGTGTAAGAAGTATTGAGATATAGGAATTTTCGCAAGAGTTCCAGGAAATTCTGATTCATAAGGATCTGCAGATAATAAATATTGGACAATTGAATAGAACTCCTTTCCACTGTTTATAAAATCTGGAAGACCGAAAAATCAAGGATAGTAGAAGCCAAATCAGTAGCGCATCAACTAAAGGCGTCGATACACGGAACGATTTTCCGAAGGGTTTACGAAGGGAATCGTCCGGCAGCAGCAGCAGCACACACGTTCGCCGGTAGAAGCTGCTATCACGGCAGAAAAGTCCGTCGCGCGTTCACTTTCACCATTGCCCGATCTTAAACTGGAATTCCCATCGGAGCGGGCGGAGCCAGCGAGTGGATCAGGTGGACCGAGGACGATTCACCGTGATCGAGCGTTTCTGTTCCGTTTCGAAATCCAAAGGTAGGAGAGCGCGAGGGATCCGGAGGACGTCGGTGTCCACGGGCGTTCGTAGGCGGAGCGGCCGAAGCGGAAGGAAGGTGGGATTGGTCGAAGGAGGTGAGGAGAGGACGGCCAGTAGTCTGGTTCTCTCCTAATTTGACGCTTTCGATAAATTTAACAAGCTCGTCACGAAGGAAGGGCCCTGTATGTCCGGGCACGGTGCCAGACTCTTGGCGCGTCCGACGCCGAACCGAGCGGAGAGCCGCGCCTCGCCTCGCCTTTCCTTGCCTCGCCTCGCCTCACCTTGCCTCGCACACCCGACACCATTACCTTCCCGTATTCCTGGCCGTGCCTGCGTCCCGAGGGACACGCCGGGTCGCCGGCGTCCATTTGGTAATACGCTTCCTCTCCTCCAACCTTTCCAACCCACCATTCCTACGAACATTCTGCGACTCCTTCGCTCGTACCTCCGCTTTGCCGGTTCCCAGACTGGCATCGTTAGGATGCTTTTGCTAGCGTCTCTGACCCTACCCCACCCTGCGCCGACGTTCACGTCCTTTTCTTGAACACGCTCCATACGGCCCGTCCCACTACCTTATATCTTTCGATCCCCGGGAAAATTCGCCTTTAAGGCCAAGCTGCTGCGAATCGTATGGAAAACTTGACGACTGCCTCTCGGACACTACCGGCCATGTGGGCACACATGCACCAGACCTGCCGGAGGGCGTTCCTTGGACAACGAAATCTTTTTCCTATGCAAAGTAACCACCCGACTTCCCATCGTTTCCACGAAATTTTGGTTCCCGGACACGTGGACCCGCTGATGCGATCCGACAGAGTTTGATCGCTGTGGATTAAAAGTTGATTTGTTCTGTGTGGTTCATGGAAACTTTTTCAGAAGGTTTCTGATCATATTTGGTCTCATTGAAAATGGGTGGGATCGTAATAATCGAAGATTCGTATAGTTATTGGAGAATTTTTGCATTTTCTGTAATTTTTACCAATATTATTCGTAAAAACTGTCAATGACATTTGTATCGATTATTATTTACTGGATAATGAAGTTTCTAGCTTACATTATAAACGAACTAGTTTCAGTATTAATAAATTGATTTTCAGTATCGTTAATTTTACGACACATTTCCAAGCTATTCAACGTCTCCGTTAAAAGATATTTTCTGACAAGTTTAGACCTGAGGAATTAATTCCCACCGAAAAATGGGCAATAATAAGTTTATTTCATTGTTATATATATAATATTTAATAGATACATATAATATATCAATTTTTTAAGTATGAACTAACTAACTAGAACGAAGAGTCGTGTAAAACTACCTCGAAACGTGTTAAGAGCAATTTGTCAAGCGACAACTTTAATAACATGGATATAGATCATTTGTTTTCCCTAATACCTCCTCTCACGACACTACAGACGTCCGACGAAGTCGGAAAAAGTTCTCAGAATTTCGAATTAGTCGGTTCAGTTTATTCGTAATTCCGCCGTGCCTATCTGGGCTTGAATCTTTCTTTACGATTCCTTGGAGCGGAGTTTCAGCTTGCTTTTCCCTGGTCGCTAGAAGTTGCGGATCCCGAAAAGCTTTCATTAATAAGATAGTGAAATTTCCGCGGAAAGACTGTCCGGGAAAGTTCCGGTAGTTTTTCATTCCATACCTCGAATCCGTTGGGGATTTGTGGGAACGACGAGTAGTTTCTTCACCGCAGACATAAACAAAACGAAGGTAAACGAAAACGCTCAATGTTTGCGCACTGTTCCGTGTTTTACTAAGGCGAATGGGTCCTGGGACGCGCGTCGGACGGCTGGCAAATTTTTCTTCCTCTTCGCGTCCGAAAGTTCGTGTTCTCCCCGACAATGAAATATAAAAACCCTAAATAGCTGCTTCTGGTTAAAATTATCGAAATGAAATTGAATTGCGCGAAAGTTTTCTTCTTTCTGAGCTCATGAAAAATGAATTTCTTTGTACAACCATTATGGTTTCTAAAATTAAATAATTGAAATTTCTAAAGTAATTGAAACTAGATCATTCGAATAGAAATAGAAGTATCAACTTTTTCATTACACTCTGTTAATTTCAGTAAATAAGCATAGATTACTTGGAATACAATACTTAGTATGTTATTTGAGAAGGATTCCTAAACTAACAGGGAGGGAGCAGGTCCTTCGGGTCACTGATTTAGTTCAAACTTTGTACGTCTATGATTTAGTCATCTAGTTCAAGAAAATGTAGCATTATAGGAATTTAATAGCTTCTGAGATATTTATGATGAAAGCTTTATTACTACCTTAATTACGTAATTATTTCAAGTCATTATCGATTACTGTTGTGGGCTAGTAGCAATGTTCGTAGATTCTTGCCAGGTTTGAGTCTTACTGTAATTAATAACTTTTCTCAATCTTCTCTATTTTCTATTAATTTTTCGGCTATTATAGCATATAATTTTGTATAAGTTGCCTAACTAAAATTCTTTGATAAAATAATTTATTTTCTACACTTTCTTATACTAGCATATATTTGTTACAAAATAACGAGAACATTATGCAACAAGTACAGTCTTCTATAGCAAATTTTATTTACTACGGAAAACATATAAAAATGTAAATTATCGCTATATACAAACTTAAAACATAACTGAAAACTTGAACCTGAAAACTAAATCTACAAAGGTGTAAAGTTTCAGCTAAATCGGTGACCCGAAGGATTTACATTCTCCTTTTAAGTCAAACTAAGAATCTCTTATTCATCAAATGTTCGCAGAAAATGACGCTTTCAATATCTCATCGGAATGCTTCAAGGCCAACATCTACTTTCAGAACTTCGATTAAATTCTGTATTTTTACTGGTATTCGTACGGATTTTAAAGCTCGAACGTCTTTAACAGTTGAAGATCGAGTATGAAATTTCGCGTGCTCGCGAGATTCACGGCCCTTATTCTTTTCGCTGCTGCCGTTCCGGGAGCAGTTCTTCGTAGCAGGTAAATTGCCCGATAACTTTTATCCCGATCACGCCACCGGCGTCCGAGAACTTTCGCGGGGGGCGGGAATGAGGGGGTAGGGGAGCCCGGCAGAGTTTGAGGATCGTCTGACAGCCAGCTGGTGCTGCTCCTATATGCACGGTGTTTGCGCGCGGCGCGGGCCGTCTCTCGGAGTTCATTTCATCGGGACTTAATAAACGTTTTATACTCCGGAAAACGGTCTTCATAAGGTATGCCCGACAAGCTTCCAGGTACGTCCAGAAACGATATTGTCGTTCCTTTACGCGTGGTTTAAATTTCGTCTTCGGAGAAAGGGATCCGGGGAGACGGAGAGAGAACTGAAGAGGGAGAAACAGAACGAGAGGCGAGGAGAGAGAAATAGCGAGAGAGGTGAGGAAAGAGAAAGAGAAAGGGAGAGAAAGAGAGAGAGAAAGGGAGAGAGTTGGAGAGAAAAGGGCGCGGACGGTTGGAAGTGGCGACCTACGAATTTCGCAGGACCGTCCAATTTTGAAGAAACGAGGCGAGGAGAGAGCGTACTCAGAGCAAACGAGAGGAGCGTAAGGAGCTAGATTGGAGCGGGAAGGAGAGGGCGAGGGTGGTAGTAAGAGGGAAAGAGTGCCTGTCAATCGTCGAGAAGGTGCGCAGCCAAGGCAATTTCACAGGGGTGGAAAATCAGGGCGATTCTTGAAGTCAGTAAATTTTCTCTGTCCTTCTCCCTAACGCTGCTGATCTTTTTCCTTGGACCGGGCTCGAGGATGTATACGTTCCTCGAATAGGGCAACAGAGACGGTTGAACCGGGGAGACGCGGGAACTGCTAGCACACTGGAGCGAAAGAGAGAAGAAGAAAGAAGGCGGAGAGGAAGCCGGGGCAAACGTACGTGGGCATAACCAGAGCAAAGTGAAAATTGCTGGAACCATTCGGTAGGATTGACCTTACGTGCCGCCCTATATCCCTGGGACTGTTCGCAACGGGCTTGTATACATGTCCCGCGTATCGTGGGCATCCATGCACCGGTGTGCCGACGTCCATGTGCGATAGAACGTTCACAAGTACACATAAATATCTGGGATTTCGTCCTGCGCCCCTCAAAGTACTTCTTAGGCCACCTTTCTCTCCGGGATCGCCGGGGATTTCGCTTCAAGAAATTGCGGAATAATTCGCCTGTTCGCGAAATCCGCGGAGGAAAGTCCCTCCCCGATGATCCCGCGACTCCAGGACCAAATCTAAGCTTCCCGGCGGAGATCTTTCGAGATCGATGATTTACTGTTGCACGAAGAGCAAAGCGAGAGGCGCGAAGCGAACGAGTAAATTTGCGGGAATTGTTACCTCCGATCTTGCCTACAACGGAATTTCGAAACGAGGATTAAGCACTTTGCTATCTGGCTTTGACTGTGATGCATGTTGCCGTTGAATGTTTGCTTCACGGCAAGGATTTCTCACTGCGTCTACCGATCTGTTTTGTGTTTCGCTGCGCAGAAATTATGCTTTCTTTAACTCGGCTTTCGAAAGAATTGGGTTATGAAAGAACGATGGTCGCAATAACTGTCGCAGCAATTATCTTCTTGTCGGAGACTGTAGTGCTTTATCACTTGCATCAGGATGCACCGCGTTGTTGCCACATGCATTTAATAATTCCACCAAAAATTCGAATCCGTTCACGATGTTCAGGATTTTCCAAAATAATTGATTTCCTCTACAATTAACCGAAGCTTTGGTGATCGAACTGCGAAAGGGTCATTCGAATTCTAATTTTTATAGATTATTTCGTGGATATTTGCTCTAGAAAATCCTGCGCGATGAAATTGAATTGTAAAATAAATACAATTTACCTGTAAGGTAAATATTTCTTGCGCCCGCTATTCAGAGCTATCCATTATTATAATGAATGCATAAAATCCACGGTGTAGCCACACCGATGTTTCTAAATATAAACATTTAACAGCGCTGCTCGCTTTAATACTGTGAAAAACGCAACACGAGCAACTCTACGGTCCACGGATTACATAAAAGAGAAACAGGAACAATGAAGCTACGCGCACGAAAAGAAAACTACGAGAAACGGAGCATAGCTGGGATTATACCGGTTGCATCGAATATTCCATGAATACCGTAAAACCGTGAATTGGTTCTCCAATTGCAGACTTATCACCCCCCTTATCCGTGCGTCTACGGTTATATCCGTAGTTCGGTAGTAGCCTTCGGCCATATTGCGCCACACCGACTGCCCGACGTAGCTGGATAGCCGAGAGTCGATTGACCGATGTCCGACGTGACCATTTGAAAATCTTCCTCGGCGTTCACGGTAAACCCCCTATGGGTTTGACTATTCTACACTCCTCTGGCTTTACCGAAGAATCATTCGATCGTCGAACATTTCCTATTTATTTCGCTCACCGACGATACCATATTTCAAAATGCAGAACGTTCACGCCTCCTTTTTTAGTTTGCGTCGCTCAATATTGTAATTGCATTTCAGAGATCTTCCCTTAGTTGTTACTCTTTGCGCCAAAATATTGGTTGGGCTACATGAATTACTTAGTTGCGGCTTCTTCTCAAAGCCTTGTTAACCCTTTGGTGACAACGTATCCTATTCTATTATTTGCAAGTGACGAGGGCAATGGTTCTTTAATATTCCCTCATCTCATTGCAGTCTGTGCATCTTTCTTAGCGTCGATCAGTACTAATTCACAATTTAACGACACACTCATTTTAACATTCCTATCACGAATGCGTAGAACTTGCATGGAGACATCGTCGTCAACTGTATTGAAGCCATAGTATTTGATCATCGTAGAGATGTGATGCCAGGGACACACGAAGGAAGTTTAGCAGGTCGCCGATTCGAGCGTATCATAAATTTCACTTCCCAGTAAAGACACACGAATAGAACCCAAGATCCTCAGTACTCGAAACTTTTTCCGCTCTTTTGCTTTACTCCCTTCGCTTTCTTCTCCAGCGTGACAGATAAAGTGAAACGTCTCCAAGATTCCGCTTAACCTACCTCTAGGGAGGGTGAGCGAGGGAAAGAAGAATAGGGAACACGTGGTGAAGCGCGGTTTAGGTTAAGTGGATGGGATCTAGTTCGAAATGTTCTACTTGCGATTATAGCTAGATTAATTGTTGAAGGTGTAAGAAATAGAGTGCCGATCCAATATCACGACTCGTAACCTCGAATTTTCGAGCCCTTATATTAAGAATATATAGATAACAAAAGTTTTATATAAATAATTCATATTATGTTTATCGATTAGCACGTTAAATTCAAGGAGAGGTGTCAATTTATGTATATATTTTTTCTTTTTCTGTACTTTTTTAAACGGAGGGTACGAAAGTTGGAACATTAACTCTTTTGTTACGGGTAATGATTGTTCATAATCGGCATATGATATTATTTAAATATAATATACATAATATAATAGAATACAATACAGAACGATAAAATGCAATACAATAATGTATTATATATTACAGTATAATATAACATAGTGAAAGGCTATAAATAATCCATTCCGTAGTGTCACTCCAGCTGAGCGAACTGCCGCAACGAAAGGGTTAATACACTTAATATTCTCCCGTCAATATTCGGACAATTTTTAAAATGCAACAATATTTTTGAAACTGGACCAAGCGATTTGAATTTTTTTTAGGCGATAGAACAACGAATTCATTTATCAGAGATTCGGTTAATCTCTGATCTCCTAATTCGGAGACTATATCGACACAAATTCGAAGCTACTTACGGCGTACTCTTCGTCCAGCTGCGGGAGGTGGTTAACGCGAAGACAGCCGGGTAGCTGCCGCAGCAGCTCCCAATGCGATGGTTTAATCTGCTCGGTTTTTTTCGGGCAGCCAGGGGGACACGGGACCGATTCGAGTGGAAGCCGGCGAACAAGGGTGGACCGATGATGGAGAGGGAGGGTAACGGGTTGCAGAAGTACGTTCGAGGTCCGGTGAGCAAGGACGACAATAGGGGTGGGGTGCTCGGCGAGCTAAGGGGGAGGGCGGCGAGAGGGGGGGGGGGCGAGAGAAAGCGGTCGGAAAAGGAATTCGTTAGTGAAAACTGCTGCCCCGAGAATTGGGATGATCTTTTTACTTGAATTGTCGTCCGGATAAAGCGATGGAATGCGGTTACACCGTGCTCTCGCTCCACAACCAACAAAAGGAATTCGATCGTTAGCTCGCCGCTCGGAATGAAACTGTTACCCGGCCACCGGCGAACGTACGATGTACGCCTCGGCTTCCAGAACTCCAGCTTACCACCACAAGATGCTTCCTTCCAGCCTCGAGATAATCTCTTCCCTCGCTCTTGGAATTTCCGATGATCGTTCTCGTTTTCGTGTCCAACTATGCTCTCCCCCCGTGGCTCCGCGCCGCTGAAAAGCGGAACGCATGTTACTGAATCTTCACCGCCGCCATTCTTCTCGTGCTTCTATTATATTAAACGTTTTATGGCCCGACAATGTTGTAATCTTCGCCCAGCGGAGACTACCGGATTTTTATTCGTCCCGCGGTCTCCGTGAAGATCGCATCGGCTCGAGCACGTTCGCATTCTTCCGCCTGTACGTCCTCGGATGACTAACTATGTAGGAATTTAGTAAAACCCGGGTAATATTAATTCTATCTCAAACTTTCATGGTTCGGTTCAGAAAAAATTGTTGTCATATAACTCGTTAATCCGTAACTTGTTCCGGTTGGGTTCGGAACAGGAAAGGGGTTAGAGGTACACGGAATTGAATTTGGCGGTATTTGGCGGGGCCCGGGAATTATTCAATAATGGCGACCGGCGATAAAGATAATTCGTCGGGGAATGGAATCGTTAAAACCTTCCACGCGTTTCCCCGGGTGAAATTGCTCCCGTGAAAAATCGCCGGCAAGGGGAGGAAAAGTTCTAAAAGGGGCAAAGAGCTCCATGAAATTAGTTCGAGCAAGTTTTCTCGCATTTGACTTTATAACGTTCAATAAAATGGTCAGGGCCCTTTACCTCGCAAATTTCCGCAGCGAGAGCGTTCAAGTTCTTTCACTGAAAAATAATACAGGTTGATGGGCGAGAGGCGCGGGACGTGACGGGGGAGGAGCGGCGAGGGTGGCCCGTCAGGAAAGGAGCAGGGCTCCGAGTGATAAGAGCGAAATCGAACTCTCAAAGAGACCGATCGAACGGTAAAGCGTGCGGACAATGAGAGGGTAAATCGAGCCGAGTTGTCTAATGCATATTAATAAGGGGCCAGAACGTCCGCAACACTCGGGCTTCAATTCCAGCGCTGCTCGTTCCGCTCGCCTTTCCTAAGGAATTGTTACCACTTTCTTCTTCATCTGATACCGCTGTGACGGCCATAATTCCGCGCGATCAACTTCGTTCTTTTATTCAAACCGTTCCGGCCGCAGGGGAAACGTATTCGCCGGTATAATTAATTCCATGACTTTTCACGAGATTAAATTCTATTGAATTACGCTAATACATTTTTCAGAGGCCACGGCCGTTTAAAGTAGATGCCGCGAAAAACCTGGCAAGCAAAATTCTGCCACTTCTTTCTGTACGGAATGTTCCAGCTCAAGCAGTCGAGACCAAAATACCGTGGCACACAAAATTGAATCAACACTTTTAAAATGCTATGACGGTTTTTAAGCTGGCTTAAATGACGTGCATTTTTCTGCAAATGTTAGACGGACTAGTTTACTGTATAATTACTGAAATGCTTATTTTTAAATCTTACTATTATTTGGAATAAAAAAGGTCTGCCGTTTCTTTCACTTTCTTATCTGAGCCAGATAAGAAAAAGTTATTGAGATAAAAGTTATTGAGGCCAGTTTTAAAAAAGTTATACTATTGTAAAAATGTTGTTCACTGAATCTACTTTTGTTTATTGCACAATTTAAATTCTAAACATAGAACAGCGCAAGCCGTAAATTCAGAAATTATATAATATTAGCAGTTTGATGCAGTCGAACTACAATAATTTCTGTTTATTTCTCCCTCAAAACCATTAACATTGTGTCGCGCAAAATTATTATATTCTGTAGAATGAAGAAGGCATTTATTGTGTACAGTCATTCTACCGGATACGAGCAATATTTGACTACGTAAAAGAACTTCGACAGGTCGGCTTCCATAGAATGAAGGTATCCATAAATATTTGCAAAATATTTTACAAGTTCGAATCGACGATCCAGATCTACGAATTGCTTTCTATGGAGTACGAAGTCGGGTTTCGCTATCAGCGTTACTATATCCACCGCAGCATGTTTTTGTAATCGTTGAATTTATTGTTCAATCTCCGATACGGTTCTCGAAATATTGACTGTTCCGCCGATCCAGCCGTGTACAACGAAACCACTGTCGCGAGTAAGATACTCCAATTTCTGTGGTAAATATTTCTCGAAAATACGAGTCGATCGACACTCCGTGCAGCAGCCCCAAGAGATCCATTTTTTGACGTTTATATCGGCGCGGCGGCCGGCTTTCATCTCGCGAGCGTAACTGCTCGGTCACACACGAGCCACCGTCTATACGGTCAATTACACTGTTGCATGCTAACAGATCTGTACCTACAGCGGTTTCCATTTCGTCGTATCGTGCACATACAACTCTAAACGCCATTACTGTTAATACTCGCGCAATTAGGAAGCACCTAACAAAAACAGATCTTGTCAACGAACTCGCAAATTGAATTATCAGTGCTTTCTAACGGTACCAAGGTAATGCACACAGCGCGGGCAAATCGTTGGTTACTGGAGCACGGTTCGAAACATTGTAGACCACCAGCCAATTACCCGAAACAAGAATTTTTCCTTCCCGATTTAGTGGAATTATTAATAAACCTGTAATTCGACGATCGTACCTGTCGATGACGCTTTGATAGAAGACACGTGTAACGTGGAAACGCGTTTTCCAAATGTTAACAAGCCCAGGAACAGACTTATACGTTGCAATCGATTTGTTTGTCTGTGTTACTGACTGATTGGTTGTGTTCTGTTCGTCCGAATGTGTGTTTCCCTTAAATGTAACGATGTTTGCGTTTCCATTGACTGGCGTATAGCGGCTATCGTGGAAGTGTGAGCGCGGCGAAGCCAATTGCAGAGGTGGAATTTCTCCGGTGGAAAACTCGCGCATTTGTTCCGGGATTCCTGAACATCCTGAGCATTAACTTTTAAATGCTGCTGTGGGTTTCGCATACCGCTATAATTTTATTTCTAGAGTCAAATATCGAGTTATCTACGAAGATAAAAGTATTCTGCACGAATTGTGCAAAACTAGAATTAGATAAAAGTGCATTTCTCTCCCTCAATTTCTTCTGACCTGACTATCGTAGTGTGTGTTATATCGTCATTCTCATAATACCTATAATCCGCAATTTATCTGTGAAATTTGTCCGCACATGATGTCCAACTGGGAACTCTTGAAATTAGGTTGACAATAGTTTGACCGAGTTTAGGAGCAACAGGGTAGAAGTACAACTGTATCAGCGCTAGATTTTAACATTGAAAAATTGAAGTTATAATAGCCTAAAATAATTTCCATTCGAATCACAAACAATTTTGATCAGAAGTTTGGGTTGTTCGGAAATCAGCGCGAATCAGCGGATTCGAAGGAAAACAGCCGTGTTCGTGCGCGGCGACCATTCGAGAGACGCGCACGGAATGTAGATGAGTCGAAAGAAGTCCCTGATACGGCTTCGGCTTGGCTCAGCGAGGCGTCGCGAGCCGCAGCCGTGGGTGTTCCCGCGGGCAGATCCTCTTGACATCGACACCTACTCGCATCATCGGAGTTTTAATCAAATTACTCGGCTTCAAGGGGCGAGCGTGTCACTAAGCTTTTGCTTCGACCTAATCGAATGAGAGAGGTCTCCTTGTGCCTACACGCTTTGCTCCCTCGCGCTGTTGCGCGTCACGGCGACGTGCACGTCCGCGTCTTGCGCAAGCGGATCTCCGAGGAGCACGCGGATACAGATGGAAGAGCGGGGAGGACGGCGACAGGAGAGGGGAGAGTGTCCTTTGAGGATATTCATGAGAGGATTACCATGTGAAACGCCAAGCCGGAGCTTCTTCTCTTTTCGCCAGTACCAACCCACTTCCCCCCTCTCCCTTCCCGCCATCTTCCAGCAGGGTCCTAGCCACCTTTTACTTTCTCGCGCGAAATCGTTCTTTCTAGTCCGAGGAGCTCTGGGAATTTAACTCGCTCGGTTACCAAGACAATTTACAGCTCCCCGTGAGTCTGCTTGTCTTTTAACCGGCCGCTTGAAAGCTCTCGACGATCGACTCGATAAATTGTCAGGTATTTATTTCGACGAGGAACCGCGGTGACATCCTTGGCTGTTAGAAGAAAGGGTGTACTGTTCCGCACTGAAGGCCGGAACAAACCAAGAGACGCCTCGCGATGATTGTATATCCAAGAAACATAAAACAGTTGAATTACTTTGTGACTCCTTCTGGTTACCAGAACTCGTACGATCATCTAAACCTCATAGATTCCTTTTCTTTTCTACCACCTGCTACGATCAATCCTTGAGACACGTGGATTCTTCGATTGTACCATCCGGGGGTGCGACACCTGCCTGCGTTAGTTTATTAGTTTGGGCATTCATTCTCCCTTTCAATATAATTTCTTTAATCAAGCAACCAAGACAACTGTTTTTCTTACTTAAACCGGAAAATCTACAATTCATAAATCAGTTTCTGTCATATTCAATTCACGCCTACACCGGAGCTACCTCCGAGCTAACAGCAATACAGGAGTCACTTGAAACACGTTGCTTACCATCTTCATTTTGCCTTAATGCTCAATTGCTCACAATCAACTCATTTATTTATTATTTGAAATATTCATGAAATGAAATACTCATTTACTTAGTTTTTAAATATATATACAAAGTGCAATAGTATCACTGACTCCAATTATTATTATACCTATCTTTTGAGAGAATCGTAGAGAACCGCTTAACCTTGCTCGGTACGTAACATCACGCGGAAAAGCATGCACTGTCAGGACAAACCTGAGAAGCGAGGAAGAGGGAGAAGAAGAATTCTTTTAGAAAAGCATTTGGAAGAGTCCAATTATTGGATCAGTTTCGATTGCTAATTAAATTGCCTGCATTTAAGTGCAGGTAGCTTGCTTTACAGTGACATAGACGATCCATATAATGACATAATAATTGCTTCAGTAACCATCATTCCTGGTGCCAAATTGATACTATTTTCAAATTTCAGAGTATATTATTCTACCATTTTGAGAAAAATCGATTTATTATATTTTTTAACGTCAAGTGAACGCATCTACTGTCATCAATGCAAAAGCATCTAACTTAAAGATGCAAATAATATCTCTTATGAAAACGTCTTTTGTATGAATTTAATGCACGCGAATTTCACGTGCAGAAGTCTTGTCGACGAAATACCCAGAAGCTAGCGGTATCTCAAATGTAAAACTTCGGAAGAATTTTGAATAGATGTGCGCGATAACAAGTGAGTGAGAACTTGAACGATCGGCAACGCTAAAGTTCGGAACGAATACGGTACTCACTTTACTGCAGCATTTAAACGCAAATTTACATAGCGCACGCTGCTATAGGTGTAAAAGAACAGCTTGTCCGTTCTATTCTGTGCGAAAAGTGTGAAGAGAATATTGTATAAATACGTTTTCCTTTATTTTCATTACGATATTTATTAAAATAAATTGTTTACCTCTCATTACATTGCTTTTTGCGGCAGTGTTAATTTGACACACAGAGGGCGCATTGATCTGGAAAAATGAGAGCGGAAGGGTAAAATAATCTTCTTCGTTGGAAGTCGTTTAATTTGCGCCAGATTAAATGTACATGTCGCATTTAATTCCAATCGCGCCGATGTACACAGTTTATAAAACATTGTTTGAGAATTACTTTTGTCCACGGTATACAAGCGGGGGTGATAAAAAATATATATCGAATATGCTCGTTGTTTTTTCATTCTACGTGAGATTCGTCAAAATCTGTAACGTTCCGGATCGTGGTCCAGAAAGCAGAGTCACAGAACTCGTAGAACGTGGCAGTTCTCCTTTTTCAGGGTAAATCATAAATAAGCTTTTATTCGTAGCAGGGCGCGCTATTCTCTCTTCTCTATGCTAATACTGTACGTTCATTCCCGCACGCAAAATTGCCGCAGTAGCCCATTTTAATCTCGCAATGTCAGTCGTAATTCCGCGACGCTATAAAAGCACCCACGATATCCTCCACCTAATATCATCCGGGTGTTTATGCACGGGCGTTAATTTACCGGCGCGAATATGATTACACCTATTGTCCCGTCTCGCCAGACAATCCCCGGTCTCTTGAAGCGTAGACCGTGGAGCGACACGAAAACGTCGAGGAACGTGGCGCTGCCCGTCAACGACGCCTTCCTTTTTCGTCAATCACAGCCCCCCCCCCCCCCTCCGACCCCCCCCCTCCCCAGGTTGATGAGGACGAGGAGCGACCGACCGTTCACTCGATTCGACTATGATGAACGACGAGTTTTCGCTCCGCCCTTATCAATATGCATTAGAGGAGCCTGGCCGACTTACCTACTCCTCGTCGACCGCTTTTCGAGCCACTCGAGCCGAGTCACTGTTCCACGGTCCCCGTTCCCTTTTCCTTCTTTCTCTTTTTTACCGACGAGAATCTCGCTTAGGGATTTTCCTCGCCTAATGAACGTACCAAGTAACCGTGCCGCGGCGAGAGGGGACGCCGGTAACGCGTCGCCGCCCACGCTGAATTTCATTTAAAAATTTCGCAAGAGCGCCACTTGATCCGAAACTCCGATTGGCCGGGTCCGGGCTCCCAATTTTCCCGGTCACCAGTTGAATTCGATTTCAAGAATTTTGCAACAGCGCGCCTCGGGGATAGCCGTCTTGATTGACCGGGTTTGGCTCGAGTGTTTTCTTGTTAGTTTCATTCACGGCGGCAGTGTCGAGTCGAACTCGAAAACTTTTGGAGGGCGCGCAGCTCGTTTGAAGCCTCGATTGACTGATTGTGAATCAAAATATTTGTATTTTTGTTTCTCGCGTCACTATTTTGATTCGCGGCGCGGCGCGCAGTTTGTTGAGGTCTGGAGTGCACTCGTAGACTCTGCAGCTATTTTGGAAATATGAATAGCTATCCTTTTCATTGATTTGCTCTAGTTGGAAATCAGTGACGCGACCGTGCTAACAACTGGAGTTCGTTATAAATCCTGATGACGGTGTGTTTGTTCTTCTAACAATGTCCGTAAGTGGAGGTTAATATAGCAATATGCCGGACAGAATATCTAACGAAATACGCAACCATACAGATTCTGAAGTGCTCGATAGCAATCAAATGGATTACAGAATTTTGTAACAGAAACGAGGATTCCCCGCGGCTTGGTCCTCCAATTACACACGCATAAATTCACAGATCGCGAGTACATCGCGCACCTGCTCGGCAAAGCGCGAACGTTCATACCGTCCGTGTGTTGAGGATCGATCTCTTTTCCCAACAGCCATTATCGAGGTTCGATTGGAAGCAGAAAGAATCGCGTCGGCTGATCAATATCCATGAGATATAACCGGATAATCAAAGTCAGGAATTTCGCAGCATCCCATATTACGTTCTTTCAATCTTCCGTTCTCTGTTCTGGCTGTCGAAGGGGAGAGAAAAAGGGAGGGGGCAACGGGGGAAGGGGTCAAGGGGGCCGCGCGATGAAACGCACCAGCCATCCCCGACTGTTATTCGGCGCGGCCGAATATACGGGGCCCTCCGACCTCGGTCCCCGTGAAAAATATGAGGCGATACATGAGAGGGCTGAACGGAAAAGAGAGGGAGGCGAGGAAGCACGGGGTGGAAAGCGACGAGCAAAGCGTTCTTTCACATGCTAATCCACCAGGCGGGCTACGTTCATGAATACCTACGGTCAAAGCACATCCCTCTTTATCTCTGTGTGTCTCTCTTGTCCCCGCTCTCTCTCTCTCTCTCTCTCTCTCTACCACCCCCTCTCTCTCTCTCTCTCGCTCTCTTCTACGTCACTGTCTTTCCTCCTTCTACCTTTTACCTTTTCCCGCTGTCTCCGTTCTCCTTTTCGGCTTGCCGGTCGCCTACGCTCTCTGTACCGTAAGGTACATCGTTGCACAGCCATTCTCCCCCGCCACGGCTACCCCTGTCGCGCCTACGAGAACCCTCTCTGTGAACCACCCTCTTTCCCCGTGCAACCTCCGCGCAGCCCCGTACGGCTAGGAGGCATCGCTGCACCAGCGACAGCAAGAAAGGCCCTCGAGAAATGGCGCTGCTTTGTGTCCCGAATTTGTGCCGCGCCGTTCTCCGTGTTCCTTTACGAGGGACGATAAGTCAGAAGCTTCTCGTTCGCTCACTCGCTCCACCCTCTACTCTCACGCGTTCCCGCTGCTACTCTTCGGTACACTGACCTTCCCTCTTTCGACGTCTTCCTTAGGCGCCCTGCTGTCCGTCGGACGCCACTTCCGGATCCGCGAATGGCGCAACAGTTATCGATCCCTGCACGATCAACGACTGACCACCAATCTGCCTGATAATTGATGTATTGATTCACTGACATCAAGTTATAAATATGTGACCAGTGACATCTTCTAGATTAGGCTGACTGTTTTTCCGTGTAATTATGTACTGAAAACGTTCGAGCGGTTACCTACGATTCTCTTGAGTAGTAGTATAGTATTTAGTGTAGTAGTTAACCCTTTGCACTCGAAGACATTACAACTGCAAATCTAAAATAATTTTTCTGGCTTCTAGTATTTCTATTTTATATAGCAAAATTCATTCTATGCGTATGAAATTGAGTCTCGTGACTCGTATAACAATTACACTTTCAACAAATATTTCAATCTAAGCTTTGGTGATATCTATAAAAATAATTTTGGAAGGTGTTACAACAATTTTAATGGCACGGCAGGGTCGTCACTCGAATGTTAAGGGTTAATATATATGTGTATCCAATAGTTATTGATGTAAGTAATACTATTGCACTTTGTATACATATTTAAAACTTTAACTCAACGAATAACAACTAAATGAGTCGACTGTATGTATCTGAGTATTCTAAATGTTCAGATGAGATGAGGATGGTAAATTATTTATTTCGACTGACTCCCGTACTGCACTTCGGTGTTGGTGTGAATTGAATATGAAACAAGCGGATTCGTGGATTGTACATTTCTCGATTGGAGTAAGAGAAAGGCCGTCTTGGTTGACTGGCTTAAAAAATTACATTGGAAAAGAAAATGATCGCCCGCGCCAATGGTTACCCGCAGGTAAGACTTTCGCTCTTGAATGACGCACGCGAGGAATTCGCGTATCTCAAGGATTTATCATTGCAGACAATATACCTAGAAAAGCGCGTCGATTTGACAAAGCATGCAAATAAAGAGAAATCTATGTGGGTTAGAAGATGACTCGTTTTCTCGTGACCAGCTGTGGATCCTAATAAAGTGATTGTTAAATTCTGAAGAAAGTAACGATCTTAAACAAAAATTTGGTTCAATGCCATAACATTTCGAAAATATATGATGAAACCTGTGAAATCAGTCTTTTTGAAGTAACAGTTTTGGCATGTGTGTCCTTTTTACATCAGATGCCTGAATTTATGCCAAAGGAACAAACAGCAAGATAAAATGAACTATACAAAAGATCCCGTTAAAAACCCCGCAAAGAAGTTATGGGATCTGTCCCGGCTGTGCCAAAATTCTCACAGTGGTGGACATGCCAACGAATGTCCTTTCTCTTTAGAAGCGAAAAATCTTCGCCAAAAGAACGCCAAGAAAAATGGTAACCCAGGTACGTTTATCCGCAGCAGAGGACGAAATATTCCATTCCATCGACCACTCCCTCGTCGAACCAAACTTTTTCGTCCTCGAGGCACCATCGCAGCCCCCATACCGTTGAGCACCGTACCTGCTGGTGGCGGAGCGGGACCGTTCGACCTTCTCATCCGCGCTCCACGTTTTCGTCGAATTATCCTCGTATTATACGACGGAACCGCTGCGGATCTAATTCCGACGCGTTCCATGGTATGCTTAATGAACCACCGCACGGTAACCTGTTTCCTTGGGAATTTATTGCAAGCGTATTCCGCGCGCGTGTGCGTATCGAACTACTGAGCTCCTACGAGAATAGCACTCGAGGCCCGTAACGCGCGCATACTAAATTATGCTTACTTTTTATAGGCCGACTACGGCGAATGCTTCGCACAATTCCGACGTGTCCTATTAATTTGATTCTGGATAGAGTTTAATTGGTTTGTTTCAGCGTTCTGCTGAGCTGGCGCTTGCGATTAGAACGATTTTATAACTTGCTACCTGATAAGTCCTTCAGTAAATGATAGTCAGATGTATATTTGAACTTTATAGCGGTTCGCTATATAACATTGGAGAAAAGTAGTTTTCATAATATTTTTAATAACTAAAAATGTCATTTCTTAGGAATTCAGTGATTCTTCGCAAAATTTTTACAGCTTTTCTCTTAAACCTTACTAGAGTACATCAACTTTGCTGAGTTTTTTCTATAACATTTTTAGTAAAAAGGATTAAATACGATCCTTGTCGAAAAAATATTATACAGGAACTGTCTCAGGTACTCCTTTTAGAGTAAAAGACCGTGATTTTTGTCTACTATTATTTTTTTCGGTATTTGTTTACATATTATTAAATATTTATATTACAGGTATTAATAGATTCTATTATACTATAGATTATACTATAGAACTAAAAATTAACTGTACCGTTGATTTGATATTAAATTATATAATAGTTAAATAATTAATAATTTTTAAGACATCCTTTACATCCCCTTAGTTTCTCTCCTCATGTTAAAAGATCAAGACCTTTTTAATCACTATATCTTCCACTGCCTCTAAAACGTCTGCTAAGTTCCCCTTCAAAGAAGTCTTCCATTAGCATTACTTCTTCCTCATCACCCTTCAAATCTAAAACATCCTTCGCGTTCCCCTAGAATCTCCCTTCAAACCAGATGATCAATCTCCTCTTTTACCATGACACGTTCCCCATCATTCCGTAAATTTCGCAACTCTCGACGATTCTTCTCGTTACACGATAACCCCTCACACAATTCTCAGTTGCATAAGACTGCTTTCCGGGCAGCCGGTGCCCCAAAACGGGGAAATAGGCCAAGGCACCGAGGCGTCACAGGGGGAACCGCAAAGCGTCGGACCGAGCCGGATCGTCTGCGACCGCGGACACTCGGAATAATCCATCTGGCCTGCCGAAAAATGGCACGACGAGAGGACGGGGGAGGGTTTTGCGCTGGTTCGAGGCCGGTCTCCGGTTTTCCCAGGCCGGGATCCCGGAGCGATGCTACTTTTTTCTCATCGCTCGGCGGCTCTGCTCCGCTCTGCTCTGCTCCGCTCGCCTCCGCCCGTCTCCGCTCGCCTCTCCTGCTCGCGGAGGAGAGGGCTGCCGGCGTCACCGCAGGAGTCGAAAAACGCCGCGGTCGTTCAATTTCGTACCGCGAGCACCGCGTAATTGGGAGCATGCTCGGCGGGCTCGTTGCCGAGAATTTAGTTCCGGTTCGCGGTGGGCGGCGCGCTCGTGTGCAGCTGTCCGTGTGCCCGTCGTCGCCGATGGTGGATAGTCGGTGTGGTGATACCAGCAGCGGTGACCGTGGTCTGGGACGCGGATCACGGGGGAGGTGGCAGCGGGGGTGACGGCGGAGGATGTGTGCGTGGATGTGTGGGTGGGTCAGAAGAGGGCAGGAGAGGAAGCCCGACGGTGTACCGGGGCGATGTCGGCTGGCTGAGTGTGCGAAAGGGATGGCGATCCCACGTGCTGCGCTCCCATGCATAGAGAGGGCTCATGTTTCCCTAATGCAGCCCGATAAATATTTAAGCATAACGTAATCGGTCGGATTATCCGGTGAGAGAAAGGGAGACCGGAGACGGCCCGGCAAGACGGTACCGAGCGAGAACGAGAAACGGGGACGAGGACGCAATCCGTAATGCTCGGTCATGTTCCCTATTGGCTCGCGAAATAGCGTCTTTCGTAATCCCGTACAACGCGGCCCGTAGTACCGACCCACGGATTGGAATTTATCTAATACGCCGCTTTGGCTTTAGCTTCGCCGAGGGTTGGAATTTTTATTCGGCTTATGTCCTGGAAATTGTTTCCGCCAGCATGTGCGAGGATCACCGTGCCGAACATTTCCTACATGCTCACCGGGACGAATCCACAGAGCACTAAGGAACGGTGCTTATAGTTCGAGATGGCGATATCTATTAGCTCGTAGAACGTGCAGACCTCGTTGTTAATGAGGTACTCGATTGTAGAATATTAGTTGTACTTCTCGGGTACCGCTTATTTATTCCATTAAATGTAGCTGTAATGATATATCATTAGCCTCGGGTTTGGCGCTGATGTTGGATTAGCGTGAGGAAATTGTTTGTTAAGTATACGGTATCGAGTGTGGCCGGACCCCTACACGTGCCGAATACCTGGCCTGATCACACGGCACCGTTTCAGATATAATACGCCGTGAATCTGACGGTATTTGTAATTACTGTTTGACATGTGAATGGCGAATTGAACTGCGTTAGCGGGTATAAATCAACGCAGCCCTGGGAACTCTGCCACTTGTTTCAAATTTTGTTTGCAATTCAGATTTTGTTTATTGTTATATTATATTTGCTTTCAACGATCACAACTGGGCTAATAGATTTTATTATACTGTATTTAACTAAAAAACAACTGTATCGTTTTTAATATTAAATTATTTAATAATTAAGTGTTTAATCATTTTTAAAACATCCTGTACGACCCATTAGTTTCTTTCATCACGTTGAAAGACCATGACCTTTTCAATCATTATCTCTTCCATTACCTTTAAAATGTCTTCTACGTTCTACTAAGTTCTCCCCTTCAAAGTATACAATGATTACTATTGCTTCTTCCTCACCACCCTTTAAATCTAAAACATCCGCTACGTTCCCCTAGATCCCCCTTTCAAATCAGATGATCAATTTCCTCTTTTACCATGACGCATTCTCTACCCTTCCTTAAATTGTTCAGGAATCAAGCAATTGACGAAAGTAGGATTATAAAATAACTTGTAAAAAATGATAACAGGAATATATGTGTAATGGAATATATTAAGAAGAGATAATGTGGCACAGTAAATCTTGCAATAAAAAATATAATGAGAGATCAACGAAAAAGAGTAATAACAGAAAACCTCAATCAGCGCAAAAAGTCAGCGTCTTCTGCAGTGTGTCGCCGAAATATATAATATGATCAGACTTCCGTGTCGTATCCTGCACCCACTGAAAATGAAAGAAAGACTCACAACCATAGATCTGAAATTGTTTCGGAGAGGAGAGGATAATAAACTATAGCTAGGTAATCGATAGTAAGATAATTCTATCGACAATTTCGCAAGAAAGCTATTTACCTCGTAAACGAAGAAATTAGGGATAGAAAATGGGGAGAGCAAAATACGATATGAAAGTTTCATTACCTATTTCAGACAAACTCTGAATATCTGATGTCTGGAAGAAATACCAAACATATAAAATAGTTTAGAAAATAGGATTGTGAAGAATACACTTTCACCAATAAAATGACGAAAACATAAAATGTCACAGTAAAGCCTGTGATAAAAGATGTATTAAAGAATCAGCAATAAAAATAGTGACAACCCCTGTCCACACATGTTTCCGCAGTTAGAAAATTCGCAAGGAAACGGTGTTTTCAACGGATAAATTTTAAGTTCCCGTTCCGATCGATTTTGAGTTCTTTGAGCAGGACCATCCGCAAGATAAGTAAACATCCAGTCCGTGGACGTCGTCCTCCGAGCGTCAGAGTCACGCGGTCGCGTTGCTCTTTTTCGAATTTCATTTATCGTTGGGAGGAGGGGGGTGGGGGTGGGGGTGGGGGTGGAAGGAGGATGAAGGAGGGGGGTTGGGGTACGGGGGTTACCGCTTTTACGGGCGACAAAATACCGGCCAATCTGTCCACCCTGCAACCACAGCGGCAAAATAGTTCGGTAGAAATCGGCGATAGGGGAGTCGGTTATAGGGGGAACGCGGGGGACCGGGCCGGTGGGTGGACAGTTGAGGGGACGGACGTGGTAGGGGGCAGGTGGCGGGGCATAGGGATGCGGCGGATGAGTTCGTCCAAAAGCGCCAGGAGGTGCACGGGGTGGTTAGGCAATTTTACGCTCTCCCAGTTACAAAAACCATTTACGCTTAAATGCTCTCGCGTCCCCCAAAGTCCCGCAACCCCTCGATGTCCGCCACCCCGTTGCTGCCACCACTTTTTCCCCCGTGTGTCCCACCTACTCCTCTTCGAAATTCGCTGCCGCCTATTCGCTCCATGCCGTGACACGATGGACAGCCACCCTCCAGGGGCTTCGATGTCCTGCAAATGTCCGGCTAGAATACCGGTGGATGTATCGCGATCGAGCCGTCCCAAAAACGAAACCTTCCACCACGGATAGGGTTATCGTTAGCAGCGCCGGACCGACGCGACGGCTATAAAAAATTTGATAAAAAGTTGCACAGCCGCTCTGTGTAGGTGCTGATACTTGCGCGCTGTAAATTTATTTCATATTTTTTCGCATTTTTTTGTATTTCTGACCGATTGCGAGCGACGTCTCTGGGGATTGTAGTCCGGGTTGTTTGTATTTTCAGGATGGAAAATTTTATTCAACGGTATTTTTTGAACGTTATGCCCGAAGCTAAGATTCGAAAAGTAATTGTGGGTTGGAAGTTCGGCAAGGCTGGAAAGTTAATATTTCGATTTTTCCGAGACTGAAGCAGGCGCGAACAGACCCGCCGCATATGTTATGCTAGTTCCTCGGTCCAAGTTGAAGTCCTTGGACGTTGCTCCGTAACTCGTGCTCGGCTCCTGAATACAAAATTGATGTATAGGAAACGTACGATGTTGGACAACTTGCCGAGTTACGGGGAGTAAGGACCTCTTGCTGTCGAACACCTTCGTGTGGTTCGTTCTTCGGCTGCTGTCCTATCGAGAGCTCTTACATATTTCATCTGACCATCATAAAAGAGTCCGTGACGATCGGACCAGTATTTGCCCCAACAATTAACTGTATTTCCTGAACACTATACATATATTTGCTTCATGCATAACAATGTTCAAAAAGAATTTTCATTGCGATGTTAATATATTATTGAATATTAAAATGTGATACAATCATAAAATATAAATTGAAAAGACTTTACAGCTTTCTCTCTTTTGGAGATTGAAACTTACGTATTTAATAAGCAATAACAAAATATGGAATATTTATGAATTATAGCAAACAGAAATAAGATAGAAATTTCGCTTTAAGTTTAATAATTTTAGTGACTCGTTAATAATAGAGAAATAGTCATACATTATTCAATTCTTTGTATTGTTTCAAACACACCAACCTATTTTGATTATAAAGGAATAAAATTCGCAGTCTAGTAATGACGAATTAAAATGAGAGTAACAGGCTAATGTTGCCATTCAAGATTCTTTTCTAGCTATTTTTAAGCAACGCATGATTCTATTGACTTGTTCGTTGCTTCAATAAATAATTGCTGAAACCAGTCGATTTCCGAAATCACAACAGCTAGAAGACACGCATACATCTTGGGGAACAGCAGTGCCGGCGGTGACACGACTCCTAGACTTTGCCCGATTAAAAATTAACCAGCGGATATGTCTCGGATTTACCTGGCGCTGTTCGGGGAGAGACATAATGAACGTTTAATTAAGGACATAAAACCCGCATCCACGCCGGAGTTTAGGTGCGTGTCAACAACACCGCATGGTGACTCACGCGCGAACCTGGAAATCACGTATTCATCGTCGGTCCATTCGTAACCCGTTGTGTGGTCAAGGAAGGGGTGAGATATGACGAGAGGTAGAGAATAGCGAGAGAGCAACTGGGAGAGAGAAATCGAGGGTGGGAACGAGGGTGGCGGAGAGGTCGATGGAAGGGGGAAGCGATTAATTTCACAGCGCGATTCATAATGGAGCTCCATCAATCACTGCCGCCAGTTACGCACAGAATCGCGCCCGGCGGCCGAACGCGGGCGATAATTAATTTCGAAAAATTATTAATCGCAATAATGTCCTCATTTACATAGCGCCGTGCCGGTCCGACTGTAGCGTTAATCAAGCGATTCGTTAAAATGCCGCCGGTACGCACAGTCCTTGGCTACTCGGTCAGAGATAATTTAGCTAATAGAGTGTCAGTGATGTAACAGTCTATTGAGACCGCGGCCGAGAATCATATTTCCATAGAGATTTTGTCGCGAGTTTCCCTCGGATAGAATGTTCCGCCAACGGGTTGGGAAACCGAATTTCACGTTGTAACACGAAGTATATTTCGGTTACATCGTATAAGCTTCCGTAGAAAATTATGCTAAGTTCTTCGCGAACTTGCTCAATCGAAATTCGCCTGCTGGCGGGGACGCAAAGTGAATATTTATCGCCAACTGCTCGTCGGTGCTGAATATATAATACTATCCGTCTTCCTAACTGAAAATGGGAACTCGAAACTTCTGACACTTGGATTTCGTGTGTTTGACATTCATTCGTTGGGACGAATGCAAATTTCTCCGAAAATTTTAATTGCTACTTCTATTCACTCGTATTACGAGATAGACACTTAAAAACTCCTATCTCGAAAATTATTTGTCGATTGTAACGGTACCAAATATTCTTTTGTTGCAGGTATGTAAGCGAATCCATGCTCTTTGAGTCAATCTGCCTTCTAACACAACTATACATTGGTAAGAAAAGTCTTGTTCGCTACAAGCAAATTGATATTTCAATTCTTATATTACGTTGCGCCACGCTCTATTGTATTATTAAGTCTACCGGAAAGTTCTGTCGGATAATGTCACATCGAATTTTAATGAGTATGCATATGCTCGTTCGTGACATATATTTTTCACAAATGTTATTTACAAATTGCCGTCACGCTGTCTAGAGGTTATGGGTAACGAAATTAAGTTGTATAATAAATATTATAAAATGTACGAAAAATTGATTACATTCTTTCACTTCGCAGACAGATCTTTCCGGTAGACCTTATATTAATTATTAAAGTAAATAATTAAAGTTAAAGTATATGCATCATATTTAAAAATAAATTATAATTTAATCAGCAAAAATTTCATTTCAATTTGTTCGCGCAGAGAACGGAATTGTCTGTCACATATTCACGTCATATAATTCGCGTCGAATTCATCACAGAAAAACAGCCCCGCGCAAAATTCAGCCGAGCCTAAAGGGTTAAATATAGATCGAACAATATCAGAAATAAATATCACAAGAAATCATGAGTAACAAAGATCCTATAATCATTATACTAAGAAGCATCGTCGTGCTAGTACTAAGTAGTACAAGTCGGTGTACGGTCCGGCCTCTCGTCCTTCTCATACACCGTCCACAAAACCACGTGACTGGAAAACATCACCCGTTGTCTCCGTAAAATATAACCCGTCAGACGCATTATTCTGCCGTAGATAAAACTAACACAACCGAGACATCGAAACGTCGCTACGCCGTGTAACCTTTTCCTTGCTCTATGTGCACGCGGACACTGCTGTACATGCACGTATATACCCATACATTTAGTTCTATACATTTATATATATACATATATATATCGCGGTACGGATCGTGGTTAACAGCCCGCGACGTCGTAAATTGATAGTAAATGTCACATCCGGATTGCAGAATAAGAACGCTCTCCTGTGGGAAAGCTCCTGCTGCCTGCAATCACTTAGTCGCTCACTCTGCAGGTCATGAACGTCGCTCGCATTGCTTGCTGACACTCGTAAGTCCGAGACATTGATATTCCCCTAGAAAGCAGACAGAAACGGAAATATTAGATTCTACAGAAAGTTACGGCATTGTCTGCGAAATTACTCGGAACGGCAGACGAAATCGCCGCTTAGTCCGCAATTAATATGGCGACGTTGGTCGCACGAATCCGTTCAACTTCTTGGAAAATAATTTACTTCGCGCTGTGAAAACCTTTATAATAACGAAATGATATTTTACTTTAGGCTTTTTTTCGCATAACGTAGCTGATAATGAATTGATATGTGAAATTCTAACCTTGAGTGATTTTAACCGTTTGCCTTATTTCTAGTAATAATTCTACTGATCGATGTTTAAGCATTCAGATAAATATTGATGCATAATAAATATAAATTTCCCTTCTTTTCCAGGGTAATGAAATAAAAGCACGGTAATGTTAGACTATATCGGTAATAATCAATACCATCACCATCACCCGCCACTTTTACTTATAAAACCGATAATCTCATAATAACATTATACTCGCTAATCATTTTTCGTATAAAAGTTTGTGCAAATTTTATCGGAGCAAATCTCGTCCGCCGTGTATCGACAACCGACGCGAAGTACGCTGGCGAATGTAACAATCTGTAAGCGACTTACAAAGCAACCTTTGTTGGTCGAACCTTCCCCCGGCTGGTTGCATATTAGTCGCGTGAGACACGAGAATTAATAAAATCTGGAAATTACAACGTAGACGCCGGCGAATTTCGCGAGGGCGCAATGGATGTCGAACGAGATCCCGTATTCGTGCGCGAAGCAGAAATTTATTTATTCAATAATGACCCCCGTCGGTTTTTCGTGGCCGTGCACGTGACAGCCGCACGCGACCACGCGAAACGGTCCCCGCTGATATTATGTCTTGCACGGTAACCCGGCTGTTACACGTTTTTATGGGAAATATCTGATTCTGGAGCGTTTCCACGCGACGCGACAACAGGCCCGATGTCCCTGTTACACGATTTGTCCCCGGGGCGAACCGGAGACAACAACATTTTTCTTCGGTCGAGCCGAGTCCGTGTCAAGTCGAGTCGAGTCGAGTTGATTCGGTTCGATTCGGTTCGGCGGGATCGCTGGCCGTGGGGAAAGGAAACGAGTAAACGAGCGCATTCGCTGAAGTAACTGCCAGACAATCGATAGGTCGCCTATCCCGGTAACGCTTCGTTGTGTCTCTCAATTTCGAACTGGGGGCTTCATGAATACCCAATGGCCCGGGAGGAACTCCGAACCGTTCTAGGAACACCGGCTGGCACCGAGACCCGCTTCCATCCCTTTGGAATCGACGTTACAACACGCGATCCCACGCGCCGAATACGCTCGGCCGCTCAGTGATTCTGATGAACCAATAAGAAGACGATTTCGGCAATCGTCCGGGGATCGTTTTCGTTTCCTTTCGCTCGGGCTTTGCCCACCGATCTTCCCGCTTTTTAGAGACACTGCTGGATTAAACTGTCGTTAGATCTTGAAATCCGACAGTCTTCTCGCTTGCATCTCTTTATATTTCTCTAGCCTCTTGAGGGATCTTAATTCTGAAATGTAATTTCGTCATTCCTCCACTCGTTTAAATTTGCTTTCCGCAAGTGGATGTAATGCAAAACTGATGTCTACTTAACTTTATTTCAAAGCGAGTACTATTGTCTGCACTACTCGACGAACTCAGACGCTCACTTTTCTACCCTCGTGATTCTTCCAGACGTAATCTCAAATGCGGCAGAAATCGCCGCAAAATGATGTTTAGGTTTAAACTGCTTTGTAGAATCTGTATTGGTAGATCGATCGATTGCATATACAATTTAAGGAAGTGGGAATGGAACTGTCGGCAAAGTATCCACGCGGATGCTGAAAGGAAAGCGAGCATTTTGTTCTTAGTCGCCGGTGGAGTTGATTCAAAGTTGGCAATGTAAATCGCGTTTTCATGAGTTTCTTGAGAGCTCGGCCGCGAAGCATTAAGGGTAAATGGTATGGTCTATAAACGCTAACCACTCCTTGAGTGGAGTGCGGATTTGGTGGGGCACCCGGTAGAAAATTAGGTCGACGTCTGGTACTTCAATTAAATCCCTACCCCAGGACTCAACCACTGTCCAGTTTCATTTCAGAAGTTTCCACACAATGGACCATTCCTATTCCGAGATCCGTTCGACACGAAGGACGCGTAGAGTTCCTGACTCATGGATCCTTCTGTCGAAGCTGCGCGACGATAACCTCGCCGTAATTGGTCCAAATGCATCGCCCGGGTCTCCGACTGGTCTCAGCTCGCACCAAGAACTTTCTAGATTAAACGCTTAATTACACGACTGCTATCTCTTTTGGCCAAGAAAGCCCCGAGTCCTTGTCATGCCTCGGCACAATGAAAGGAGACGCCTGGCGATTCAACATACGTTTCCTCGAGCACTACACTTCATCGCTGTCGACCTCGTCTGACATCGAATCAGCAGTTGTCTTAGCTGTCTTCGCTCTTTCATCTTTTATTCGCTGCGAACTTTTTTGGGTTAGAAAATTGCGACTTTTACCATAGATTTTAACTTTTTGATTATGGTCAAATTTTACGAAACTCGAGTCTTCTTTCGCTTTATTATATTAGACCGCAATCAAGATTCCTTTCATACAATATGGACAACTTACTTTATTCCATCTTATAGGTTGTCGCAATTAGAACTTATAGCAGTTATTTGGGAATCTTATAGAAGTCAGGACGAAATAATGAATTCTCCTTTCAACGATGGGATTTTTCTTTACAGTCTTCTATTTTGAAAAATTTTTACATCGTGTAAACATTTTTCCATAAGCTAGTTTAAGCCTTCAAGCACGAATGTCGACATACTGGCGATAACAGGACTGTAAATCTCATTCAAAAATTTCTGTAAATATTATTTGTTTCTATATAAGGTGTTCAAAAGTCACTCGCAATCAAATAAGGGAATCCTCGAGTTATTTGAAGTAACTTTTTCCTTAGCGCAAATGCAATCCACGGCTTTGTTTACGAGTTATTAACGAAAAACAGTAACCAACGAGAGGCGAGATTAGCTGGCCCGAGACAGCTGAGTCAATGAGCGTAACTAAGCTTGTCTTGACCGCTTTGCGCTAGTCGTATTCGTCAGTGTTTTTTTTAATAACTCGTAAACAAAGCCGCAGATTGTATTTGCGCTATGGAAAAAGTTGCTGGAAATGACTTAAAGAACTCCACATTTCCTGTTTGGAAATGTCTTTTATACACTTTGTATATACCAAACGATCAGGGTATACTGTTAATTTTTCCCATTATTATTTTCGTCTTTTTTTCATTTTTTAAGCCTTTGACACAATTAAACCTTAATTTAAGTATTTTAATTTTAAGTCAATTTAAGTCTTTGAAATATCCTCGTCCGCAAGCAGTCACAATTTCCGTGTTCTTCCAAAGATTGTCGCTTCCAAAGCAAGAATTTGGCAAGAAACCGTGTCAACAACTTCGCACGAACCCTCCACAGAAGCGTCCCGTATGCGCATCCGAAGGATCCAAAATATTACGATGCCTTCACGAGCCGATTGAAATCCGCCTCGACTTCAACGGCTATACCACCGCGCCGACTATCGAAATTTCGCCCAGTTTCTAAGGATTGGTCATTAACCGTACCCAGCCCATTGTTCTCAATGGCGAACTGGCTAAATGGTACACAATACGGTCTCAGGCCTTCCATTATCTCCGAGATTATCGCTGGCTGTTGCAGCGTAGCCTGCGAGTTCCGAACTCCAGCTTCGAGTTGAACTTGTTCCGCGGTAAGAATTTTTGAGCTCGGGCTCTTATCGCTCGGTGAAATCTTGTGTATAAACAGCTGCTTTAATCGCCGGCCATCATATTACATGATTCTACATCGTAATCGTAGATTCTTCTATCTGATCCAAGAGAATCTTTCGTTTCGCGATTATGATAAGCAGTATGGTACTCTATGCAGAAGATTCGCCACTTTATGACACAGAATCGGATACGTGATTGGATCTGCGAAATAGTAAACCCCGATTTTCTTTTAGCAAGTGATTTCTCTGTTAATGCTAATTATAGATTGATAAGAACAGAATGACGTTTATATTCTTCATCGCAAGATACTGTACATGACATGGAAAAAGCATTATCTAGCTAGTCAGTTGTTTATGGGTATGATATCTACCTAAGTGGATTTAATCATTGCCATTTGTACAATCCTCTCAACTATCCATTTCCTTATAATAACGGTGTTAAATATTAGTTTCTTCTAAAATCCAAGCAAAGACCAACATTTCTTCACGGTAGCGCATTTTATGAGGTGTTAGTCATCGAAAAAGCGTGCTTCGAGACATGAAGAGCCTCGTTGGGATTCTGATTGGCGCATTCTTCGTCGCCATCATCGCAGAAACGTATTTCCAGCGGAATTTCCTGGTGTTGGAAAATTGGTTCAAATACGTGCCAATGAATTATCAAAAAGAAACTGCAAGGATCATCAAAATGCATTGGGACGTGCGTAAGCGCTAGAAAAACGCGCAATTTTCTTCGAGGAGCGCGATAACAAGAAAAACGACTGCAAGGGGACCGTATGTGTGAGAAAGGCCAAACGGGGGAGGTAAAAGTGGCCGCGTTCTGAGAAAATAGTGTAATTGGCTACGAATACTTCGGTGGGACGGTTCGTTAAGTTTTATTAATCCGATGCAAAATACAAGTGCGGAGGAAAAGTTCGAATACGGAAAGTCTCCAAGGATGGCGACGAGGCCAGTGACGAAGTAGAGGAGAGAACAGAGATAGAGGTAGAAAGTGAGAAAGAGATAGAGACAGAGGGGGAGAAAGGGAGAGGAGAAATAAGAAGGTATAGAATCCGATACTCGGATAGATCCGAACCAGTCATTCTTAATTAAATATAATTGCGGAGGTCAGGTCGATAGGGTCTCGATATGGTTCGATTTCCTTTCGAAACGGGACCCATCTCGAGGTAGCTTTCGCGAAAGTTACGCCGGAACCTTTTCTTTTTCTTTCGCAAGCCGATGGCCTTCGATGCTTCCACGATATCTATCTCGCTGCCTCGCTTCACCACCATCCCCCCCTCCCCCCGTCTCCTCATCCCCACCCCCCTGCTTCTCTTCTACCACGCCGGAAAGCTCCGACTTTGAAGGAGGTCTTGGAAACTTTTTCAATCGGCGACCTTTCCCCGATTCAGAGGCATCGATGGCGTTGGAAGGAATATGAAGTATTCGCCAACTATTTCCATCATTCTATAGGTCCCTTAAAAACAGCTCGATAGAGGCATTGTGCGGCCGTCAGCCGACTCAAATTTTTTGGTGAACTACTTTCGGCTCGGCGCCGACCACGTGTCGCTGTCTCCGTCACGGACCAACGGGAACACTCTGCGGACGTTTATGTCAAGTGTATAGCCTGATCCTTGCTTTACTTACTAGCAAAACTGCTGATCATTTTCTGTAGTTCATCGTTCTAGTAGTACTGGCGTCGCATTGGGAAAAGTACGATTGACGTTTATTACAATTGAATAAAAAAGTAAGTCAAGGTAAAATCTTCATCTAATTTGATATTGGTTACATTCAATAAGATAAATCTTTTGAAGTCGTCCAGTCTGAATCAAACATAACTTTTAATATTTCTGTTAAGAACGATTAAATTCTGAAGGATTGTTTCAAGCTCCTTCTTTCTAAAGATCGTCCTTGGCAGGCACTATTACTATTACTATTTCCTACTGTTTATTCGCGTAGAAAAATAATTAGTAATATTATATTTTTGTTACATCTGTGATATACAAAAAATTGCTACAACACTTTTGCTGTTTCAATCTCAGATATTTATACGAATATTTTCCTCGATGCTGTTTTCATTCACGGTGCAGAGAACGACACTTGTACTAATTTATCACGATCGGATGATCGAATAATCAGGTTGGTTCCGGCACCGCCTAAATGGAGTCTCGTTGATCCTTTTGGTGGACTAAGGCGCATCAGCTCAGTGATTTCGTGGACGTCGAAGAAATAAGAAGAATAGGAGACGGGGAGAGGCGCGCTGTACGAGTTGGTTCTCTCTTTTCCACGACGGTAAACACTCCGGGCCGATAGCTACGGTGGCCACGAAACGAAAGTGTGGGACAAAAAGTAGATAAATGGTGACTGGATAGTAAGGGTGGGCCAATCTATCACGCCCCAGGGGAATGTTATTGACAGTGCAAGAACTGTCTAACCCTCGGCCCTCCCTTTCTCCGTCTCCCTGCTTCCTTCTCTTGGCTATTTTCTCCCTCTTACCCCTTTTCCCTCTCTTTCTCCCCTTGATTCGTGTTTTAAACCAGCCTTCTGTCCCGCACGCCTGTTTCGTCGATCCGCATTCTTCTTTTCCGTCTGTATGAAGAATGTCGAGATAAGTAACCTGATCCTGTTGGCAAAGAACGGACGCGATCCTCTGTCAACGGAAATGCATTCGTTTCTTGTCTCGGAATTTTAGTTTTCGAGAACAAAGAACCGCCATATGATTTTCGTAGATTTTGGAACTAAGAAACGATATTTAAACCTTGGCGATGTTCTTCTTTGTTCCGCATGCTATTTTGTCTATAAATGCAAATTCTATGTTCTTAAATGGAGAAAATTTTACCACATAATGATAATGTGTAATGAAAGAGCTGGAGAGATCATACAATTAACCTGTTTGTTACTATCGTCACAGATGTGTGACGATCACGATCATAAAATTAATTATGAGTATATTTATTCAAAATTGTAACGTACAGCATAATATTTGAATATCTTATGGCATCTCTTAACGATAATTTTATCATATTTTATAAGAGAACACGATGCATTTAGTACGACAAATACGATAAGTATGATAATAAATGACGAATATAAAGAATGGCGATAAATTGTACCTTCACCATCATTTGCAAGTACAATCCGCAGACTACGGATCTCTGCGTACAATTATAAACCTCGAAGCAATGCAATTAAATAGAAGCCAAGGAACAGTCATCTCGAATCTTCACCAGCGTTTGCGTAGTCACGATTTTCGATCGAGCGAGATCGCAACAAGGATTGAAAGCATCGAAGGGCCCGTAGCCGGATAAATCTTAGTTAACGCGGAGGTCAGCTCGGCGGCCGCTTTTAAACTCATCCCGTTAAGAGGGCAGCAATTTTGCGAGAAGTTATTTCAGCCACGGACGGGATATTGACTTCTCGACGTGTAACTCCCCTTAAACGGCTACGGTAACATTAGTAGCGTTGACCACTTGGGCGCACGTGCGCCCCTACCAACAGGATGTACGGCGTTCGTTCGCAAGGCTGGGATTTCCTCCGCCCGAAAACCGGAAGCTTAAGAGCGGCTCGGCCCGGCGGAGTTTAGCTAATGCCTAATGACGGGTCGTTTCAAATATTTACCGCCCGATTCCGCGAACTCCAGCCTCGACCGTAAACGCGATTACGTCCGACCGTTGGGTATACGATAGCTATCCTGGCCAGGAGAAATCCCTGGTAAGAGCAGCCATCGATCCGAGCATGGGACCGGTACGAAGCGGAGAGGAACGGAGCGGGTCGGCTCGGTTCGCCGCGGTCCGGCGCAGCGGGGGGTTGTTCCGTGAATTTTCTCAAATTACGGAATCGTAGGATCAGTGGGAATGTCCGGGAGGCCAATCTGACTCTAATCCGGCGGCCCCTTCTCGAAATTTATTCATATAACGCCCCCGTTCCCCTTCGAGGAGACAGGGGTCGCGCTCGTTCCCGGCCTCATCATGGAAACGTTTAATGGAGGCTCCGGTGATCTTCTCCGCGTGCGCGTGCACTTTTGTGCCGTCGCGTGAAAGGAAAAGGGGCCACGCGTCGAATCGTGAACAAGCGCGGCCCCCTCCGTCTCGTCTCATTTCGTCGCATCTCGTCGCATCGTGCAGAGGTTCAGTTAGTCGGGCTTGCATCACGGACGACAACGTTCATTGTTGGTCCCCGTTTTTTGTCCTCAGGGACGATAGGAGCCGCGATATCCTCACCCCGCCGCCTTTCTCCTCCATCTCCTTCGGCGAGAAAAGAAGAATCCAACGCGTCGCGGCGCGCAGCGTCGGGGAGGCAGGTCGCGAGCCGCGTCGTGTCGTGTCGGCGATGACGAACGCGTGCCACGCGAGCGGGGCGGAGGCGGATTGCGCGAGTCGAGAGGGTAAACCGGCGAGCGAAACGCGCCGCAACCCTGCTAAGCATTGTTTCGACTTGAGTCTTCGCTTCGCTGTCATCGTCATTTTCAATTAGCCGGTAATGACTGGGTGACACGGCGTTCATTGAACACCCCGACACCGTCCTACGTGGCTTATTAATTATTAAGCAGCACGACCTTGTATTATGCTAATTAAAATTTCACAGAACGACCAACAAAGCGCCCGCTATACGCGTCAATGGTCCTTCATACGCGACATCTTCCCTTCGGTTTAGTACACTTGTCGGTGCTTGCCTCTTTAGCTCTTACACCCACACTTTTTTCAAGTTTTCGTTGATTCGTATTATTCCTTTCTCCACATTGCTGATTTCATCTAGCAAGTTCTTCGTGCCGATTTAAGTCGAGGGTTTGGTATCTGGACCTTTTGGTCATTGTTTTTGTGAAAAGTTACATTATTGTATTGCTTGACGGATCTAATCATACATTGGTATGATTTTTGAACATCTAAATTATAGGGAAGATAGATATGAAGTATTTAATATCAAATTTTTATTGGCGCTATTTTTCCCAAAGATTCGAAATCTATTCATAGTCATACACGCGTGGGCAAAAAGATTCGATTTATTGAATCTTGCATTGAGTTCTGAAGTTACTGAATAAATGACTTTCCACTCACTTTAATGCTGACAATAACAGTACATAGTGGCGGACATATACTTACGTAAAATTAGTGAAATTAAATATTGTTGTATGCGCAATTACATGAAGCAAGTATTTACAAATCAATTATAATTTTTACACTTTCTAGAATTTTTATGCGTGGATCTTGAATTTTTTGTGAACACATAAGTACATATTGAAATTTCTATATTATCACAAATTTCTTTGCGTGAAGATTGTAGCACACTTCATATATAGATGCTTACTTTTAATAACAACATATCCGCACATCTACCAGCTTGTAGCGATTTCTATGCTTCTCGAGTAACGAAGTCGCATCAGATGGAAGTGTTCTACATTTTTTTCTGTGCCACCTTTTGAACAACGGGCAGTATCTCAGACAGAAATTATTTCCGGTACACGAAATGCTGTTATTACACCGATATTTCGCGGTTACACTTTTATAACTTCTATAGAAACCGAAATACCGGCGTGACGTCATACTGGTAAATAAAAATACCAATATATTTTTATCTACATTCAGGACCTCGGACCCGCTAAAATAGAACAATAACGCGTTGGCAGCGCGATCCTCAATCGCGCTGCTATGGTAAAATCGATTATTTTAACATTGTAACCGAACTTGGGGTTCATACAGGTGTTACACCTGCAAATATTTCGGTATTTCTACCGACATAGACGTCAAATATCGGCACATATTTTAGCATTTTTATCCGTATGAACGTCACCGACCCGTTTCAAAAACGATTTTCCAAATAGTGGTCACGTCACGTCAACGGGGAAGTGTATAACAGTGTAATACGTAAATTTCAAAATATTCCATTGTTCAATCTCTAATATAAGATACGCTGTGTCCAAACAATGATCAGTAAGATACGAATTTAACCCGCCGTATTCGAATTTTATCTATAAATCTAAAATAGTTTTTCTAGACAAAGTGTATTTTATACATATATTATACAATTGATTCTTGTGACTTATATCAATGGTTTTGCGGTTAGCAATTTTTTAAATTTAAACTTTGTTAGTATAAAAATTATTTTGGAACGTGATAGAATAATTTTAGAGTGGTGCCTCAAAGTCACTGTTCGAGTGCAAAGAGTTAAGCATCGCTGTACAGTGGTTGAAAACCAGTCGTCGTACTCTCCGTAAATATCCATTAACCCAACAACTCATTCTCGACCAACTGTATTAATGATGGTCGATATAGTTGCAAAAGCATAATCTTCGAATATCCAGCCCGGACGGTAAAAATTTCACGAGTCTTTGATGTTCCCCTTATCTTTCTCCCCAGTACCGTCGTTCCCTCGTTCGCCGGCTTCGCTCCCCTACCATCTCGTCCTTACGGCGCGCGTTTGCCAGCTTGAGCAGAATTAGCATAACCAAAGCAGCTTTGATCAATCGTAACGGCACCTCGTTGCGCGACTATGGCCATTAGTATGCACCATTGACCGCGAGTCGGCACCGCGTAATTAGCATAATATAGCGATATCATAACGTGCGTACTGGGAAATGTGTTGGCCGCGGCAATCGTTGGCTAGGTGGACATCAGGCTGTCTGGGCGGGAGAGACGGACAGCGCAGCATCCTCCTCGTCGTTCTCGTCGGCCGCATCGTCCTGCGAGCCCTAGTCCGGGATCATACTCTGACGTCCAAGTATATTTAAAGCGGTTCCATCGGACGCCGCAATTAACTTCTGCCCTAACCCGTTCGTCGAAAGTGCTGTTGCAGATTTTACAGAATACCTCGAAATCTGAGACACTGCTATCTTTAATCCAATTTTTAAAATTGGAGTATTAATCCCAAAATAATCCCAAATAATAGTAAATACACTATAATAACGAGTGGTGAAGATTTTATGCAAGCTCTACTAAATATGAATATTATTAATTTCTTCTACGTCGAAGTAAAAATAAATTCTTCTGTTATCAAAGTATCGAAACGAAGGTAAATAAGAACGATATATGAAAAAAATTGTCTGATCCTATTAGGAAAATTATTAAGTATTGGTTCTTTTTATATACTACTCAGTTGACCCTCGAAAAAGTGAAGATCATAAAGAAATATCTCGTGAGAGAGATTCAATGTTAAATTGACATAATATGGTAATATTGAACGTTGTATTCTTTTAGCAAATTACTCTTATTGCGACGGCAATACCGATGGGTAAGCAAGCTTAGCCGTTCCCTCAGGTAGTCAATCGTTGGCTCAGCTAAAATTCAGTTTTCGACGAAATTCGATAAATTCGACTCGACGACTGGGCAGCAATCATTTATAAATCATGACCCCGACAAAGCAATACATCTAGACAGTAAGTTTCTGACACTTCCCTCTCCCCTCCAAGCAAGTTCCTTCACGACACAGTTCACGTTCTTGACATAACCTCTTATCAATTAAAAATATTCCGTTCGTCCACCAAAATTTATCCTCAACCAATCACCGAAAACCCGAAGTGACGACAGACAAAACACGACCAAACTAGATAGACTTTCATCACAACTCAATTCAACAGGCATCAGTCTCGCTACAAATCACTAAACATTTCATTCACTCAACAACATCATACAAGTAACATTGTAGTATACACTGTAAATAGAGTGTACATAAAGACGTCCAAGTTTCTTTATTACACACCCAAGGGGCTCACTAGTAACCATTGCTTAGTGAGTGCGGGGAACACAAAATCATTGTGCTACCCGCAGACCCAACAACGCTCTTTGGGGAATCAATAAAGTAAACATAAAATATAATATAAATATCGATAAGCTAAGAGATTCGTTATTATCAATAAAATTGATCTGACTATTCATGGATATGAGAAATGTCTAAAATGAATTAAGTTTTTTCTAAAACAGCAGGAAAGCGAACGTCGCGGCTCTTTAGGATTTGCAACTGAAAAGAACAACTACTCGACGTTTGAAATGTTATTAGCGTGTTACCGTGAAAAGTTCCATTTGTAAAATTATCATCGGCGAAGCAACGCCGGTAATGCACATCGCGGCAGAGTGGTTTACCCCGTGGCATGAAATTATGCTGTAGCCGTGACTGTGATTACCGCGGGATAATACCCGGACGCGGATAACACGATGACAGCGATTGTTATTGCGAGGAGAGGCCGGTGTTGTCCGACTCTCGCCTGTCGTCCATTCGATACTTACCCATTCATTGATTACGTTTCCGGTTGCCGCGTATCAGAGACCGCGGGGTACGCCATTCGTCGATGGAAAATTACAGCCTTCGTTTCCTCCGTTGCAGGACCGAGGGAAAAACCATGCGCGAATGGTCGACGAATTCGCTTACTTTCTCGCTGATTCGCAAGCGCGCCCGTTTCACTTTGATCGGAATAATCGACGAGGAAAGTAGCACCGTCGGGCGTCGCGGTTATTGAATTACAATTACAATTAAAATGAACGAATCGGCGCGGCCGTCGAATGTAATGTTTCGCAGCTGGGCGAACTTTATTCACGTTAATTAACGTTTCTTCGTTAGCTGTCATCCGATACGTCTCGATAATGGCGGTAATACGCGGTGTCGCGAACCAAACGAACCTCTCCCGCCTTTCTTTTTGTCGTATCGAGTGGAAGTTCGATTCGATGGAACTAGGTGAGCTGATATTGCCGGAACGCTGCGGGACGAGTGCTCATTTTTTCAATGAAATCGGGCTACTCGCGGACGTGTAACAAACTGTGAGAGGTCCTACTGGAATTTTCTGCTTGCCTACTTTCGACGGTATTAGTTGAAACAATTTTTCAACAGTCACTTATACTTCTGGTTACGAGTTCGATAGAATAATTCCGAATTAGCGAGCAAATTATTTTCTACTCGTCGAACCTACAGCTTGATTGATGCAATATCGCTGACACAGTTGTGCAATACTCCAACTGTTATAAGTGGACTGTAAATATTTATGCAAAATGAAAATATTCTTTATGAATCGTACAAATGAAAAGTTTCATATAAATGTGTATCTCTTTTGAATAATAATTATATTATGTGATAATATATAAATAATGCGACAGTATAACAGTCTTTTATTTAACATAAATATAAATAGATAAAATCGGCAGCCTGGTTATAAAAGAAAGATTTCTTAATCACAGAAGATGAATTTACCTTCCAATACTATTCATGATATACAATTTTATGCTGTACTATGAAAGTTGCAGAAATACCATTCAAAGTGTGCGATGTTAGTTAATTAACTAAAGTTTGATCAATTCACCTGACTCTTCACCACCGATCCAGAACCTAATCAGACTAACTTTTGCATTATATCAAAGCAATTTAGTCAATTAGAGGGATATACGAAGAAAATTTCGAAAAGTGATCAGCACGGTTCTAGAACGAGAGAAAAGTAATCTACACGGTATGCGAATAGCTGGTGTTCTATCAATTTACGTCGTTCAACACCAGGACGTCGGAGGGATCGAGAACGGAATATAACATCGACGATGTCATTCCGGCTGTCGATTCATTGATTATCGATTTGGTATCGGTGCCCGAACTATGGGAGGCTTTATGCACGAGTCACGTCGACCGAACAAACACGATGGTCGCATTCGTTTGGTCGTGCACACACAGAGACACAGTGAGAGCAAGAACGAGAGAGAAGGCGAGAGAAAGATAGAAAGAGAGAGAGAGAGAGAGAGAGAGAAAGCGGAGGCGTGCGCGGTTCAGTAGGATGGGAGGTTAAGATACGATATTTGCAGGGTTATTAGATAGCAGTTGCAATTCCCCGCGCTCGCCGCGTAATATCGATCGTGCATTTACCTGATGAGCTACCCATGCGTTATGAACACCCGTAGGGATAGATAGTCACCCGGGTTTCATATGTAAAGAGTGCCAATGATTACGGCGGCTCATCGCGACTTTATACTTCTTATTCGCTCTATCCCGTAGCCGGTGTCTTTTTTCCCGCTCTCGGTCCGTCTCCTTCTTCGGCTGTATCACTCACTCTCCTTCCATCGTCACCGGACTTTTATCGTCTCTGTTCGCCAGGAAACGGGCGAAACGGATCAGTCTGTCCCGTGGGTCGGCACGGCGAGCAACACAGTCCGCTGGATCGTCACGGTTTCGAAGCCAATGAAACCGACGGCCAATTTATGAAACGCAACGACCCATGAAAGCGATCCTTGATGAGATACACCGTACCTCTCCTCTACGCTCGGGAAGAATCCGCGCCCGACTCTCTCTCCCTCTCTCACACTCCAGTTGAATAATCCGGATTCATTGGATCGCGACCGGAGCGGAGCAGAGCGGCGCGGAATGGCGCGGAATGGCGCGAGCCGCCCGCTTCGTAATGCAAGCTGGACAGAACCGATCGGACGTTGCGTGTTCAGGTGTTGCTGATGATGTCCGACCGGACTTCCTGCTGTCGCGTTATTTATTGCCGGCCACGGTATTGCGGACGGCACGGTTGTTTTGCTGAATCGCTAATCCAGATTTACGTGTAATTGACGATCCATACATTAGGGGGCCCCCGGTGACTCTAATCGGCGCGCGTTATTACGGGCTCGTTTACTGCCAGAGATGCTGCCGCGGACGTCAAAGAACGCATCCTGTGATTTCAATTCGGATTTCAATGATGGAACGATATATTTGGTTCAACCGAAACCTATTGCTTTCTCTGTGCAACTGTTTATGATCAGACTGAACAAAATAGATACATGGAAAATTAAATTAATAGTAATCCTCAACGTCAATCCTCAACGAACATCCAACATTGAATGCGTTTCTCTTTTGCAAAATCGATCGTCTTCTTCCAGTCTCTCTCTCTCTCTCTATCTCTCACACACATATTCATCGTTTTCGCTTTCTTTTTATTTCTTTCATACACATTCGTCTGATTCCACATACGCCCGTTTTCATACACTCTCATTATACTACAATAGTAAGGTCTGTAACAGCAGAAATGGGAATAATGAAGTGTGTAACCGAAGGAAGCAAAATAGGGTAATCTGTGATCGGATAAAACTAAATGGTATGATCTATGATCAGAAAAAGTAAAATAGTGAATTTTATCAACAGATAAAGTATTCATAAAATACAGAATGAATGAGACAGGTGTTAACAGAATGTTTGGGCGGCTTCGAGTGATCTGAGATCATTGTATCGGTTCCTCGAAGTCCTGCATGGTCGAAAGGTAAATCGTCAACGAGTGAAAAGGAAATGAAGAAAGAAAGAAAGCGAATGAGCAATAATGAGACATAGCCTGAAAGATTGTATGCAAGAGAGAGAGAGCATGGTAAGATAATTAGAGAAAAGACGGTAAGGCTGGAAGGACCGACCTAACAGATCGAGACAATCGTGAGGGAACCGTCGCGACGGGTCGCCCTGAAGAGTCGTTATTGTTTAAGTCGTAGGAAGTACTGTACGTTATCGTTAATAAACTGTTACTCTTACTTTTATTGTTATCCAACGTTGTTTGTTACCATTTATTATATTGTCACAGAGATTCGTGAGATTTTTAAAGAATAATTCCTACAGTAGTAGCTATCATCGGGCAAAATATAGTCTATGTCGAGACAAAGTAGGTTAATGCAGCATTGGAGCAGGTGAAGTGAAACATTGCAGTCGGTGATTCGAGAATGTAGAATTGCCCGATTCATAATTAGAGAAAATTGATTGCGACAACACATCAAATAGTACAAGAAATCGTCAGGAAAGTAGAACTTAATGCCACATACTCCAACAAAGCGAGTGCAACTCCAACAAATAGAATACACAAAACTGTATTCAGTAGAAAAGGTCCACCTTTGTCCAGAAATTCAAAATTCTGAACGAAATTGAAAAATATATTTCTTAAATTCTCTAATTATCTTACTAACATTTAATTTTACTAACATTTGCGTAGCATTGTACTCATATAGCGTTCCAAGGTGTAAACGGTTGTAAAAATGCGAAATTATTACGGAGTATTTAGAAAATTATTTAGAAAAATGAAAATTAATCAGGACTAAAGTTGGAAAACATTTTTGGGAAACCTTTCCCAGTTTTTCAAACTCAGCGATTGTTGAACATGTTTGTCTTCTTCACTCGCGAAAAACAATTTAATTACAAATCTACGCGAGTCTTTATTCTAGAAATTAATTTCATTAAGCGGAAGTGGGGATTCATTCGCTAAGAGGAAATTTAATTCATAATATTGCAATAATGCACACATCTGTAAGGAGAGTGTTTTCAATGAGGTCGCGTTTATCTCTTGCGCGGAAAACATCAAAACGAGGAAAATTCCGCGCGGAATGTGCATTCCCGTGGTCCGTGACCGGTTCCGCCGAGGAACGTTCGTATCGGAAATGCGAAAAGTTCTCAACTTCTACATATCCGCCGGGCCGCCACTGTCTCAGTATTTATTAACCGAAAAGCCGGATTGGCTTACCGTCGAAAATAGTAAACGCATACTCGCGCTGGGGCGAGGTCGCAAGTTGGCTGTCAATGAAATCAGTTAAATAATTCGGACTGTTTCCGAAACGAAATACTTGCGATAAATGGAAGAATTTGACGAGTGGCGGCGGCGGCGGCGCGCGCGCGCGCGTGTGTTTGGCGATAACGAATCGGCAAATAATTTTGACCGAGCGAAAAATCGTGCAAGTTCTTCCGGATATTCAGGCTTTCCGCGGTAAATAATTCCCAGCAATTATAGAAAATTGCATTCGGATATTGCAGTATTTCGCCTCTCCCGCGGAGTGAAAAAACAATCAGTTGGAGAAATGTCGGTGTTTTTCCACGGTCCATTTTCGCTCGCACCGAATACCCGTATTATCGAACAATGAAGCATCTCTAACAAAAATACCAGCCCCATCCCTCTGTTTAATCAGCGCGCATAAATTATAAATTGCTGCTCCATATTTCATAATTCAATGTTTAATTTTGAGTAATATTCTCCGCGCTCATCAACCTACATTTCACGTCGTACCTCGCCGACGAGATAAAAAAAATGGAATTACGCTTTGAGTTACGTTCAATTAGCAGTATTAAAAGGCTTTAATTGCGCGTCGAATTTTTCGCAAAATAAATAGTTACGCTTGTCGTTTCGGGGCTTCCGTCGAATAATTTCAAGCAGAATTAATTATCGTTATTTTCGTATTGGATTCTGTTCGACGGGCTTCGCAATAACGGAGTACCTAATTTTCCGGAGTTAATAGGCTAAAGTGACTGCGTGGAACGGCACGGGCGCGTAACCGATCAGAAAGCGGTGCTCCAGCAAATTGTCGATACAAATTTCATTAACGCGAGTCTTCGGTGCTCGAATCGTCGACGGATTCCAACGCAAACTGCGTAGATAAGCCGCCTTAGAGATCGGATTGTGTTCGTCGCTTTAGAAATCTGATAATACGGCAGCTGGGCCATTATGAATCGAACTACAGTCAAATGCCAATCAAACTTCATTGTAAATCCGTAGCTGCGGTATGCGGCCTAATATCTCCCACTTCCGGCGCGCACCTTCAAAGGTGCCCGGGAATATATTGTCCCCGTGATTCCCCGGAGGCAGCCAGCGGTTCTGTCACACGGGAATCCCGCGGACGATTCCTCTCGGTTTCTCTTCTCGTGACGGTTTTTACACGCCGGAACGTCCCCGCGAGAGGTAGCGCGAATTTGCGCGGCGAGTGATTCGTGATCTCCGCTGAGCCCGCGCTAGACGACTCGAGATCGAGTTGGCCGTGAAACGACAATAGTTCATCCTCGCCTCGGTAAGTGGGTTATTATAGGAAGCTGTCTGTGCCGCCTCCGACACGGAAATTGCTTATGCATTAAGCAAATACCAGCCAGATATTCCGCGGTAGGACGAGCCGATCAGATCGTACGTGCCTGTCGTAGGTAACCGCGGAATTCGATTGCGATTATGACGCGTGCTCGTCCCAGCTACCTTTGACTTTCCAATGAAAGACGTTCCGTTCCCGTCGGTGGACCCGCGGTTCTCCGCAGTTTATCTTGAAAATGAACACGCTTCAAACGTACAGTAGAGGTCATAAATTTGAGGCAATGAATAACAATTTCAGTTATGCGCATATTTTCTTATTTATTTAATTCATTTCGTTTCGAAGTCTACAAATACTCTTTTTTAAACACGAACATTGAGCTGCAAAATTCAAGGAAGATGCATAGTTGCTTTTGTGCTTGTATACTCGTTACACTAATTGTTTTGTTTCAGTATACAAATGAGAAAAAACCTCTATAATGTGCCAATAATTAATTTAAGTTCGTTTATCTAATTTAAAAGTATGGTTAAATCTCGAAATTGTCTATTTCATCTTTTCTGCTCTGCTGTATAATCAGTTTCACGAAATTTCGTAGGTGTTCGAGAACAGTTTGTTAATGAAAGCAGGGAAGACATCCGTTAAGACTAGTACTGCCAGAATTGAGCTTCCTTAAACTTTATACAATGTCTATTGTAATATACACTTGAATGAAAACGATTATTTACAAATTTAATTATCATGGAAACATTTTTATAATATCAGAAATTGTAGAAGAAAAAAATTAGAAACCAATCATTTTTACCACTTTGATAGTTTTAGTGTTAATCAGACACATTAGAATAAAATGATTATTGGACAGATAAAATAGTGCACGTCATTCTAGGGTCGAAGAACTGTGATCAGACAGAATAGTATAACGGATCTCTAAGTTAGTCAGAGTAGAATACGACAATGTCTAGTTGGCCATACGAAAGTAGTTTGTGGACTGATAAAACGGAATAGTGCACTCTAGAGGCAGACAAACTAGAATAATGCGCTCCCTGATGAGAGGAAGTAGTCTAGCACTGTATGACTATATACAGTAGAATAAGACTGCACCTCGTCAGACAACATAGAAAATAGGACGTCTATAGCCTGTAGGAAGTAGAACTTGGCAAACTGTGGTCAGACAAAGCGTAGCATAGAACAGTCTGTAGAGAGTCGGTAAATTGGGCTTACCTTTGGCCAGCCATGTAGAAATTTCGAATAAAATTGAACAGAAATATAATTACTAGAGTCTCCTGTACCAGTTATGCCACGCTACACTACTCGGGCGTCCTAAATTCTATACAGTTTAGTATGGAAAAAGAAAGTTGCGCGATCGTTACAATAATATTGGGTTGGCATATAAGTAATTGCTGATTTAAAATAAGACGGAAAATACAATTCTTTTTCTTAAAAATATAAGTTTATTCAATTAGACAAATAAATTTTAACACTACATTTCATTCAAGGCTTTATTTTAATATACTGCATATAACATAAAAATCGTGCTTGCGATGCTTCCTTTTTTAGAAATAATGTAATAAAATACGTCTGAAACGCGCGCCTTGACCTTCCATCTTCAAACTGTAATAAAAACGAAACTGAATAATTAATCGGTGCAATTTTCTTACTAAATTAAATGCGGAAATCCAAACAACAAGAAAACAATATAGTTCAGGTGCTTTAATCCTGCCATTTTGGAAATAATACAATAAAATATGTCTAAAATGAGTTTCTTGTTCTTCCATCTTCAAACAGTGATAAAAGCGAAAATCAATAACTAATCGATACAATTTTGTTACTAAATTGAAGACAAAAGTCCAGACAGTAAGAAACAATATAACTTAATTACTTTGAACACGTTGATAAAACAAAAGAATGTGCTAAGACCATCTATTAACAAAATCCGCAATTACTTAATTGCCAACCCAGTATAATGTAAATTATATTATAGACATGAATTTTCACAAAATGTATGTTCGATCGTAATATAGATGCTCAATCTTTTATCCCCGTGAATATAACAGCTTCGGCTTACAGAAACGCAGCTTTACAATCGGAAGCGCTTGTTACCCGCGTTCATGTCGACTGGTTCAAGTCAGACCGTGCGTTCGCGTGGAAGCCTTCTAATTAATGGGGCACAAAGACAGTTTACGTGCCTGAATACTGTCGTTTAATAATCGTTTTCACGACGTCGAGCGATCATCCAGTTCGGTGCGTACGCGCGTCCCGGTCGCGGACTATTGAATCGCAATGGCTTCGAATCTCGGTCAATTAGGGCGAAAATAACGAGCATAATTAATTCCACAATACCGTGGCGAACGGTGAAAATAATAAGGATCGAAGAAAGAAAAAGAAAGCGGGCCATCCGGTGCTCGATCGCCGATGAGAGATTTTTTGCCCGAACCGCGACAAATACGCGAGTGGCGGACGCACGTGCCGTACCTTTCTGCGCACGTGTCCGCAACGCGCATTTATGAGCTCTTTACGCGACATTTATGCGTGTACGTCGCCGGGGCAAGGATTTTCTGTATTGTAACGGGAACGATAAAGTCGCTGAGGCTGCCATTCGTGATGATAAAGCGTCGAGCTTGCCGCGCGAACTTCATCAAAACTTTATTGCACAATCCTTTCTATTTGGAAAGCTGCTGTTACTATTGCTGCTGTGCAAGCATTTTCTTCGAAAAGCGCACAACTTTCGTTGAATTTCGTAGCGGTGTAGAAAGAGACAGTGTATGTTCTCCTCTCCCCGAGGAGGACAGCACGCATTAGCATCGTCGCGATTTCATGGAGTGAGATTCCATCAAAAACAATTACCTCTTTTCCATATTTTCGTTTCGTCAATCCCTGAAACACGTGGTTTCCTCGCGAACCTCAATTTCATGAGCGAAACTGGGCTTCTTTCGCCCGTTTGCTAAACCGCCTCGCGTCAGCTGAGCTTGCTTCTCATTGGTTGGTAACAATTTGTTAGCAAAGCCTCGAAGACAAATTTTGTAAAGGAGAAAGTTGCATGAAAATACCTCAGGTACCTTCTATTTCCGATTTGGTAGATAATTTTGGAACACCTTGTATATAAGGATATACAAAGTGTGATAGTATCACTCACTCTAATTATTATTACTATCTCTATCACTCGAGAAAATCGTAGGTAACCACTTGAACGCGTTCGGCACGTAATTACGCGGAAAAACCTAGGTAAACAAGAATCCAATGAGCGGCCAAAACAAAGTATTATAAATAAGACAGCCCATGGCCGGACACGCTAAATTGTGAAATATTGCGGTTGGGCAAGTATACCGTAATGTCTTTTAGTCAGGCGAGTACGAGGGGCCATTTATTACAGCGGGCGAAGTAGAATAGAGCAGACTTTGGTCAGACGAGGAACTATTCCGCCGGTGAAAAGTATTCGCTCATTAGTTGCCCGAATAATCTTTGTTTCTTTATGCTTGAAGATTATTGAATTGGTAACGATAAGACAATGTTATCTTAAAATATTCTGTAGGAACGGTGCAACGATTAACATTTTACTTTCACGCTTCTATAAAAATTACGAGCACTTCCCTCCGCGCTTTTTTATAGCGGCAGAAATTCTGCCGTCGCGTTTCAAACTCCGAAAATGGTCTGAGAGTGGAGGAAAAGTGCCATTTAGGCAATCCTGATTGTAGACTCGCGATGGTACGGTCGGACAACGAGCACTTCTTCAAGGAATTATCGCGATTCGTGCATCCGAGCATCCGAACCGCCATAAAAACGAATACTGCACACGAAGCGATGCGCGCGCCATTAACGGTTATCGAAATGGCTGTTGGAAAAAATTCCACATCCAGCGCGGCGAGTGGGCTCGGTTGCCGAGGAATCGGCTTTATGAACGAGATTTCATTTCCCGAGAAAACACCGCCAATACGCGGGTTTAGAGAGGCGAACCGATTTATTCCTGGGAATTCAAGCCGACCGATTCGTCCGCAGCTTTGTACGGGAATTAGAATCCTCTTCTATGCTCGCGCGTCGCTCGATTAAACCATTTTCTGCCACACCCCTTTCCCCAAGCCCGCCTTTGTTGAGAATTCGGGGAAAAATTTTTTGATGACACGGATTTGTCTTGGCAACGGTCGGCCTGCGCCGGCTTCACTCTGGAATCGCTTCAAATTATTGGGGATGCTAGTCTGTGCATTCGGCTGTGTTCTGTCTTAACACTTCGATGGCCGGAAGCTTGTTAATTGATCTCTCGACGATCGCGTTGTGTAAAGAATAATAACAGTATCCTCTTCATTGATGAATCGAAACGAGCATTTCATTGTACTCTGGTGTTTCTTTTTCACTCTGTGTTGATGGCTTCATCCGGTGATGTTAAAAATTGCTCACCATGTAAAACTCTGTATATTTTCCAGATTATCAAATAATTGTTCGTAATTGGAGGATATCGGTCATTTTAAATTTCAATGTAGAAGAATTTCTGTATTAATTTCTTTTATCGATTTTATTTGTAATACCGAGTAACAAGATAAAATATTCACCACACTTGAAGCATAGTGCAAATGTTTATAGTAACGTAAGATTATAATTATAGTAACGTAAATCACATTTTCAAAAATTTTGAATTATTTTTTAAAGCGTAATCTATATAAGACAGGATGTTAAAAGATAAGTGAAATCTATTATAAAGTCATTCTAAGTTAACTTGCTTCTAAATTATCTTAACAACATATTTGGTCAGCAAACAGTATACATATTACAATAAAACCTTTTATTTCTCGCAATATGGAAAATATGATTTACACTACTATAATCTTAAATTACTAAAACATTGAGATTGCAATTAACATCAATCGAACAAAGTGTTTAACATGACTGTCTTTTAAAAATATCTTATAAAAAAAAACATCTGTATAATTTCTGTAAAAGAACTTGGTCATTTGATCAGTAGTGGTACAGTTAAATTTACCAGGTTCTTAACAGACAAAATTTTTAAACAGCTTACCATACTTTTGATACAATCATTAAATTAGTTCTAGAAAAGTTAGTACCACAAAAACCGTCCATAATTAACCGCTTGACTACAGCAGACTTTGAAACACATGGGCTACACCATACGGTAGGAATGTATAATAGTTACGATGTACGTCGAGAACAATGAAATTTTGGGTGACGATGCATTATGTGACAATATACTTTAATAATAAAAAAAGCTAAATTCCATTACATTAAAATAATATTATTTATTCCTTTATATCATGTATCGAATTTCTACTATAGATATTAAAATCTAATATGTAATAATAAAATCTAATAATTAAATAAAATATGAAATAATTCGCAACATGAAAAAGCTGATAATCCTACACCACATTTCTTATATTTGTAATGCGTCTCACTTCTTTTGTTACGTTTTCGTCATTCGCGCCCTTCGTCTAACTGAACTACGATCTAATGGCGTCTTCTGTATCATAAAGCCACCTTTAGGCGCCCTTAGTCTTTGTATCACAAATGCAAAATTTCCAAACGTCTATAGACGCCCACAGTAGCCTAAGGGTTAATAACCGGTTCGACTGTATAGCCGTGACATCGTCATATGGCCCGAAGGACCTCCTAAAATCCAGAAATCGGTCCAATATCGGCGAACGTCCACACTTGATCGAAACCCCCGAACCCCTCGCCAGTTCCAAGGCGGACGACGATCGTCGTCCATGAACCTCTGGCTGGGCGCGAGTTAGCGAGTGGGAGGCTTTAATTGGCCGGCGAGGAGGCGAGCACGTGGCAATTTAAACTTCATGACCTTAACTGCTCGACAGTGTCGGTGGGTAGAAGGTCGTAAAAGAAAGAGGATTGTAAAAGTGGGAGAAGCGTGGCAGGAGCCACGAGGAAACGGAGGAGGAGAAGTAGGGGAAGGGGCTGTGACGTGGCGGCGAAGGAAGAAGAGGCCGACAGCTCGAAGATGGTGGATTAACAAGAGCAGGAAGAGGAACAGAAGTGGGTGACCGGTGGTGGCGAGGTGGTTCGCGGGGCAGGGGGAACTGAATAAATTCGAGTCGTTCAGAGCCAGTCACGCACGCCTCGCGTGTTAATCATCCTGACTTATGTGCGGCAGCGCCGGTATCGCTCGGAACAAGCGATGGTGATAAACGTTCGATGCCCTGGCAGAGCAGTTCCCGGGTTTGTCGGTCGCGGAGAAGAAGCTAGACGAAACCGGGAATTCATATTTGCAACTGGGAATCCGGTCGCTAGGAAACGGCACCTATGAACCGTCCGGAACACCGGGAAATTGCTGGGAACGAAAGATGGACGTTTGCGTCTTCTCCGGCTCGCTCGTTTCTTCTCTTTCCCACGTTGCTCTCCCCTTTCTTTCATCGTCTCCCTTTATCTTCCTCTATGGTTCTGCGAGGGCCTCCGGCTGGCCTTTTCGCTCACGGCCCTCGCAACTTTCTCCGCGGCCAGTGATTTAAGCGTTGTAAATCTTCGTAGAGCCGCGTACAATCAGCCGCGGAAGGACTACGCTCGATACCAGGATAATTGCCTCCTCCGTTGGCCTACTGGTATCCTTGAGAGCTTTATCGATGTTCCTTTCCTCGGACCCGGTTGGCCAGCGATTAATCTACTGCGAGGAGGAGTCGTTCACCGCAAAGATCGCCCGGACGAGATGGCGTCGAGAAATAGACGAATCGCATGGCTGGAAATCGGAATCTGACTAACCGAAAGTTTCCGAGCTGAAAATATTGGCATACTTCTGGACTGGATGAGCTGCGTACACCCACCTCGTCCCCCCCTCCCCCTTCGCTCCGCTCCTCCGCCGATTCCAAACAGCCCCGCTGGCCCCGTCTGAGCAACTTTGATTTGTGATATTTCACGCGAGCGTTCGACGGAAAATCTCCGACCCGCGTTGTTTCGTATCAGTGAATTTATTCCGACGTAAACTAACTGTGGAAATCGGACTGTTTCAGGCAACGGCTTCCAGATAAATTCTGGACGTCGAAGGCGAAACGCGTCGAAGGAAACCAATTCGCTATTACTGGAAAATCGGTCTGAACTCTACATTCGACATTTGTCACCAACGACGATCAGTGCTAATCTTTTCATATATAGTTTCATTGAACTAAGTACGATATTATAGGGAGGAAATTCAATCTACCACCTTACAAAATTCTTTATAGAAAAACTAGGGCAGAGGTGTCATTAATGTTCCTTCACTCATTGTTAAAGTTAGACGACTCTGACATGTGAGAATTTAGTAATTTGTTAAGAATAAAATATTATTCCGATCTTTCAAGTCGGAAAAAAATTCTATTCTCTTCTCAGCGATAGTTAAGCTTTCAAGTAAATGTAGGCACACAATAAATATAAAACTTCTTTTTCTTCTAAGTAATTATTACAGTCAAAAAGGTTCAAATCGTTGTAACTGTAATGATAATGGTACGACAACGGGTTAATGTACATTGACTCGCATTAGTATTCGAAACCGAATAATTGTTTCGTGGCAATGTAATAGCGCATACAAAAAGATACCATTATTATTTTTTCTCTTGATGAAACTGAAAAGATTGTAGCAATCAATTCGTCGATCACGCGTGCACCGTGTACACGATTGTAAAGTAGTTTATCGAATCTAGTTACACCGCGCGATTGCGTATCAAAGGGAATTGATCGGTATGAATTCCGTGTGCGGCCTCGGCTCTGCGCGCGTTTCATCGGAATATCTTTCCTGTCGAGCGGGGCCCGGAGTGTCGGAAAATTTGTTAAAAACACGGAGGCGGACGCGCCCGCGCACTCGCCCACGGGATAGAGCGGGAAAATTGGATGGCAACAACGAATCCATTTTCCAAACCGTTGAAAATGGGTATACGCCTCTAGAAGCGAAACTGTTGCAGTATGGCCGATGAACTTTAACGCTCGGCCGGGCAACAATAACGGGAGGCTTTTATCGGGCAATTTTTAGCGAGCGTCGTGCCGCACTGCGCGGAGACCGAGAGCAAGGTCCTCGGACAACTGCCGGCTAACCATTAAAACATTAACGCCAGTTAATACTTTATAATCGGCGACGTCACGAGGAATTCGTGGGTGGCCGGCCGCTCTAATCTCGCCGACTATTAGCACTGAGATTTTATCTCGGGAGCAATTCTCGGTCAAGGGAGCCTGGGAATATTCGAGTAAACTCTAAATGGACTGCACGGAATTTTAAAGTCATTGTTTGCCATCTCAATTGTGTGCTTCATAGTGCTTTAGTATTCCTTTCACGCGTATAATTTCGATTTTAAACTCGTATATTTTATTCGAGATTCATATCTTCATTTCCACTTTTGGCCAATTTTTATTTTATTCTTACTTAAAAGACTTTCGAGAAGTACTATTCTTAACTCCTTTGCATACAAATAAATCGGAATTTAATGCGTCCGCAAAATACTGTTTAATTTGGCTCAACCAAACAGTTACGTGCAAACTTAGAAACGACATTTTATTCCGAAGTTTGAATTGTTATACGAGATCGAATAGATTATAGTCAAGTAATATTATAAAATAATAAATGAGTAGTTTTGTAAAGTGTGAACATATTTCAAAATATTTTTGAATATGTAGAGAAACTAGACATTTTTAACACTGCCGAGTTGTTTCTGGACCTCGTTTTACCAGGATCAGAAAAACGTGAAAATACTGAAAAAGCAATAAATGTCATACAATTTAACTTTTCAATTTTTATTTAATCCGATAAAATACTAGAATTTTGTTAAACTTTTGAGATTATTCACACGGTAGTTAAATTGTCCCGCGTTAATTTTACTTGGAATTCCTGCTTCAGAGATTAACGCATGAACCAGAATTCAGCGTTGTTTGTCCGACTGATCCAATATTTCAGGTGTAAATCGCGGGGGAATCGGGTAACCGCGTTTCCCGTGATAAAAACGAGTCAGAAAAATGCTTCGAAAGGATCTGTTTTCCTGCGAAGAACCGGCGCACGAAGATTCCCGGTCACAAAGAAGTGAGAACGCAGCCGGAAGCGGCTAGAAGCGCCGCGGCGAAGAAACGCATTAAGCGCTTTGCAAAAATGGAATCTTCTTACAAGAATGACAAGCAACGTCCTTCCATTTTATTCTTTAAAAGGAAAGTTTGTCTTTGATATGTTTTTGCGGCTTTTTATTCGCCATCGCCAAGAGACAGACAGAGAGAGAGAGAGAGAGAGAGAGAGAGAGAGAGAGAGGGGGAGAGGGAGAGAGTAAAGACGTCCCCGGGAACAAAAAATCGCTTCCTTACGCAAATAAACTCGCGCGCGGCGCACGATGTTTCACCGCGGGGCAAGACTTTCGAAGAGTTAAAAATATTTATTGAAATCGGAATGGAGACGCGGGCCGCGACGTTTAATCTTCGCAACCGGCCGAGTATATTTCCATGTAGCCCGCTATTTACTTGAAAGCATTCGCGTCGACGGTAAACAGTTTTAGAAAATCCGTTCCCCGTGAAATTTGAAACTCCGACAAAGAACTCGCTGTCGAGATGCGATGCGACGGTATTCGACCCTATTCGATGCTATTCGACGCTGTTCGACGCGTCGACTGACCGGCACCGGAAACAGAGAATGCATAGCCTGGTGCGCGCGATCACCATCCGGCTGATGAATGTCCGCCGCGGACGTAATATTTTTTCCTAATGGAAAATCGAGCCGCAGCAGACCGCCGAAATTGAATTTCATTAGTCGTTCCTTTTTATCGGTATTGGATCGGGTCGCGCGCTCCAGGGTAATAAATTAAGAGACAGCAACGTTTTCGATATATTGAATATTTAGCCTGATTCGGGCACGACGTTTCCCAATGCTAGTTTAATGGAGAAATCCATCTTGCTGGCTCGCGTTGCCTACGAAAGAATTATAAGGCATCCAATCTCGATTTTGTAATTTTCCAAATTTATAGATATCCCGCATACATAGTGCATACGTTCCGGAAATATAACCGTTGTTTGATCAATTTATTCTTTCCAGCAAGAATCGCAAACACGCACCCCGAGCTGGCAATATTGGAGTACAATACGTTGCATCGATCCACGTAGAAGCGTCGTCTATTTTTCGTTTCGTCGCTCGGATTAATTATGGTGCCCATACTTTCGCCATGCGGCGGGCGACAGATTAATTTTTAATTCAAAATAACGATCGCATCGATGCCAACAAAGGCGCTCGGAAAATTTCACTCGTCACCGGCGAACATTTTGTCGGCTGACGCGCCGTTCCGCCTGCGAAAAAAAAACGGGGAAAGGGAAACGAGCGTGACAACGGCGGCGATAAGAGTATCGGGTACACGGAGGCGGGACCGGGAACAAAAGCCATTCTTTCCTACGCAAAATTATTTGCGAACGCGTCTCGGTGGTAGTAAAACTTTCTTGACCTACCTCGCTTTACCTTAAATTGATCATACAGTCCCGTTCCCCTTGTTGCATTGTTCCTCTCATTGCAACGCGGTTTTTGTGAGAAAATATCTTGTGAAAAATTGTGCTCTTAATTCAAAAGTTGTGTCAGTTCAAGTTGTAGCAACATGAAAAGATAAGTCATTGTCTAGTGGACTAATTCATGTGTCATGTACAAAAGAGTTGAGTGATTTAATCTAACTTTAAAATAGTGTTGCGTTATAGAAGATTAAAACATACTTTCCGACGCGAATGTAAAAGTTCTTTTTTGTGCAATTACTGTACATCGTATGTATACTTTGTTACGATATAACCTATGGATATCTCCGTGTATCTGTATGTATCTGATGTTACAGGATCAGTCCTGATTATCCATAAAGACCATGCAAAAATAATACCTAATTGTCATCAGAAATAATAATTAAATGCTGTAAATTGATTCGATACAAGCGGTCACTTGCTATGGCCTTCAAGAACCGACATTGCTGTTCCAAATCGGTGACATCGTTATTCGAAGTTCTTTCTAGGCATAGTACAAAATGGAGCATAATTCTTAGTGCTTTTGTTACCCCATTGCAAATTAAATATCAAGCCTAAAAGTATTAAATAATCTATTAAAACTTGCACATTTCTTAAGCGATACAAGATTTTAAAAACATTTGTGTTAAAATTCATATAAAATCTTAATATTTGTACAACCGGTACACCCATCCTAGTGGAGAAACCAGAAGCATTTCGCATTAGTCTGAACGAATCGTGTCTTATCCGCGAGCGTTTTGCTCGCCGCGACCGATGCTTCCACGCGTTCTATCTCGCGGAAACGCAGCGGCTAGCGTTTCAGATGCCTTGACGGCAAAAACGAGAAGGTGAAAGAGCGGCGGGAGGAGAGGGAACGAGGACAAGATGGGAGACAAGATCGTCGGGGCGATACGCGGGAGATATGAGGAACAACTCTCCGTGGCAAGTGACGAGAAGCCGACTTTTAACCGTCAACGGTGCGACGAGCGGAAGTGGATGAAGCCCGAAAGAAAAAGAGGCGGCGTCGGTGGCGTAGGCGGCTTGGGGCGCGACGTGGCGAAACACGTCGGTAAAAGAAAGCCAGGAGGAGAGAGGATGCGACGACGAGGGGACTGAACGCAGGCGACGAACTGAGATTACAGCAAGGCGGTAAATAACACGTCACTCGCTACTCCGTTTACTCTACGCCGCCATGGGTGACGACGCTGAAATTTCACGAGTGGAGGTGGATCCCGACACGCCGCTCCGCCCCGGGTTCTTGTTCCGCACGGAACAGGCGCGATCTTGAAGCGGTCAGGCGATAAAGTATGTCTTTCGATCCTGATTTAATTTCAATAACTAAACATTCGGTACGCGATTCAGCGAGCTCACTCGGAAACTGTTCTCGTAGGATATGCTTTAGTGCAGACTTTTGTAACTCAATCGACTGCAACGGAAACACCACTGTACCTTACTGGGAAGATGGCAGAATTTCTGTCGAGAGGCGAGATTATTCCGCTAGCTTCGCTTGACCTGTACACACGTAGTCTCCACTTTTCTATAACCTCCCGAAACCCACCTCTATTGTTAAATAAGAAAAGCAATAAACTAATCAATGCGAGGGAGGGAGATGGGTCGACCGATCCATTTAATCGCGTCTCTTGTTCACACGGAATTTAACCCCTTACACTATAATAACGAGTCAGACTCGTGATACAGACTTCATGCAAGATCAATTAAATGTGAACATTATTAATTTCTCTACTACATTGAAATAAAAATAAATTCTTCTCTTATCAAAGTCTAGAAACAATAAAAGACAATAAAAGACATAAAAATCCTATTATTAAAAATATTAAAGACAAATAAGTGCTAATAAACGTAGCGCAAAATGAATCATAGTGCAAGGGGTTAACTAACAATAATCAAAAGTCTGGAATGAAAACAAAATAAAATAGGTTAGGCGGAGGCAAGACGGTAATGGGAGTCAGAGGTCGCTGTTTCTTTACAATAGGTCAGGCTCGAGTTCCTCGTTTCTTGGAAATTGCAACTAGTAGGAAGTCAACGTTTCTGAGAATAAGATTATCGCGTTTATCTTATACCTGCGATGGCGTTATGATTGGTAGATTGGTTGGAATCGGTTCTACACTTTTCTCTATGTCATCTTTGGAGCAACAGGCAGTATCTAAGAGAGAGATTATCGTTGGTATACAAAATGCCGGTACTTCGTATTTCGTATTGTATAAAATTTCGTTCAGGATTCAATTTACACGACTTGGATTCGCGTAAATCAAATTCACGTGGTTCGGATATTCACGTAAATTGAGGGACACTTATCAATTTTTGTTATACCAGATCGTCATGTGAGATACAAAGCGGAAACATCTTATAATCTTGACGGGATATTTCATTTTCTCAGACTAAAAAAAGCCATATGTTTATTAAACGTAAGAATGTTGACAAAGTATTCGCTGACATACAATTTAACCTTTCAATTCAACGATTAATTAATATATTTTAATTTTTAAAGCTATTGTTGTGGCTCTATAAATGTTAAATGACACAGGAACTTCGTTTCAGCAATTGCAGTATTTCAGAGAAATTCGAGAAATAGAAAGTGTTGGTATCATATATGTATAAATATTGGTAGGTAGATACTAGTAGGATGTAAAGTATCCGTGCATTCAATAAGTGTCAATTTATCTACGAGATAAGACTTTCACAGTTTGGGTCAACACACGACTATTTCAAGTTTATTGTTCCCCTTTTATCGAAGAAGCCCCTTCGCACTTCACCATTAAACAGAGAGTGCCAATCGGAAACTTTCTCTGAAAATATTCGAGGGATTACTTTAGTATCCATAGGATCTCAAATTTCAGAAGCAATATTTTCAGATTTTAGCGAGTGTTTCGATCGCAGAAAGGCGATCATTCAGTGAAAATTTCAAGGAAAAGGGTATCTACCTAGCGTAACCGTAGAAAATGATTCTGCAAATTGCAGAAAGTTATGAAAACAAACGACCGAGTTGAAAAATAGTCTCGGTCTCGGCGAGACCGTCTCTCGGCCGTCCGTTGGCACGGTCTGGCAGCGTTCCGGAAAGGATTCGCTCGTCGTAAAAATACCCGTCGCCACGGCTGATAGCCCCTTGACGCGATGATGTCATCGTTCGTGATCTATGATCGATTCCCAATATAGACGGGCCCCTGAGCAATGAATTCACCTTAAGAGCATGAAATGGGCGCACCTCGTTGAAAGCCTCTTCATGGTAATTACATCGGCGATCCCCCGATCATCTGGAAGGCGTTAAAGCGCGAATGAAATCAGCCGGGAACACGGGGAAAAAAGTAGCCGGCGGGGGTTTACAGCTCACCGCCACCCCGTCGCGACGGTGGATGATGGATCGGTTCGTGCTGGAATAATGGCGGCGTTCCGTCCTAACAGCCATTTCGTAATTACACCGGCAGTGATTCGCTTGCCTTCGTCTTAGCTATCGGGACCCATCAATAATCTTTCCTGGTTCTTCGACGAGCTGCGCTCCGTGGAAGCGCTGTTTTCGAACTGGCGGAGAGAGCCGTAGCGAAGATCACGACGACCGTTCCGCTCCTTCAATGATTTTTCAAGGGGAGAAAAAAACACGGGGTCGAAGTCGGTCCAGCATCGAATCAGAGAAGCCGACGAAGGCTTTTAGAGGATATTACATACCTCCTCGAAGGATATTAAATTCTGAGATTTATCCCGCCCTCTTCGCGTCGCCCTATCAACCCTACCGTGTTCAGCCACCCGATTACCCAGTCCGGATCCAGCTCCGCGGCTACCGAGATTGCTGATTGCAGTGACGCTTTTCGGAAAAGACATACCGCGATGAAGGATTTTATACCGACGTCAGTTTATGAGACCCGGTTTCCGGGTTGCTCTCTCGCTCGCTCTCTTCGCTTCCAGGCTGGAGCTTGTTTCGTGTTTTACCGGGCATAATTAAACGGGGAATATTAAAATGGACTTTGCTCAACAACAGCCGTATCGACGGGCTTTGAATAATAAATCTACCTCCTAGTGCGCGCTGAATTCCTTCATTTAGGGGGATGGGGTCTACACTGTGAGCCAGTGAGACGAGTTCAAATAATTTTTGACAAATATGCAATCCTTAATCCTTTTGCCGGAAAGTAAAACGACCGAATTGACGTACAAAGGAAAAGTAATATTTCCTTTGTATCACTGCCAGAAGGGATATCTCAATTTAAAAAAACTACCCACCCCTTCTTTACTGTCCACTAAATTAATTATCAAAGTGAAAATTCGTACTAAGGTCTACAATTCTGTCATTATGCTTCAAATCTATTGTATACTCTTAGAAAGTTTTGAAAGTGCTAGAACAAAATTTCATACCTAAAATCATCTCGCAATACGGTAGCGAAATTCCATATGCAGAAAATTTTGTCAGCCATAAGAGATCACAGTAAATACGTACTTTCTATTATCATGATTTCGATAATCCTTTTTTAGCCCGGGATTGCATTTTCATCACGATTCGATGATCTTCGGACCTATAATATCCCGCGTATCCGTCGATAAGTAAATGTTTACGCATCCCCGATTATTCGAGCAATACCTCGGATCCGAATAAATAAATAACGCCGGTTTTAATATGCATTAGAAATTTATGAACCATTTTGTTCTACCGTCCGCCGGATGAAAAGCGAGGACGCAAAGGTTCCGATTGCCCAGCCTGGAACAGATTCGAAATATGATTTCGCGGCTTGAATAATGGAGAATTATCCGCGCGGAATTAATTCATGGTCGTATGGGGACCGTTCCCGATTATTGCGTCTCCCGTGGGTGTGCCTAAGCCGATTAGGGTTATATCTGCACTCATATTTAGATTGCAACGGGGAATCGCCGATTTTACTGCTTTCCCTGTTTACGAAGTGTAATGTCACCCTAAAGTACCATTTAATATTATGGAAAAATACACGGAGGAATGATTTGTGTCGCTCTTCCGTCGCCTGACCCTCTCTCAGCTATCAATCGATGCTGATCATTTACCACGTGCCCCCAAATTAAAACTCGTTTCCAGTTTTCGATTTTCTATTTCCCGTGTTCACGTATTTCTTCAAGCTTAAACATTCTATCGGAAATTAACTTTTACAGTGTCAATTTTGATATAAAACAATACACAAAAATAACTGTCATAAAGTTCGGTTCTTCTAATGCAACAGACGATTTGTTAACATTATCTTTAAATATCAAGACTACAGTGATTTCAATGCCTTTATTCCTCTAAGACAATAGTAGACCAGCTACTGAAATAGTTTAACATTAATAACCACTTCGAATAAAATATACGCAAAATTATTTCTAATTTGGCTTTCTTTAATGAAAAAAACTCTAGAAAATAATGTCTATAATAATGCGATCCCGGAGCTAGATGTGCGATGCAAAGTGACTTTATTTGATGCATTAATGTGGTCAATTTCAATCTCAAATTTCCGTGGTTTACCATGTAGGCTAGCTAGCGCCGGCCAAAGGGTTGAAGCCACATATCTTTGAGGAAACATCCCTCACTACCATTTCTTCATGAAAATTTGGGTATCTATATAAACGGCCCAAGTCCAAGTAAAAATTGGGTCAGTTTCGAGTCGCAGTCGACAACAAAACGCTAGCAAGATCTAGTCTTATTCTCTTTCGAGCAAACTTAACCCTTTTAGTGTAGGGCGAAAAACGAGTGCCTATGCGAAGATAGCTGAACGAATTTGACGAACTTACTAAGGAAATAGTTCATAAAAACCAAATTGAAAATGATGTTTATATAATTCAAGAAGCAATGTATTACGAAAGAAATGGAGTAGTTTTATAAATAATATCCACTATATAGTAGTTTTATAAATAATATCCACTATATAGTAGTTTTATAAATAATATCCAATAATATATATATAAATAGTTTTATAAATTTATTTTACGATTGAGTTCTCTCGCAATGCGAATAGCAAGGCGCTATAGAATGTGCAACAATATGTCGTTGCTGGTACTTTTCGCAATTGTTGCGAACAGCACTAAAAGTTATCCGGCAGTAAAAGGGTTAATACCGAGTACGTAAATCGTAATAAGGTAATTAGCCTTTGCCAACTTGGGGCGGCAACCGAGAGCGTGATTTAGAATCGCGATTACATTTTTTTCCATATACATACAACTGTAATAGATTAACTTTGTAATATATTAGTTTTAGTAGTAGTTGGTATGTCTCACGAAGATACACCCTTACCACTCGAAGTGTGTCTTCGTCATTTCTCTTCAAAGTTATGAGATCATTCGATTTCCACCGCTACGGAAATTGCTTAACTGGTAGTGACCCAGTGATGAAACAAGTACCGCCAGTCCACACATTCCTCGCCAACTTTCGAAGGAAAATCACATCAACCACCGGCCACGTGTGAAGGCTGACCCTCGGCTCGCAACACCCATATCCAACTAATTACGTACCGTTATGCATATACATATCACCGATTTACATATCAATATGACAGTTCCCTTAAGTATCAAAGCCGCTTGAAATCTTTCGAAGACTTTCACGCATACAATTTTTAGACCAATGTAATTCCTAGCTTTAAGACTTAGCATTTTGGACTTACTAAAATCTACGACATTGCGTAAGAAAATAATTATTGATGAATTGGTGGACTCCTAAAGTAAAGTTTAATCTTTACACCAATTAAACACCAGCATTTCCCATACCCTGGAAACTTCCTTCGAATAGCACTTGACACCGGGCGGGCACAGTCCGCGGTGCAAACACCGCGAGGCTCAGCAATTAAAACGCCATCAGGAGGCAGCATAATTTGCGTCCCCGATTCGTGAGCTTCTTAGGCTAGCGTCGCCGTTGAACAGCGGCGCACAATCGCAGCTCCGATTAACAGCAACCAAGGCTCGAGCATCGGGGTGACACGGCACGCGAAAATCCTCAATTAGGCGAGACCGCGACGCCAGTTGGAAATTCGAATTTTCCTTTGAACGTAAATATCAGAAGGCAGCGGCGTAACGACGGTGTGCGCGACAGACACGCACATACATGGACAACCACCTGCTCAAACTCAGTAAATGTTGGCTTTTCGGTCGGCGATGCAGATTCTCCTCGGCTTCGTGTCACTCGGTTTTCCCCGGTGCCGCGTGCCGGTGCGCAGGTAACTAGGTAGAGGACAGACACGTAGGATAGAGGAAACTAATTACTGGGGTACAAAGGATACGCGGCGTCATTCTGATTGTCACCCTATCCGGAAATGTCAGGCCCCACCGAGCCCAGGCCTTCCTCTCTTTCTCTTTCTCTGACGTCGTTCTCCCTCCTCCAGGGATTGTGGCACACGCACTCGACGGTTCGGTTCTGCCGCGCGCATTTATTATCGTGGCCTCCGTCGGCGTCTCTATGATTAATTGTCCTTCTGCCGGGCGTTTCTTCAGGATGACTTTGCCCCGGGAGAGGCACGACATCGTTGGGCTATCGATTCGAGTCGTCGGGCGCCACACGCGCGCGAGACCTATCGAGCCACCGAAAAACGCGTTTTCGTTTTTTCTTTTCGGCAGCGAACGAAAATTCGCTGCGGATGACGAGGGCATTAGTTACGTTTTTCGATAACGGCCCCGCGCTCGGAATAAATTACGCCGCATGAAAGCCGGGGACGTCGGGCCGGGAGCGAGCCCGACTCTGGTCCATTTTTACGGGGAATGACGCAAAGAAGTCGGCGAATGCAACCACGGCCGTAGACCCACCCCTCCCACCCCAACCCGCGGGATCGCGTGTAACGAAGGTAACTAAGTGTTCTGTAACCTGTTATCGAAATGCTGAACCGCCGGGGCCATTAACGATGAAATAAATTTCCTTTTTATGGGGGAAAAGGAAACGCTCGCCGGGCTCGGTCACTCGGCCAGCAACGTAAAACCAGATCGCCCATTGACGTGCCGGGCTGATACGGATTCTTTAACGTCCGCATAGTAAAAATTAATCGCTCCGGTAATGATCCGACGTCTTCCAATCAGATCCCACGGTGATTCGTTCCTATAGAAATTTTGGTGCTCGTTGCTGATACTTCCGTACACCGGTGCACGTAATTCATAATATTTGTAAATATAGTCGACAGTTTTAAATTAAACCTTGGACGGTGGATGCTATTCTTTTACTTATTTTAGGATCGGTATATTATATTAGGACCGGCGTCTTTGAAATCAATGCTAACAGTTCTGTTAGATTTAATATAAACAGTTAAGAATTATTAATAGCTGCTAGAAAATGGATACGTTTATAACTGCACAGTAGACATCTATGTGGCACCTAATTCCGAAAATGTGAAATTTCCTCCTGTACAGATAAATGAACGTGTTTAATCGAACGCAACCGACGAGTTGATTTTCATCTGCAATTCTCCGCCATATTTTGCATAATCTGATATGCCGATTCCCGTACATTCATCGCACAAAAAGGAATCGTCTGTATTTGTATACGCCGAGGCATTGAGAATCCTCGTACGAATAAATCGGCGAGACACTATAGTATCCATGACGAGCGTAATATCGTATTTTTTACTCGATATCGAATTCCAATTAACGGTACAATTTCGTTTCAATTACCCGCGTGTATTTCAGTAAACGGCCGCCCCGCAGATTCCCCATCCCTTTCTTCTTTCTCCTTGTTGCCGCTGTACCAGCGAGCCGCGTAATTAACGGACCCCTTAAGATCCTAACGATTATTTAATTCGTAATGTAATAATTCATGCGACGAATATCGCGTTTGCTCAAGCTTTTGTGTCCCATCGCCGGTTTTATTATTTACCGTAAAATAAAAAGATCGGGGAGAGGAGGGTGGCGAAGTAGACGTCGTTGTCGCGTCGAACGCAATTGGTATCACGATACTTTTAGCCGGGCACCGTCGTCGCTTCGTTACACGGAACAAAAGACCCTGTCCCATCGCTATCGTCCGGCAGTGAGCTAATTATAATTTCATTTTTGTTGCGCGGATATCGTTACCATCAGTCACGGCGCGCTCCTCCGGCTTCGATCCGCTGACGGCGCTGTAGTACTCCGTTTCATGTTAACGAGAACATCCTTCCGCGACCGACATCCTTTTCTTTCCACGTCAGCGTATTTAGCGGACGAATACGTTTATTAACGATGACATTCCTCGGCAGAATTGTGTTAAGTACCAGATTTAGATCCATTAGCGCACATATCGCAATCACAAACAGCGCCGAGCAAACTTTTAAAATGATATAACTTTTTTCAAGCTTGTCTGAATAACTTGAATTTTTCTGTGAATTTAGAGCAACTGATTCATTGCATAATGACTGAAATACTTCTGTTTTAAATTTGACTGTTGCTTCGAATAAAAAATAAAAAGAGGCGTCGTCACTTTACTTGTTCAACTGAGCCTATAACGAAAATCTATCATGGTAAGGTGAACCGATTACAGTGGAATTTTCAGCATGCATATAAGTGACCAGGAGAGTGCTAAGTGCATTTTATTATTTTTATCATAGGCTTAGTCGATACAAAAGTTTGCCTCCCGTGGATATTGGACTAGATCGAAAACTAGACGACTGCAACCGTTTGGACCATTTAAGCGTGCCATTTCTCGCTGCGAACCGCTGTGAATTAACCTAGGCGTCTTGGTTGCCAGATCTCCTCTTTTTCTAGCCTTTTGTGTCCCCGTTCGGTTATCTCGCTCTGTATCCCCGGCCTCGTTGAACGAGCTTGAACGTTAATGTAATACGCAAGGTCTACCGGCGTTAACTTACACACAGTGTGTCCGAGGATTACCGCGTCGTTGCTTATCTGCGCTCACCAGGTTCGTGTTGGTATACCACGACGACGGTTTGCCTCTGGAGATATGCACGTTTCAATTTATTACTCACTGCAGACAGACTCGAATTCCCACGTATACCTTTTGCCGTCCCCTGAATATTTCAGATATCCGTCGTAACACCGCCCGCCGCTGTAAACTAGACCCGGGTGGTAGTCGGTCGCCTTTTGTCACGTAGGCGGGCATAAATCTCTCTCTGAACGGGAAACGTAAGCGCGTTGCCTTCGATATTAATGGAGAATGGCTACGTGGCGAGTTTTAAATTGTCGGCGACAGTGTAACGAGCCAGGTCCTCCGCCGAAGTCATCAGCACCTCCCTCTCTTCTTCTTGCCACGTCTATTTTCTCTCTCCCTCTCTCTCTTCTTCTGCTTTTTTTTTCGTCTACACAGGCAGATCCCGCGGGGAAAACAGCCTCGAAAGATACATGGCCTTGGACGACGATGCCGCTTCGATACCGAGACCCGAGACGGAAACGGGAACGGACGTTTTCGGTTGGCAATCGAATCTTTCGGTTCGCGTCCAGCGAAATCAAGCATCGGTTTTGCACTCCAGAATCCATTTCTCATTTTTCCGGCAGCGGAGGGTCGGGGTAATACGACCGGCAGTTGAATTATGTAAAATCGATTGGTATTTGATGCGACTGCGGCACACTGATAAGTAGAATAAGGTCTGCGTATAGCCAGACGAGTGGCGGAGCTCTTTATTTTATCGGTTATTCAGTGATAATTGGTGTTATTAGGTCGGACGGGCTGAATGAACTTGTAACGGTAGAACGTGCCTGTTCCTACTCAGATAAATAGAATGTGTCTATTCTTAGTCAGACAAGCGGCATGAGTATATTCCTAACAAGACAAATAAAACGAGCTTCCCAGCTAACCAGGCAAATAGTATGACCCTGTTTTCAGTCAGATAAGTAGAATGTCCTTGTTACTCGTCAAACAAGCATTAATACCATGAGCATGTATCTGCATAGTTAGACAAGGAGAATAGATACAGCGCTTAGATAAATAAGGAAGCTAACTTGAGATCTTGCTCAACTGTTCAAGTGATCCACGAAATGCAAGAATCTGGTTTAACACTAAACTAACTAGTTAGTTAAAATGACTGATTCTACACTTTCTCTTTTAAAATTTTTAGATTATAAAGTCTTTTACATACGAAAGTATTAAATTGGTATCACGATTAAAGCATAGATTATAATACAAATAGCAGAAAGTGAAATAAATCCAGTCTTGCCATTCTTCTAAAGTAAAACGCGTAGCCACTGTTCGAGCTCGGTAGGTTTAGTGTTAAATATTGCCTAACGTCTGCTAACGTAATTGTTTTATTCAACAAAAATCAAGAAATATATAAAATAATGTACACGTTATTTAATTTGCACACGATTAAAAATTTAATTAAATTTTCAGACGTGTCACGGGCTAGTTACTTAATGGCTGAATTAGTAAGCTAGGACATAGAATAAAATATAGCAGCAGAATAAATCAGTACCATCTCAAGTAAAAATAATTTGTGAACGTTTCGGTAACGAAAATTGCATCGCTTGTTGCTTTCAGCTTGCAAATATTTTTTACCATTATACCGTTGCTGTGAAAATTAAAAGAAGCTGGAGAACCTGTCGCAGAAACAGTAATCAACTAAAATCTCCCCTCGATCACGCGTATGGGAAAGTTGATGGAACGAGCGGTGGGGCAAAAGAAGGGAAATCGGGTTGACGAAACCGACGAAGGGCGAGGGTGGAAGGGACAAGATAGAGGGACGCCGGCGGACAAAAGAAAGAGACAGAACCAGAGAATGGGACGGGGAGCGATTTCGTCGCGAGGAGTTCGATAACGAAGATGATTGGAAGCGCGATTGGTAGCAACGGTAACTGCATTAACGGGGTAATAATAACCAATCTCGAGGCGATTTCCTCTCGGCTGGACCAATCAGAAGACGCGCCCTTATTTCCGTCCTCGGACCCTTCGCGTGCCTCGTCTCGCGAGTAATCGAATTTTTGAGCAGCTCGTTTTCAAATCTCGAAAGTCGTTTCCTCCTTGAATGGCGGGCCCCCCCTGACTGTCGCACACCCTTCTTCCCGGTACGTGATGCACGACTTCAACTTCAACGTCGGCTTCGAATTCAGCTACTGCGGCTTCGGCTCCGTTCTCCCATGCGAAGACCGAGAAGAATTCGGAGAATCTATTCGTTCTGCTCCGCGGCAATTTTTCCGCTCGGATCGTCGATACGCAAAATTCCGGACCGAAACTTCAGGATCGTACGGTCGAATTTCCGAAGCAGTCCGCGCTTCGGACCGGCGGTAGCATTATGGAAACGATCCTTCGATATCAACGCGGTGAATGGCCCCGAAAAGCCGTGGTCCGCTCGTAAAATCCGTCGTATAACTGGCCGTATATGCCTCGCGTCCCGACCGGTGCCACTGTTTCGGTCTTAAGAACGGAATACGCGTCTCCTTTATGTTTGCCTTGGCAATGAAAGGGATGTCTGGCCTCGTTGACTAGCTGTTTGTCCACGTCTCGTCAGCCAGTTTACACGCCGATGCTCCGAGTGTACCGTAAACTGCTTAAGGTCGCGCGGCCGAGCAAACAGTTGTAACGCGACGGCGAATACACGTTCAGTTTCGAGGGAAACCCGGGGCTCCCTCGTTTTATATCGCATCCGTTTCGTCGCGTTTCCTTCGCTTTTTGGCGCTCGACGTCCGACCGGCTTAGCTGCATCCAATAGCCCTCCACTGGTCGTTTCTTCTTCCGAGCACGCGACATTCTTGGCGGCGGAAGGGCGCACAACGATTCGGTGTCCTTTTGCTTGTCTGGCGCAACGATCGTCCTCGATGGACGGTAAATCGCAAAAGGAACCCGATTGCCTCTAAGAAAAGCGTTTATAGAGCTAAGCCAACTCGTAAAGGAGGCGTGTCTTGGCCCGGAGACAAAGCCACCAGATGTCTCTGACGGCCCCACCACTGGCCATCGATGTCTCTTCCGATTATCCCTTTATACTTACCCTCCGATCGTCCACTTTGCCTCCGTCGCGCCGCGCCGCACCGTTCCTCGTCCCGTGTTTCACCATCGCGACCTATTTTAATACGCTACCACCTTTCACCATTACCGAAACTGTTTCCCCATTTCATTTTCATTTGACATCGACTACCTCATTATTACACGTCCTACTGTCAAATTAGTTAATTAATTAATTTATTATTATTGCCTTGTATCATATAAGGCTTATACAGTAGATTACAATTTTGTACGTTCTATATAATAGTTATCTGAAGTTATACTCATGCTATATTTTATTATATGATATGAGGTTTAGCTTAGAAAGTAATGAAGACAAAATGTTGTTCAGTTGCTTCTTTTGCAAACAAGTCAACTTTTCATTTTCATCGATTACGATATGGGATGGTATCTATATAAATTCAATAAAGTTTTGTATTGTAATTAAAGAAAGATTAGGCAGACTGGTTTTTTCTACGATATTTAAATTACAACGATACCAAGCAGCGCCCGCCGACTCTGTGTTTTCGGTCTTAGTGCCGTCTGTATAAATTACGATAGCATTATCAGAAAATGGTTTCAAAGAATTTGTTAGTGTTGCGTTACGGTTTAATGAGTTACGTAGCGAGACCCCCAAGGTTTCATTACAGCGTGGAATATTAATCAGGGCATTATAGTCGCGTATAAAAATAGGGAGCCTTTCAGAAGATATTAAGTCCTTTTGTATCACGGTTTCCTTTACAAGGTTATTTAAAAAGATTATTTCCACAATAATAAAAATAAAGCCTAACTCACGTTAATTGACGACATGGATCAGGTTATGCCAAGGCTGCTATTGTTGTTAAGAAATATAAACGTCCTGTAAAACGGAAGAATCAAACTAGAAATTGAAAACTATAAGCTATATTAACTGTCAAACTAATGGAGCAAAAAGATTCACGAAATCTATCGTTAATAACTATATTGTTAATGAACGCACAAATAAACGCGTCAGCCCATTTTCCTTTATAATGAATAAATAAATGAGCAACGTGTGACATAATTTCGATCATGCATCAGGCGACAAATTAATCGCTAAACGCTGCAGACAGTTACAAGTACCGTAGCAGCAACGTCCCATTAAAATACGATGGTTTTTAATTGGCCGCTTCCTGACAGTTCAGATCGCAATTAATTCCACTTCGATTTTTCTGCCGCGACATTGGGACAATACGTGCCGACCGCCTCGCAATTACCATCGAGCAACGCATTGTTTCGGTGAAATCCGGATTTGATCGTCGCTCGAAATTCCGAAGTCGCGGGGGTGGTTTCGCGCCGTTCCTGGCCGCTTGGTCTCGGTCGAATAAAACCGCTGTCGGCTTTATTAAATTGAAAACGTAAATTACTCATAATCCCGCCGCTCGGAACGAACAGTGTCGGCGGCTCGCGCGCGCGGATCGCCGATCGGTGGCGCGATGTTCGAAACGAGCCTAGTTGATCGATAGCGTGCCGGTGAATTCGTTAAGCAAGGGACCAACCGGTCGGGCAGAGAGAGAGCGTTAGGTAATTTCGTTGGCCAGTCATTCACCCGTCTCGTCGACGTTTCCGTCTCTCGGAGTTTTTGAAAGAAACTTCCGACGTTTCTAGCCGAAGATTCGTACGGAACGAACGAACCGGAAAGGAGATGGCGGTGGAATTGGCTAAAAGCGGACGATGGACTGTGGGAATGTAAGGGAGAAAGGAGGGTTGTTGGATTCTCGAACGGAAAAGAGCCGTACCACGTTCCCCTGGCCTCGGCTAAGTTAGACTCTTTCCCCGGCAAGTTCGGTATAAGTTCTAGATATAAGCTCTCCGCCTTATTTTGCTCCATTTCCTGACTCTTAATTACTTTGCTAATTCTTAACTAGGAACCTCGCCGTGGTCCCGGAGTCTGAAATAACAACTCGCATCCCTGCCCCTCCTCCTCCTCCTCCTCCTTTCCTGCTACAGTCCCCTCCCCCGTCCTTCGTTTTCCCTCTCGTCTCCGCTACCACTGTCTCCCACTCCTCCTCGTCTTATCTACTTACCTCGCTACGGACTGTTTAAACCGAGAGCAATTCTTTTTTTTTCGTCTTCGGTTGCACAGCCTGGTTCTGTACCTACGCCGAGCCAACAACCAATTTCGTTCACTGTTAACATAGGATCGTTTGCTTGCAAAACGGATCCCGGTTCGAGCTCGACGGAGAATTATTTGCCGCGAAGTTGCCCCCATCGCGCTCGTTTCGCTACCACCAAGTTTCTTATTCGAGCCTGATTGCATTGTTAATGGGCTCCTATATCGTTCGGTGCCTTTCCCTAGCAACCCGCCTTTGAGCTCTCGTCCCAAATTATCGTTTGCAATTAATATTTAGATTCTACGACTATCCGTCACTCGAGCCACGCGTCTTCTGGGTAAAACTATGAAATTAATTCGATGTTAAAAGTTGCACTCCATTATTCTGGAAATATTGGACGGATATCCTTTCCTTTCTTAAATACTCAGTCAGCAGTACAGGTAGAGCAGGAATAATTATTTTAAAACGTATGTTATGTTTTAATAGTTTAACAACCGAATAACGAATTCTATTTAATACCTTCCACCAATATAAAACATGTAAAGATTTAAATTAATTATCAGACACTTTGGATCCAAAGGAATCTGGTTATTAATACTCTGAACAATAAATTAAATCAGCCTTCCAATTCCTTTACCGCTTTTACTAATATTATTTTATTTAATTTCTTAAGAAAAGCAGCAGAAATAAGCACACGATTAGATGAATATACGTAACACTCTTTATAAATAAAGTAAACACTTTGTAGTTCCACCATGGAACTCGTCGACAACTAATACCGGAACTACGAGGAGACGGAAGTGTTCCCTTTTGGTGTTGCGTTATCGCATAAAGCGCAGTTCATTGAACCATCTCCCGAGTTCCATGACGCGATAATTCCGGCAACATTTTAATCCAGCGCAGTACGATCAGCACGAGTCGAGAGAAGTATAAATATCCATCGGCCACGCGTGCCCGCGTATGATACACGACGCCGGGAGGCCAGCCCCATATATTCGGGTTGAATCAATGATTGCCCGCTCTGTATCAAGTATCTCAGCGGAAGATCGTCGAGTTACTTGGAGATGCAGGGATCCCGGGTAGCGCGTCATAAATCCCGCTATCGGCAGGCAGTCTCTCACCACACCCCTTTTTCTGGGGCGTAGCGGGGGTGGTCCGGCCGGCCGTTGTTAAACTTGCGGCCAATAAATCAGGCGAACTCGTATAAATTTGTTACCCACGAAAACGTACGTGGATAGCCTCTCCTCCGTTTCTCCTGTTCGTCCCTCCCCATGTTTTCCGCCGTTTTCTCTCCCCCGTTCTCTGCTTCCTCGCGGCCCACTCACGCGTTTCTTCCGAACAGAGAGGACCGAGGATCGCGAGCGCGCTCGCCTTCTTCCGCGGCTCTCTTTCCGCCTGGCCGGCGGCGATCCGCTTTCAACCCTATCTGCGGAAAATGCGAACGGCGTGCAGCACCGTGCCGCGTTTACGAGCGTTTCCACGTGCATTTTTATCCGTTGCGTAAATAACTACCGCGGCCATAAAACCTGATATACCGCCGATGCGGATTTATATATCGCCGCCGCGATAGATGCGCACCCTCTCACGGATGGCCGGCGAGACCGTCCGACTGGCCACGGATTTATAGGTGTTTCCTATGAACGGCCGACCAAGAGGTGCACTCGTAACCACCATTCAGGGAAGGGCTTTACCTTTTACCAGCCAGCCAGCGGCATCGCCTTCTGCCGGAAAAGTGTTTCCTACGCTCCCCGCTCCGCTGGTTGTGTTACGTTTCAGATCCTCGGACAGATGCAGTTTTTCCTTCGCGAACTCCGCGTTGTTTCCGGCAGCCTTTGTGCCCGGGAAATCTTGACAGCGGATTTTATGGTGTTGCGGAGCACGCGGAGACGGACGGTCTGCTTTTGATGCCGCGTCGCGCTCCGTCTACAGCTTCGTACAATTCGCCGGAATCTATCGCGATGAAATTAGTCCGGCTCGTGCAAATGTCTTCTTAATTCAATAAATTTCCAAAGAAAGTGATATTATATTCAGTTTGTCTTACATCGCGTGTACACAGATGCCCACTATGGCGAATGCCAACGCGTTAAGTGGCGAAAATTTTCACGACATCAAAGTCATTCAATTAACGAAATTGTAACTGGACAGTCAGAATTTATTATTGTAAATATTAGTTCATCTCTTTTGTATTCTAAAATCTCAGTAACATTCAATTTGTTCAATATATTATAGTGAATTTCAAAATCTAATGGAAGACTAGTGTCACTAATAGTGTCACTACATCTTTAACAAACGTGGTAATGTAACATATTACAGAGCTGTATACAACTGCAGATTTCGCTTGTCAATTTGCCATAAACATCACGCTAACTGCAACGAAATCTGCAAAGTAAAGGAAACAGAAGCAGGCTGAAGTTCTCATTAGCTGATGAATTGAATAATTAGCCGAATATGCCGAGAGAATCCAAGGAATCGTCTCAGTTCACTGCCAATCCATTTAATCGGGAACGAAATTCTTGCGGTTAATGTATCCAAACGAAATAATTTCGTAGGGTGAAATGCACGGCGCCGGGAACGGCGGAGGGCCTAACTGCAGAAAACGAGGCAGACAGACGTAAATGGGTTGAAACAGAGTAGCGGCACGACGTTGAATGCCGAGCATTGTCTAATCAATGCGCATTGAAGCACAGGTAGAAGGAAGGCGGAGCCGGCGGTAGAAGCAGACGCGGATACAGAAGCAGAATCAGAAACGGAGATTCTCTCTGTTCTTCGCTGCTCCTCTCCCGCATTTCCATCCATGATCCGCCGTCTCCGGCGGGTGGCTCCCTACGTAGCACCAGCAACATCCTGGTACCCGCAGGCGGCATACGCGATCTGCCAGCCGCCAATGCTACTTCGGTGATTTAGACGCCTTGCTAATTACCCCGAATGGCCGTCCCGGATTCACTTAGCTACGTTCTTGATATCCCATCCTCTAACGGCTACACGATCGGATTGTTAATAGTGTCTGCCGACCACATTACAAGTGTTTGTACGTTCACAGGTCAACATTAAGTGGACTGATGTCTACACGGGAGAGATATCTTTCATAATGAATTATTATACCGATGGTATCCGCTGGTAAAATCGCTTGTTGATTCCTAGACAAAGTCTTACTTCACATTTGGCATAGATCAGATGACTACAGATTCATTTCATCGTGAATGCACTGAATGTCTGAAGATAACAATGTTTACTCAATTTGTAAAGAATGATACTGTATATAAGTTCCACTAATAATATTATTTCGTTTGGTTCCTTTTGGTAGAGTGTTGGTATTCTTTGCTTCGTGCTTGATAAATAATTTTTCTAGTAAATCGGTTTAACGGTTTCACATTTTTCATTGTAAGACTGTCGACGTTACGAAAACCTGTTTCTAGGACAGGATTGAACAGCTATCTTAAGCCTACATTGTAATAAAAATGTAAAAATACAAATGACACTGATATGCTAAGGAAGAAATTGTCTTCCTTTCTTTAGAGTAATGTAAACGAGATTATTATATAACGTTAATTAGTTATTATTAACGTTGAAGCGGTTTGATAGTTCGTAGATTATTGTTCACGAATCGTTCACCACTGATTTTTGAGAAACGAAAGTATCGAGACGCAACAGTTCGCGGAGGAGAAGTCGAGGAACCACTGGTAAGTGGAATGAGGACCACTTACGATCAGACAAGGAGAGTATAACCGGGTGCAGCGACAGAAACGGAGTACTAATCGTGCGAGGACAATAGGGACTATTCCTGGTCAGACACATGGGACTGTTGGTATGTAGTCAGCCAAGGGGAATGGAGACTGTTCGTGAGCAGACAAGTGGAATGGAGACACTGCGTGGGGAAAGGGGAGTAAGTCCTCGACTAGACAGGCATGAGAATGCAGCGAGTAGAATCTGTGACGTATATATCGACTTCAAACCGCATGCCATACTTAATTTATTAATCTGCAAATGCTGAAATTCGGATTACGTCATTTGTAGAACCCATGGAATTTGACTTATCTTTAATAGCAATAATATAATATAATATTGTGGTATCGGGAAAATTTCAGCACCCGATAGATAATTTTAAGAGTAGGTTTAAGGACATTAGTCCTGTAGTAAGTCCTGTAGACATTAGTCATGTAGTAAAGTTCTGTAGTTGTAAAAAGGAAAGCGGCGTTGACCTGCCCCAAGCTGCGTGTACCGATGGGCTATCGGCCCATCGACGTCGCGAATGCTCACATCTGGGGTTTGTAGAAATTTGGGAAAGAGAGACAGGTACGCATAAAAAGCCGAGTCGGGGTTGAAGGAAGCGATTCTTGTTTTAAAAATCATTGCGAAAGGGTCGCCGATCAAGTTGTTTAAAGTACGGAGTCGTAGTAGGGTACGCATTGTAATGAATCGTACGGAGTTGTAAGTCATATTTATAAGTTGTCATAATAGTAGATCAATAAGTTGTTAAACCGCGTAACTATCATACAATATAGTCTAAAATTCTATTTGATCCCAAATTGTATTAATAATTAATAAAATATGTTGTTATTACTGTAGCGACCGTTCGTTCACGATTACCAACGGTGCGATTGTATTAGACACGGTCGAAAAATGACGATCGGCGAGCGATCTTTTTCTGTTCGTCGCCGAGGCGTTTCGCTCTCTTGCCTTGGCGTCGGTCTCCGCGTGTAGAAGTCTCGTGTGTACGCTCCGCAATAAAGAAAACTCCGTGTTAATAAATCGAGTGTGGTAAAAAGGATAATTATCTATTCCCGCTATCCACCTCACTACAATATGCCAGGAAAGGTCAGTGAAAATTGAAACGAAGACGTAATCCACGTAATCTTCTTGGAATTACTTTCCACGCTAATTATTTCCACACGATTAAGTGGTATTGACGACCAGAGAGATTAAGCTTCCCCAAAGCTGAAAATTGAACGTAGGTACTGTCACCACGGCCGACTTGTGAGAGAGCCCCGTGACCCACGGTCGCAAACTGGTCGCTGATGGTTGCGGTCGTGCTAATCAACGGATCGCACCCTCAGGAGTCGGCGTTCTGACAAATGAAAAGAGAATGAAAAAGAGGGAGGAAACGAGCGAAACGACCCTACTAGTGCGACCCTACAATGTGCGTGCTTCTTAATTAAATTTCTGCTGACCGAGATTGCCCATCGAGATCCTGCGCGAAGGATGTCTCCGAAAAGGTACCTGATGATGCATCAGCCACGCTGGGAAATACCTTGAGGACGATCCTTTCATCCGGAGATATTTAACGTTTATTAACCGACTGTCTTCGCACTCGAAGTTTTTTTTGTAATTATTTTCTTATTCCGTTAATTTAGATCCTCGTCAGAGACTTTAAAAGTTTTATACAATTGAAATATTCTGTGCAGTTTAATTAACATAGCAAAGCAAAGTTGTACAACATCAGTTGCTTCCACAACATTTGTACATCTTGCATAACTTAATAAAATTAAGATATTCATTAGGGTAAAAGTTAATTTTTTTTTAGAAATTAAATTTTAGAAACATTTTAGCAAAACTCCTACATATTGTGTTTTATAAAGGAAGAAAAAGTATTTAACGAATTATGAGGAACTCCAAATCAAGACAGATCGATGACAACAAAGAAAAGTGAGGAGAATATGTGGGCCACGCACTGCTAAGGTAAAAGTGGGAGATTTTTCGCTCATCAAATGACGTAAATTAAAACGGAGAGATTTCCCTATTCGAATGGCTATGTGTTAATTAAATACCGTTTCGGCAAGACAAAATTACATTTCCCGCAGCTGAATGAAAAATTTGCAAATGGAGTCTAAGCATCTGACAACTACGCTAAATCGTTTTAACGAGGCTGTTTTAGCCTCGGAGAGAATTTGACGAGGCAATGGGCGGATTTACGCGGACTGTCACCACCGCGAAACTTAAACCAGAAGCATCGACATTCCGGAGAATCGTCTACGGCCCCCACTGTCATATCCGAGTCCTCGTAGATCATTCAAAAGACGTTGATTGCGCCATCAACTATTAAAGCTGCAGCTTTCGTCTCCGGCATCCTTATCCGCGAAAACAAACTCCTCTCCGTCATTACGGCCACTCTCGGCGGCCGATAAAGATAACTCTGTGCCGGCGATACGAGCTTGTATACGGTCGTTTCGCGGGTAAAAGTGCCCTAAAGAAAAACCGCGGGCCGAACTGGGTGAGACATTACAAGTCGATGTGTGTACCACGGGATGGAACAGAACGTACTTTAGATATTCCCGAGTCGTTACGTATTGCCGACCGACCAACCAGGTTACGGAAGGTGTTTTAAGGTTGATTCAACCGCAGCTCAGGTCGAGGGGAATCGTTTATGACCGGCTAAGTCGTAAGCCTAAAGCGGGGCGATAACATTTTCGTCGCCGGCCCCCGTCGTTTCCGTATTGGCGGTTGCCTGCAGTCTCCAAACTCGTGTGCTTCCTTCAAAAAATACAAGCTGCGATACAACAGCCGAGTGCTTCCGCCAAATTTTAAATCTCTGTGCACTTTGCTCGATGCGTAAATCTAAGCTGCAGAGGTTGACACGTGTATGGAGTGTAGTTTACAGAGAACGTTTGACTTTGTCAAGTGGAACTATATTAAAAATGTTACAAAAATGTTAACCCCTTGCTATGACAGATTTTGAAACGCACCGACCGTGTATCATACAGTAGAAATTCAGTTACGATGGAAACATTTTTCAATAATCAAAAAACTGAATTTCATTACATTAACCCTTTGAGCGTTGAGTTTTGCGACGTTGAGCGCTTGCTGTGGACTTTTTATTATAAAATACTAAATGAAATTTGATTGCAAAACATTGATTGTAGTTGAAATAATTTGAATAGTGACTGCAAAAACAACAAAACCATTTATTTTAGTAAATAATAATAACATGATATATGAAAATTGATTGGTTGTGTGAGAACCTATATATAGTATGCGTACATAGCTGATGGTTGATGACTTTGCTGAACGCATATATGATTTCATAGCGATTTTATTTTACTTATTTGTTTGTATTTTAAACCGAAAGGCTACTATAAATATTAGCAATTAAATACATCTGATAATCTAGTAAAGTGTGACAGTTGAAAACGTAGATAAATACATAATCCAACATCACATTTCTTACTAAAGTAAATCTAAGGATTTGATTGTACGATCCAGCTCTAGATCCTTTCGGTGGTCAAAAGTCCTGACTCCGGCGTCGTGTTCTATAATTTCCTGCCAAAGGGCTGAAATACGTTGCACTGCTATAGGAACGTCAGTAATTTAGGCGGCGTTCTTTTTGCTGGATGGTAAGGATTAGAAGATTTGGGTCGGCGGCTGGAAGTATCGCATAAGGTGTGACAGATTGAAGTGGCCCCTTCGGGTTAGGGCTAATTTGGGTGGAGTTTACCGGCGACGAGAATCTGGGCCTCGTTCTTTACGGCTGAAAGAAGTGGAAGCCTTATTTAACACGAGGATGAAACGATGAGAGTGTCTGGCCAAACAAGAGTAGCAAACACACAATGCACTTAATCAAGCGGAATTAGGACACACCGTCTACTCTGACAAGTGGAATGACGACAGTAGCTAATTAGACACGCGGAATGAGAGCAGTATGTAGCCAGACGAAGGGCACGGGGATGTTAGTCGTACAAAGAGAACGAGGACAGTCGGACGAGTTGAACGAGATCTTTGTCCGATCAGACGATTATCTATCTACCCGCGCAGCAATGGTAGTAAATACAAAATTGCCTAAACCAACATGGCGTGACTAGCACCACATATAGTCCAGAATTTGCGCGACTATGTAAATCGTAAATGCGAAACAAAAGTTGGTCACAGTTTCAAATTGCCGGAAATTCAATATCAATTTCGGAGCGAGCTATTGAATAGGGCTTGACCAATGTGTCTGCTCGTTGTTTACCGTTTCTATTAGTCGGGAGCACGAAACTCACGTATCAGATACATTTCATTGTCGATTTATCGGAAAACGGAGCCTTGCAAATGTTATGGACACATTTTTTTCCCCGTATAAACGCGGCCTGTTACATGCCCGGCATCGAAGTCCGTTGACCCTCTATATTAAATTCTTGATCGTCTTACGCTGGCGAATATTCGGTGCCTGGCATCGAATGATCCTCGACCGTGAGCAATGAGCAAAGCTCGTCCTGAAATTCCCGCACGGCTACCCGGTCTCGTCTCGTATGGCATAAAACCCGTCGTAAAGAAAAAACACGGCGCGTACAATGCTCCTCTTTCATTTATCATTCGGCCGTGCCGCTCCCGGTCGAAAGTCTTATTCCCGTGGAGTATTTCCTTTAGTACACGTAATAAATTTTTGCCGTCTCATTGGTCGTTTGTATTTGCAGTAGTAACTCCGGGCTGATAACTTCGCAGCGATGGCGATCTCGTTTTACGGGAGTTTAATTCCCGCCATAAACTGATTCCATTTTACATTCGCGTAAATACCAGTCCGTGCTACCGTGTATTTTTTCCTCTCTCCAACTCTCTCTCACTCTCCTCTCACTCTCTCTCTCATTCTCTCTCTTTGCCTCTCCTATTTTCCACGCCCCTCTTCCCGAAATACTCTCACTTGGTGCATATTTTATTCTTTTTCCCGCGTCCTCGGGCTCAGCTCGACCGTCCGTCTCGAGACGAGCTTTCGCGACGTTTCTCAAAGCCCGGGCAATTTACGCGTGAAATTAACAGTCTAACGTGTCCGCGACACAGCAAGATTTCTTTCTTCGCCGAAATAAACGGCCGAGGAAAATCGCGCCCCGTCGGTAGAATAAATCCGGAATTTCCCTGTAGCACCTGACGCTCTGATTATTCCATGCGAGCCGTTTAAAACTTTATGAATCCAGCTTGCGTCAACTGTAAAATTAAAATCTCCCGTCGCTCCTAAGTTCTGGCCCCGGCGTTCACTGTGTCGGGTTCAATCCGGAGCCCAGCTATAGAATTTATCTGATCGCTAGACTGCAGAACTTTATGCGAAATAAAAATTTTCTGCCCCGATCGCCACCGGAAGGTGTTACACAGTTTATTCCCTTTCTTAATACTTTGCATATTAAAAGTATTGCATAAAATCCGTATCACCCTTCGTTCGTAGAATTTTTAACAGCTGCGGTGTACGGGTCAGTTTGATGCAATTGATACGAATTCATTTTATACCTGCACATTGTATGCGAGTTAAGAGCTAAATCTTTTATAGAACTCTCAAAGTATAGGGTAACTGTGTCAATTACTATGCCACCTGCTGATTACTGTGTCTTTAAAACAACGTTACTTATATAGAAAAACCAATATCATTAAATTATAGATATTGAATATTTTAAATACAATTTGATATGTAATTTTCATACTTCTAAAGACCCATAAAATGCGGAAACTAATTTTTTTAATTTCTGATACAAGGTTTTATGTGTTGTTGCTTTGATTTTGTCAAAACACAAAAGAAACAAATTTTACTATAAATATAATGCTTTCCAAAATAACAGAATGAACTACTGCGTTCATAAAATTGATCTGAGTTAAGAAGTTAAAAGAAACAATTTAATTTATCAAAAACGTTGGACGGTAATTGTAAATGACAGACTTACTCCTAAATGTCTAAATAATTTTTAAAAAACTTGTATTTATGAAACACGATGTCGAAAATATCAAATTGTATGGAACGAGAGAAGCGCAGAAATCACGGTGAGGACATCGGCGATATTGTAGTTATGGTATCTGAATCTGACAACCATCGAATAGCAGACGATTTCGCTAGTCGGAGGATCTGAACCTTAATTGCGTCGAGCCAGGATCGTTGGACGAACCCTCGAGTTACACAGGTTGGTAGCCGCAACTTCAGGGTCGTTGAAACCGAACGCGAAAACCCTTCAAACCACCGAATCCTTACCGTGGGCACGCCCACTTTTCGCCCACACAAAAGAACCTCGGTTGACATCGATAACACTCGTGGTCTGCAAGTATTTCGTTTATCCCTAAACTTCGAGTACACGCGGCGAACTACAAACATAGTATTTTGCAAATTTCCCTCACGAGGGCGCATGTTGTATCTAGAAATCGTGTCCTCGGAAGGGATGTTTATTCCCTAAACAAAATTATTCCGCTATGTTTACCGAGGAAGTCGCTGTCCGATAGATTGATGAATCCGACACCGTTTTTACATTTTGAGGATTCAGGGGTGGATTGCATTTCGAGGAGACGCATATGGTCGTCGATTACCGTCATGTTTGGTCGTAGCGGAGCGCAGGAGACTATGAAAAATGACCGAAGGAGTCAATCGAATTGGTTCGTGGAAACAAACAACTTCAAACTCCGCCTTTAATCTCTGTCAATTTTCGAGGAGACGCTACGCTCCGCAAACTCGGCCTCTGTCATTCGTTCAGTCAACAGGTGAACATCGATCTCTGTCGATTATTGTAATTCGTTGGCGACACCAGAATTCCACGAGGATAGCTTTAGACACGCTTCTACAGAAATTAATTATACGTACACATTTGTACAAGAAAATTAGGATAAATTCAATTTATTTAATCGACGGAAAGAACTTTTCCATTACAAGTATTAGAAATATTTCCGGAAAAATCCACAGATTGAAATCATTTTTAGAAGAACTGCAGATGAAATGCATCAGAGAACCCGTATCCCGCAATATGCATAAAAGCTGTACTTCAACGGTTACGTTCGCCGCGTTCGAAATAAAGTTCTCTTTGCTATCGCGACGGGTGCACATATTATTTCTTCTCTTGACAGTTCCAACAGTAATGCATTTAATGTCGGAAAAGTTTTGAAAATCTTCTTGGCTTCTTCGACGGGAAGTCACATATATTCTACACGGACGGAAGAACCCTACTGTTCGTGTGATCGGGAAAGATCAACGCTCGATTTGTTTTTCATTTTATTGGTCACAGCACAGAGACAAATTCGGAGATCTTAGATTACATAGAGACACACATAGTGGTTGAATTAACACGTTGAGCGTCACGTTAGCCACATATGGCTGACATTAATTTCTGAACAATTTTGAAAATTCATTTTATTGCATTATATTTGAACAAACTGAATTTGACTAGAATGTTTCGGTTGCGAAAGAGTTCTAATACCATCCCCTATGATAAATATTAACTTTCTAGTTCCGCTTTAATAAATTAAATTTCTTTAACGACGTGGATATTTTAGTGGCTGATGGTCGGCGCTCAACGTGTTAGACGTATTTGAGTCGGAAACGTTAGAAAAAGATGGAGACTGATTCGTTGAGGAATTAATGGGTTGCAGAGCATCAAGCCCTTCTATTTTCAATTTATCTTCACTATTAATTTGAAAACTCTGCAGATGTTCCCCAAGAGATTGCATAACTGATACCTTATACTACTACCATAATTAAGTTGCAAAACTGGTTATTTTGGACTTAACTGGAAATTGAAATTGATTCACTGTCTTAGTAGATTTATTAGAATGAAGATAATATGACAGTATTTGCAAATTCTTTTAATGTTATTGCTGTTCATAACGACTGTGTCAATATTAAACAATTCCATGTAGAGTAATTATTTTCAACGTTACACTATTTTATTCAATATTGTTGTATACCTTATACAAATTATATATTATTATATTAATAATTAATATAATATATATATTAACATAATTATATAATATATATAATTATATTAATAATTAATGTAATATATATTAATATAATTATATATAATAGATTACTTACTAAGTTACAAATAAGCACAGGTAAACGATCTAAGAAAATTCTTCTAGTGCAAATGGTTAAGTAATTACCTTGTTAGAACCAGTGTCAAAGAAATGTGTCGGTCTCAAGGATCTATAAAAATTAATAGAATGTGATAGCTACTAGTTGGACCATCGAGTGATCGATCGGAGGATTTAACGGATTAGAGAAGCCGGTCGTCAAACGGTACGTAAACACGTACCGCGAAGAATAATCCAACACGATATCCGGATTTATTCGATGAAGAGGAAGAGTAGATGGGTCAGGTGCGAGCCTTCCCTCTTTCGGCCGCGATCGCCCAGGGCTGATTTACTTTGCCGCGCGGCGTGACTCGAAGGGCGCGCGCGGAGGCGCCGCTGGTTCTGTTAATAATTCGCAGCGGTTGTTACCCCGCGGGCTTTTCATCCCCCTACCCTTCTGCTACCTCTCTGCCACCCTTCCTACTGCTGTCGCGCTACCCATTTCATGGCGACGGCACCACCAGCAGCGCCGCCAGTAACGCAAACACACCGCCGTCTAATTCGGTTAGTCGGCCCGCAAAAATTATATCCAATTACGCTCCTACGGCTCTGCGAGCCAACCAGCTAGCTACCCCTCCGAGGAACTTTCGGCTCTCTCCTTCTCTCTCTCTCTCTCTTTCTTTCTCTTTTTCTTTTATTTTCACGCGTATTTGTCGACCTGTTTCAGCCGCGCTATTTTTCTACGTGTCTTCGCGTCTTAAGCGACTGTCGACCGGATCGTCACTCAGGTTTCGTTAGGCTGAAGCAATTGGAAGCACAATGTAGTTTTAAAATGAGATTTCTTGATGCATTTTCTTGCGAAGAAAAGTCGGCAAAAAAATACGCAGGTGAGAATCTTGTAATATTAAATTGGTTGTATTATCTTGTCGAGAAGGTTGATACAATGTAGGTGGATTTGATCATTCTTTTGAATTCTTAAACAAAGTTTGAGTTGGTTAAGCTAAGTCTTGTGTTCCACACTAAAGGCCGGAACAAATCAGAAGAGTTCCCATGATAATTGTACCTCCAAAAAACATAAAACAGTTACGTTACCTTTTCACCTCATCTACGTCCTCAAACAACGCAAATCCTTCGCAGCGTGCGGTTTCTCCGATAAGCCGTTACTTTCTTCAGAATTTAATATTTATTTATGATACATTGACCACCGGAAGTCTAGCCATCATTTAACCCTCATATATTCCTCCTTATTTGCATGCCTTGTCAAGTCGAGGCGCTTTTCCAAATTCATTGTTTGTTACGGTCAATCCTTGAGACACGTCGATTCCTCATGCGCGTCATTTGCCAGTGATTTTTGGGTAGTTATTTTTTTCTTTGAATGTAATTTTTTAAAACAATTAACCATGACGCCCCTTACAACAACTGGAAAATGTACAATTCACAAATTCGCTTGCCTCAACACCGAAGTTATCTCCGAGCAAACAGCAGTACGGGAGTTAGTCAAAACAAACAACTCGGCATCCTCACCTCGCCTTAACACTTAGAATACTCAGTCAAATATAATCGATTCATTTACCTGTTATTTGTTAAATTAATGTTATGAAATATATATACAAAGTACTATAGTATCACTCACTCCAGTTATTATTAGCTCTATCACTCGAGAGAATAGTAGGAAACCCATTCAATGAGCTCGGTACGTAATTGCGTGAAAAACATCTTGAATTGATAGAGTTGTATTTAAATCCGTGTCGACTTGTATTCGACGTGAAAAGAAATTATATTAAAAGAGATAATAGATGGCCTGACAACTGGAACAAAGTATGCCATCCAGCTACAGTACCCGAACTAATCGGTGATAGATTCACTTCTTACTGATTTTTGCAACGAGTAATGTTGCATGTGAACCATCGTAGCCCTTTCGATTCGCAGGAAATTCAAACATTGGTAACAAATAATGGTTATATGAGTTTTATTACTTTCATCGAAAAGAGCTTACCTGTACCTAATCTCTCCGTTTCCCGTAATCGTGAGTACGTTCTCGCGACTTTGAGAACCGCTCGAAACTTCTCCAGAAATTATCCAAGTTGCCCTTTCTATTTCGAAATCGCGTGGCAATCGAGCGTTCGTATTTTTCTAGAATCGCGAGGCAGCCAGTGTCTCTTTCTCAGCGGTACACTTTCGCTGCTCGCGAATCGTCTCGACTCGGCTCCCACTCGCACGTTGCACGGCTTGGCGTCGGTGAAGAAGAGGTTTCACTCGCACTTTCCGGCGTGTCCTAGGGAGACTACGCGTCCCAGGACTCAATAAACCTCTCCACTGCCTCGCTTCCCAAAGGCGGAGGAGATATTCCTCTCCCGCAGGTGTCTCGCCGAGTGGTTGGTAAAGATTCGAATCCGCTTTCTTCTCCTTCTACCCGGCTCCCTCCGCTGCTTCTGCTTCCGCCGCTTCTTTCCACCTTTATTCCCTTTATCCGGCCCTTCTTCCTCGTCCGCTTCTTCGTCCTGCGTCCCTCCCTTCCGTGAACAAGTTGCAGTCCTGCTTCTCGCCGGTTGCTCGCCATTCTCGTTCCTCTCCGCTCCTGTTTTCCCGTGTTCTCGACGTCGCCGCTTTTCACCGTCGGCGTCAAGTAAACATCCGAGATTCCGCCGGCTCCGCATCCATTGGAAATTGGCAGATTTAGATAGGCGGAGCCGAGGTAAATCCACCAATTTTCGACGAGCGCAACGACCCGGAGAACTCTATTCGTTGTTTGGCTTGCAACCGGATCATCCCGCGTAACAAAAACCGCCCCTCTGTTTCCTGTCGAGCTTTTGCAACGTTAATCCTCCCCCATTTAAACGTACATACGGATCCACCTGTCTCTCCTCCCCTTCTCTCCTTCTGGTAATCTCTCTTCGCCCGATGATTAGAGCACAGAAACTGTGTCAGTGGTTGCGTCTCTCCTGGAATAATGCGCGTCGAACGGCGAAACATCCGGCCGGAACGCTGGATATATTTTGGCGAGCGGCTGCCGGAACAATTTCCTTTAATTGCAGGGCGTTAAGGAACTCTGCGAAAAATTTATTCGCGAACCTGGACCGTCGGACTTTCGACGGAACTGCTCGTTTCTTTTAATGTGCCTCTTCAATGCACAGGACCGGCTTGAAAAATTGCGGAGCTATTGCTCGAAGTTTTATGAAATTAAATTTTTGGAAAAGAAAATAGGAGTTTAGAAGTCTACTAGTCTAGTTTACTAGTCTAGAAGGATTAGAATTTGCTAGAGTTTGGCGATCTTGGTGCATTGACGTGAAAGTTTAAGATAACGCTTAATTTAGTTGTACTGTTTAGTTTAACACGTTGACGACGGCTTGACCCACCGGTGGATCATATGTGTCAGACCCGTGGGCTGCGTACATTTGTTTATTTTACTTGCATTTCACAAGATAGATAGAATCAAACATAGAAATTCAATATTATAAACTTAACATAATTATTTAATGTTTGTAAATTTCGGGCGCCGGCGTCAACGTGCTAAACCCTGTAAACTATTTTCTAAACAAGAATGGACAATTTGGTTAGGTGTGCTACGATTATTCAAGCCTCGGGACTTGATTTTATAGTTTCCGTTTATCAACAATTAGCCTATTCAAGTTCGGAGCTTGTATAGTCGTGTCTGTTCTTCCCAAATTATCCATTTTCGTTTACAAGCTGAAGAACGATTCAAGAGAATTTATCGTACTTCTATAATCCTACTTGGAGTTCCTATTTGTATAACAAATTTGTTTTGATATAGCAAGTCAAAGTTTATTGTTCCAGAACTATTCTAGAACAGTCAAGGTTAAATGTGTATTTTTAACCGAGCTGCAGCAAGTAGATTCTGACGTCAAAAACGTAAAATCACGACTATATTTTCGAAACACGGACTCTGTGCACAGTTCTTTCCTGCGAAAATTTAGCCGGGACACGTCGGGCGCGAAATTTTGTGATTGCGATGTCGCAGTTGAAGATAAAATAAAAGTTGCACGATAAAAATTGCAGCGGCGCCGTTATAGATCACGGTCTCCACGGGCTCGGCAGCAACAGATACTATTTTTCATCGCGAATCGAATGGAACGGTCGACGTAACGCGAAGCGATAGACCGTTCAGCCTTGGTTTTTAGTTCCATTGTGTCCCGTAATGCCCACTTTAAGCGACGCATAAGTGCCCCTATACAACGCTTAAGGAAGCTGGCGCGTACAACAGGCTGTTCTCTCTGCCATTTTCCTGACGCCGACCGTACACGTACACGTACACGCTTGTTCCTGTTGCGCGTGTATTCTACAGGACGAGACCCTTCCTTTGTCGGTTAATTTACTGTGAAAAGAACGTCATTACACGAACGTCTATATTGTAACATTATTGCGTCCCTTCTTTATGATAATCAGTGGAGAAACCCGTTTCGTGTGTCTACTGCGTAAGTATCGTTGCTGCGCATATCAGTTGCAATTTGCCCATCGTGACGAGTGTTGCGACACGTTATATGATCGTACCGTACCGTCTTTCCATTTCAGTTTAGGCTACGGTCAATTTAGTTAATGCCATTTTTGAGAGTCGGTTTTTAGTATTTGTTTAACGAATTTATAAGTTTAAAACACTGGTATGGCTGGAGGGTAACGGATGACCAAGGTAGGTCAGCGTGGCCATACCGTTCTCAATGGCACTTGACGTGACCTAAACCCGCACAGGGCACCAACGGGGTTCGGCAATTTTATTTCCTGCAATTTCCATGAGGTACAACAGGCATCATTGTCAGGGATATCACAGTTTTTTGGCGTTAGGCTGCCGAACCAACCCCCATTGAACCACTTGATAAGTTAGTCTAATTGATAGGTTCAGTGCCCCTTTATTTTTATAAAATCCTGGTAGAGGGGTTTTTTTGTCTCCACGTTTTAAAGGAGCAACGAAGGTCAAGTCAGTATTTCATCAACCGTAAAACACACAGTGTTGTATTGTATCATTGCTGTTTTGAAATATAAGCATTTCGTCTATAATTTTAACATCTTCGCTGAATATTAGGTTCAGTTGAAGATGCAAATACTACTTGCAGAACTGTATGTACCCTTGCAACGAGTAAAGTTCAATTGATATCATCCATTCACCGACTGATTATTCGGCCGTAAACATTTACGTCATTATAGAGTAATTAATTCTATTAACATTTATATATTTTCATAACAGTAGCGTTAAACGATATTCATTTCATTTTCACTTTATTCATCGCGAAATGTAGCTAATATTTAAAAATATATACAATAATTTACTCAGTAGGTAAAGTGTTAAGTTACTACGATACGAATATTTATATACTACTTCTGACACCAATGTTGCGGGCTTCGGGAACCTCGTCCGGTTCCCGTCGCCCCGTTTGCCCCGTTTCGCGTGTTCGCGGCATAATCAACTAACAATTTATTTACACAACTCTTTACAAACTTTCTACGATACAATTCTATTTTACAATATATCGATTGAATTTATGTCAATGTCGCGCATTGACTATCAAATCGCAACTGCCGGAGTTCAGCTTGGTCGGAAGACCCTGAACCCCGTTGCCGTCTTCTATTTGAAGGGCGAATTCTAAGGCGGCACCGGTCATCCATCCGGTGCTCGTAACAATATATAGCGTCGCGGATCAGTTTCACCAAAACGTTAAGTTTCGGACGTTTCGTTCGGTTACGTTAATTTATATTATCCATTCAAACGCGAAACATTTATAGGATCTCCAATTCGTGCGAACGTTGTTGCAGGTATTGCAATGCACATATTTATATCTAGCGTCGCGGCACGTTCCGGCACGTTACGTTGCTAACATGTGAAGACTGGTGTTCTCTGAAACAATGTGCGGTCGGCTGGACGCGTTTGTCCGGATACGTGCAACATAAAACGAAATGTATTTAGTTTCGGCAAAGATCTTGTATAGGACAAACGTGTGCCAAGCAATAAATGAAACGATACATTAATGGTGCGAAATTATAACATAATATTTTCATACTTTCTTCTTTATATTTATTTTTAAAGTTTAGTTTCTTCCCCTTCATTTAATAATAAGGCTATACAACATAAATCTTTTAACCCGTTACACTATTATAACGAGTGAGAAAAGGGTTAAGTATGAATAAGTGCTAATCGTCACAGCATGAAAGGAGCAGTAGTGCAAGGGGTCAAAGATTACTATAAAAAAATATTTTTAATTTCTTACGATTGACAATCACAGTTTAAGAGACTTTCCACGACTGTCGTTACCGAACTGAACTGGTGTGTGGTGCTGTTTTCAAACAGCACCGGACGAAAAGGCTATTACGCTACTGACTTTTTAGCAACCCCATGGAACGCGGGATTTCTGGTCGTTGGAAGTTAAAGAATGTTTGCAGCATCAGGGAGGGTCGAAATTTCTATTGTTCCAAAGGCATGTGACGAACGGGCTGGTTCTCCAACTCGTATTAATATCGCTGGACGCGATGATTGCGGGTCAGAATCCCCTGTGCGAAGAATAACGGCAGTCGCGTATACTCTACATCGTCAATTCCTCTTTTTGAATGTTCACCGAAAGCATAGTACGCGCTGCTCTGGACGATAGAAAAGTATGTACAAATGTTCATAGTTGGAGGATTCATTGTCGCAATGTTAAACTAAAAGTGTGATTAATTCTTGACGATAGAACTGCTTCGCTACATTCCACGGCCATCCGCGCGCTATGAACGCATAAGAATTCGCAGTCTAAATTAATGCGCGCAGTCCGCACACGTGTTTATTCACCTAAATTCTCGCCACGCGCAATAACAGCGAGCAAATAGCCGCGCGTACAACAGATTCGAAATCTTTATTACCGGGGGGCGTGTTGCGTTACCAAATATTTAAAAACCACTTTGCAGCCGCGCTCCCAGCAAAAGTTGGCCCAAATAAATCCTCGTTCCCCGTATTTCACGCTTACCAATATTTGCAAATTTCATCACAATTACAACGGAGTTTGTCGAGCGCAACCAACGACCCAAGCACGCGTCGTCGTGTCGACGCGGGTCGACCGCGGTCGCGTAGCCCGAGGCGTCTCGTTCTTATTTGCCGAAATTATAACGCAGCTTTCAGCGTTCGCGGGACAAAGGCACGCGTGGATAGAAAACGAATCGGTTGAATCGCGCAAGAACACGAGCGGCACCGCAACCGTGTGGCCCGGGTTGGCGCGAGGAGGCTGCAGGCAGCATAAACTTATATTAAACAATAACATGCAAATAGAGCGCTTTATGCCGCGGGTGGTATCGCGCGGGGTCTCGTGATTTCCCGTGCGCCTTTCCTTTCCGCTCGCGTGCACACGGAACCGAATGGCGCGCAATTCCGGCGCGTTGGAGCGAACAGAGCCGGCGTACGCGAAAGAAGAAAAGGAAAAGGGGAGAAAAATCCGTGGCGTTCGTGGATCGTAATTAAAAAATGACCCGAAATATCCAACGAGCCTCGTAACTCCGAGGATTGTGGCCTTTATTCAGCAAATCTCGAGCTACGAGGAACGGTACAATTTCGCTGGTCCGCGAGGCCGCGGCCGAGGCGCGAGGGAAGAACGGCAAACAGTTCAGGAAAGAAGCGGAAACGAGCAGCAAAGGACGGACGGAGAAAGAAATTAAACCATTTAAGGATCTTAATTAAAAAATGACTCAAAGCGGCCCATCGAGTTGGCAGAAGCTTATCGCGTTTGCCCAGCAAACCTTGATTACAGTTCACTCAAGGAGAACCGGTGTACCAATGGCCGGACCAGCGCCCCGTGTGCTGACTGGCTGGCTGGCTAGCCGGAGCTCTCAGGTTCTTATTCATACGTTACCGGTCGTGCCGCGAGGCTGATTAAATGCGCCCGGTCGGCTTCCCTTCCGCGGCACGGCCAGCCGGTCACGTGAATTATTACGAGCGACCCGTACATCCGTAATTAGGTTTTTCTTGCCGCGGATTATGCGACGAGTGCCCGGTCCCGTCGCGCAGCTTCCTAGACTTAACGATCGTAAACAGTTTTATGCCGAAGATGACTCCGCTGACGGTAAATTGGAAACACGACCAGGAAGAGACACTCCCTCCTACGTCTCTCGTCCCTCCACTCGCTTTTACCTTCGATTGCGAGCGGGTTAAGCAATTACCGGACTCGCTTTACTCTTGTTGATCGTCAATAACATCCCGACGTCCCCTATAATAAGAATCCACGCTTCCCGGGAGATATAATGGTATGCAAACCCGAGGTCCGCTCCAAGGATTTTTAATGAAGCCATTCTCGGAAAATGAAAACGGAATCCGCAGCTAGAGGCGCCGGGAAGTTTTGGAGAGCGGGAGAGAAAGCCGAGGCGTTTGGGACGGAAAATTAGAACACTTTTCTTAGACACAATAATCGGGGGTAATCACTATTTAACCATTCGTTTATCGAGCGTCGAAGTAGCGTCGACAATTCATTCTGAAATATATCGGTTCGATATTGGACTAGGTTGTATCGAAAGTCTGATTTAATGGAAATTAGGTATCATTGATTGTGCATTTATACATAAAACAAGTATACCAAACTCAATTATACTTTTTACAAGTTAACAATATACATAAGAAAGTGACAAAATGGTTTTCCATAATTTACTATGATTCAATTTAATCGATTTATTATGTTCCTTGCATTTTTATAAGTAGATTTCAATTTGTTTGCAGACACATACTTAAATATATATTGATATTTTTGTATTTTCGTCAGTTTCTTTTCTTTTTGTTTAGAACAGGTTTGGAATAGTTTTAGGTCATACTTAAGGCAGATTTAGAACAGATTTAGGGCAGTTTTAAGTTAATTCTAGGACAGACTTGTGACAGTTTTAGGACAAAACAGCCCCAAATCTATCCTCAAAGTGATCTAAAACTATCTTAATCCTTTGCACTCGAAGCCATTTCAACTGTAATTCTAAAATAACTTTTCTGACGTTTGAAATGTGGAACGCAGGAATGTGGAATGCAGGAATGTGGAATGTAGGAATGTGGAATGTAAGAATGTTGGAATGTAGGAATGTGGAATGTAGGAATGTAGGAATGGGGAATGTGGGATTCTAAGAATCTAGGAATGTAGGAATGTAGGAATGTGGAATGTGAGATGTGGAATGTAAGAATCTGGGAATGTGGGAATGTAGGAATGTAGCAATTAGGAATTAGGAAAAAAAAACTTAGCCTCCAGCGGGATTTGAGCCCGAGCCCAGCAGCGCCGAAATCGTACGCTCTAACCATTGCGCTAACCGATTGAGTTATAAAAAAATCTGAGAAAAATTGAGTACACGAGCCGTGATAGTACCTTATTAGGGAATTAATATAAAAGTTTTGAATATAATATAAAAGTGAGAAATCTTCAATTTTCCGATTTTTTGGGGGTTTTTCATTTTTGATAATAACAGCTTGCAACTGAAAAATCTGAAAAAGTTCTAGAACATGCGGCTTAATGTCCAAAATAAGCCATATTTTTTTCAAAATTTTAGTAAGCCGCTAAAGGTGGAAAAATGCCAGAAAACCGCAAAATCTAATTTACCCTGTAACTACCCTTAAAATTTTACACAGATGAGTTTTTATCGGTCAGCTATCGAACGGTGTATGACTCATGGAAATACCTCTAAGGGCAGTTTTGACCATCTTAATCGGCTGTGCCCTTTGTCCTTAAACTGTTCTAGAACTGTCCTAAATCTGTCCTAAATCTGTCTGAAATCTGTCCTAAAAATGACTTAAAACTACCCGATTACAAGTCACTTTTCTGGCACTCTGAAAGTATATAATTAAATAACTGTATTTATAGGAAATAAAATAACTGCATTAAGAAGAAGTTAACCAAGTCGGCGAAGCTGTTAACGAAATCACATTGAATCGTCGCAGACGCGGACCGTTGATCCCGGTGATATCCCACCGATCGATCGCAATGGAAAAGCGCTCGTGCGTTTGACAGTCGTGTCACGTTATTGTCACGCGTCTCACGAATGTTTTCCTCTTAAAAGAATTCTGCGTGTTCTCCCGATACGGAGTGCATCCTGGCCGCTCAGGGCAGAAAAAGTTTCCTTCGATATATGAACGTGCCGTGGTTCCGTTCGATCCTTTACATGATCCATTTTCGATGAAAGTCTGAAAAATATCAAGTTCCACTTTCTTGCTAGCCTGTTTCTGACTTACTCTTGATGTTTCTTCTGTTTTATTAACCCCTCGCACTATCGTTCCTTTCATGCTGTGACGATTAGCACTTATTCGTACTTAATAATAATTTTCTTAATAGGATCAAACAATTTTTTTTCCTATATTGTCTTTATTTACCTTCGTTTTTATACTTTGATAACAGAAGAGTTATTTTTACTTCGACGCAGAAAAACTTAATAATATTCATATTTACTAGAGCTTGCATAAAATCTTTCCCACGAGTCTGACTCGTTGTTATAGTGCAAGGAATTAAATCCACATCCATCCGTGGGCGTTCTTCGAGGAAAAAACTACGCTGAATGTAGGAGTTCAAACTCCTCGGTCAGGGTGAAAAATGTTTCTCAGATCTTTAGAAAACATCCTGTCTGCGATAATGTTCACAAATTGGGTGAAAGAAACAGCGATGTTTGTTGAAGCAGTATGTGCGGAAGCAATTATATCACGGAGGATCACATGTCTTTTGCTGTGCAGAGTTCATCGTTGTGAAACCACAATTAAATTAAGCAAGGTCTTTAAGAAACAGAATATAAAACCACGGCGTTTTCAATGTGTGAAACCGTGTATAGTTTGTCTAGATCTGTTGTCGAGAAAAGCTTTCCGTGAAAAATGAGAGAGACTAAGCTATCGAAGACACCGTCGCGCTAGATTCAGCGACGTGTTATAATAACGTTCTCGAAGCATGCTTACAAAAGAATTTTAATAAACCCACCTCAGGCTCGATATCAACAGACGGAAGCAATCTTATTACGTTTATCGTTGCGTATCAACAGCCGAGACGAAAAATATCCAGGCAGGCTTTACGAGGAAATGATACGGCCCCGCGATAAGGAAATAACCGGGAGTCATTCAGCCAAAAGAAATAACATCAGCTTCTCTTTCTTGCGTGCGGCACCGTTTTATGATAACATTTTTTTGCACATCACCACGCCGTTATCGCATTTCCTAAACCGTTGGGGCTGTGGGAGATGTAACGACCGTTATCTCCAGTTTATGAATATCGCTCACTGGCTGGGGGAGAATGGAAATCTCATTTTTCTCAAATCGATCGCGACTTCCGTACGCTCTTCTGACACATTGGAGCCATAAACGCGTTAGCGCTAGTTTCTGGATTACTATACTTTGTCGTTATGCCTATCGTTTTTTCTTTCCGCTTTCATTGTTATAGTGTGACGGTTTTGTCATGTACAGTAACTTCCACGTTTCACTAGGGAAGTTATCGTGTTCCAATTACACGACCAGTTTCAAACTTCGCGTTGGAATCGCGGAAAATGTGTTACAAAAGTTGATTGCAGCAAAGTGGCAACGAACTAGAACTTAGCGGGTGTTGAATAATTTCTGTACTCAATGACTGCTTAAAAAATGTGTCACTAAATAAGGAAGTCGTTCTAAAGGTGTAGCATTCCGAACGCGGAAGATCTTCAGACGATTCTAACGAAGTAACAAAAGCATTCAGCGGAAGCGGCCATCATTTACGACTCGATGAGATTAATTAGCTGTTACATTTTCCGCCGCATAAAGAAACAATCGCGCATCACATTTGCAACGCAAAGCCGGCATTAAATGATTCCCTGCATCGAGTGCGCGTAGATTATCGAAGTATTTTCTGTCGGTTCCAGCCTGAACAAAAGAGTAACGAAAAATAACGCGAACCGATACCCATTTTTTGCCGGAGCGGCGCAATAACCGTTCGAAACAAAAGCCCGACTAAATGCAATTAACCGAATCGATGCCTTGAATGAAATACCTTCTTGCGATCGAGCTTTAAATAAAGTTAAACTGTCACAAACAACAGCATCATTTTTCAACGTTTCGAGAGCGTTTCATTACACGATACCGCGTCGCGTGGCGGACGCATTTTGTCATTTTTTTCATAAAATTGTAGAACTTTTGATGAAATCAACGCGGAGCAATGAAACTTTTTTTCAAATGACAGCTAAAACGTTGCAAAATAAAATACAAATAAAGAGGGGGAGAGGGACAAATAAATGTTCAGCTTTTGAATATTTATCGGAGTTGAGCTCTCGCAACCAGATTTTTTGCCAATTATTTAATCACTTTGCCAAGTATTTTGCAATATTTAAATTGCAATGAACAAAGTTTTGCAGTCTTATCTTACCAATTATTAAAAGTGACCAGTATATGTTGTTTTATAAAAATATTTAATCATTGGTTCTTATTAATATTATGCTATCAAACAATTTTTTTATCTTTGAAGTTTTTAACATTACATAACTCTTGTTACTGACTAATTTCCTTTTATCCATATATTTCTTTCTTCTCATCACTAATTACCTTACAAAACCAACAACATTGAATTTACTCAGGCTTACTGCAATATTGACGTTAACGAATATACATATATATAATAAATTTATTTATTGATATCCGGTGGAAGAGTCTTTATGATTTCAATAATAATTATTGCCAAAATGGTTGTTAGACCGGCGATGATATGGTCAGTGTTAATTATATTTGATTTCCTCCTAACAATGAGCAAATGTGTGCGAATAAACAGAATCCCATAATATTTCTCACGTAAATCGCGATCGATACGCGCGGCTCCACTCCGGCGCCGGTGCAACACGTGCGGAAGAGTAAAAGGCTGGCAACGGTCAGATAAAACGCTCGAAATTGTTGCCGCTATTCATCGTCTTTTGAAGGAAGAAACGCCGTGAGGGAGGGGGGGGGGGGGGGGGGGGGGGGGGGAGGTCTCAGAATGCGGGGAGGAAGGCGTCCCGTGTCCCAAGTATGCACTAATGCAGCTCGTAGCTCTCGCGGGAGTTTGCTACAGTTCCGCCATCCCCCATTTCCGGTGACAGAATGCGCGGTCCTTATCTGAATCTATGCGAGCATTTATGCACCCGGGTGGTGTCCCCATCGCCTACGTCGTCTCCACCCCCGCGCCGGTAAGCGGACGTAGAGCACTTGCGCGTTCGAGAATCTGAAAATTGCATTCCTGGCATCCGGCTGCGAACTGAACAGCGAAGCCGTCCGTGCGATTTTCCACGGTTCGCGTAAGTGCTCGCACACGCCGACACCACCCCGGTGTGGCGGTGGTCTCTTCTCCGCGTTAGGGCCGGCCTCGGGAATTAGGTTGCCGTCGTTTATGGACGGGGCTTCGTGCCGATGCTTCGTTTCCGAATCGTTTCTGCCCCCGGAAACTCGAACGAATTTAGCCAAGGCTCTGCGCCGCCGAGAGGGACCGCCTAAGCGATTCCGTGAATTAAGATGGCCGATCGAACTGCTCACATACCGTTCCCCTACCTGCGGATCCCTCTTTTTTCCGACGCCGCTTAATACGTCCCGTCCACAAGTCTCGAATAGAAAACTGTTTTATATGGTACGCTCACGATGGACTCGTAATCGTAATCTAATTTCAACGATCCAAAATTAACCCTTTCGCTGCCAGCGATACATATACGCAACGATTCATATGTACAATACACATAACCTTTTAATTATATCCGTCGCTATATGTGTGACGCATGGGTTACCGAAGGAATTATGTATCTATAGTCCAGTGTCACTTATGTGGGTAACGTGAAATTGTTAATTTTATTTAGTTAGAACGTTATAAAAACGTCCCACGAAAACTAATAACGATATTATATTTAAATAAGAAAATGACTGGTCTATGGTGACGCGTTTTCTTTTGATAGCGAAAGGGTTGATTGAAAAAACCACATCCCCGTACGTAACAACGTCGAACCTCTAGTTTAGAGATGTCTACTCTGAAAAGACTTCTTCCGTGGGACAATTCCTAAGTTAAGCCGCGGTGAATGCAGCCGAATCGTCAGCGATCAAAGAAGAAGCGGAGAACAGAGCGGGGAAAGTGTCGCAGTATCGGCGGGGGGTCACGTAACGGAGGTGGCGGCGGAATGCAAAGTTGAATTGCAAAATGGCAACCCGCAGCAACGCAGGATTATTGTACGTACAAGAGATTTACCGCCTGTGGCCCTTTTGCCGAGCCAAAGGGCGGCCGAGGTCGCTATGGCAACAGACAGGCGGAAGCCAGAGTCTACCCTTCCATTTCCCCGGATGCAAGCACCCGACGTCTCGCTCTCTTGCGTCAAGTGATTCTCTTGCATCGTCCTGCAACCTCTCCCCCCCCCCCCCCCCCACCACCCCTCCCCCACCTCCTACCCCTCGCCACTTCTTCTTCTTCTTCTTCTTCTTCATCCTCTCCTTGTTTTTTTGTTCTCCTTTCGGCGTGTCTCCGTCCCTCGTCTTCTCTTTGGGGCCCTCTTCTGGAGTCTCAAACGGTGCGTCGTCGCGTTGCCCACGGATCCTCTTTCCTCCGGTACCCTCCTCGATCCGGAGGCTCCATTATCAATTCTTTTTGCCAACGGGACGGTCGAGAGTTTCGGACGAGGCGAAGAAAATTGTCGACGATCTCGGGGCTATGGAACGCGTCGGTCCATTCAGAGCTCCTATTCGATGCCTTTGGTATCGGAAAATAGCGCGCTGAAATATCGAGATGTTTCTTACTGGGTACACTGAATAAGGAAGAGCCGGGTGACAAGAGCCGCCGGATGAAAGCCGAATGGGATCTTCTCCCTCGAATTCTTGCCGATTGTTAACTCCCCGATGTTAACTGCCGCCTGACACCCAAGTGCTCCTCGGGGAAGACGGAACATTATTTTCTTCGGGCCAGTGTCTCGAGACTGCTTCCTCTAATAATTTGCAAGACGTGCAAGTCTTCTTTATAGTTGGGTCTGAACGATCTCCGTATCTCATCGGGTTTTATACGTTCTAGTGTCCATGCTGATTCTGCAAAACTTGCATTTTCAATAGCGACGCTCGCCAGCGCACGTTCGTTCTTGTAGTTTTAGCGAGGCATCGTTTTCTATGCTTCATTGAAAAATACTCTAAAGTAATAAAAGTAAAAACTCAACAATGATATAGGTTTTCTAATGAAAACGAAAGAATCGAACTCATTTGATTTATCTTCTTCGTAATAAGATTCGGTACATGTATTACTTTTCTCTAATTCATTTGGATGTAGATCCGCTGTAAAAGTAACATTGTACCCCTGTATAAATATAAATCATCTAATATTTAATTCATTAACATTAGATTTACGGAACACTTAAAGTGGCTGTTTTATATTTATTTATAGAAGTAACAATGAGATATAGGAATGAATATTTAGAGTCTGGATAATACTAAATTAAAATATTTTGTTAAACAGCAAATAATGCTAGTAGTCAACTTATCCTGATTATTATTGCAGAACTCAACAAATATGTTTATGGCACCATTTAATGTAACCAGTTAACAAGTATTTAGTCGGACGTATTTACGACATCCAGGTCATTAAAAGCAAATAATTATCGCCAGACTAATGACATCGCTTAACTATTTATTTCATCGTGTGATAACACAATCCATGTGTATACGTCACAAACTATTATCGTAAATTGAAAATGAACAACCGTCACATATTTATGTCACTGGGCTCAGGCAAAAAAATCAGACTGTCACATATATGTGACGCTGGATAGCGATGGTTAAACAGTACACCATTCTGATGATCAACGAATGTTGATCGTTCTACTAAAACCAAACTGTACCTGACTGCAATTCTCAACAAGGTGTCCAGAAAAACTACTCAGAAGCAACAGAGCTTCCGTTTTGTTTGTATATTTGGAGTCGGGAAAGGGTTTAGCAGCTAGCAGCTGCTTAATAAAGCGTCGGGAAAGGAGCGCGTTCCACGGAGGAGTAGGATCGAAAGAGGATCGTCACGTCGCGCGGCAGGAGCCAGAGATCAAAGTGTCGGCGTCACGAGGCCAGCCGGATCCGAGCTCGGGGGGTGGCACCGGAAGAGTGGCTACTTCGCGTCTGCTCGAGACTTGAAGAGGACGTCGCTGCTAGAAGAGTCGGCCGGGGAGGCGGGAGGCGGAGGCGAGGCACGGCGGAAAGAAACGCACGGGGAGAGGATAGAACGAAAGATCCGTCCACTCGACCGTACTCCTGGGAACGTTCTCAATCCTTCGTTTCCACTCGAGCGTTCGCGTTCGCGTATACGGGGATCAAATTGCGACTCTCCGCGACGCGGAAGTAAAAGCGATACCGAACGCGGCGCGCGTGGTCCGAGCATCGTAATTTCCCCTTCCGAGTTCTCGAGTTTCCGCGGGGGCCGGCCGTATACACGGGGCAGCTTCCAGAGTGTAAGCTGTTTAGCCGGGACGTAACAGAAATTTACAATAATCACTCGGCGAAGACTCGCCGCGAATATTCAGAAGCGCATCAACAGGTGGTCATCCGCCAGTTTTTTCGCCCCTTCGGCCCCCACCGGCCCTGTCTCGCCGGTATTCTCGGTATTCGGCTAGATTCTGCGAATCTTACAAGCTTTCCGACCGCATCATCCACAGACCGGGCTGGAATGTTGGCCTCGTTTTGTTCCTGCTTTCGGCGATACTGCGCCGCTACCCTCTCCCCGCCACTTCGACGCGATATTTTTGATACATTGAGGGAGATAGAGAGGGAGAAAGAGAGTGAGAGAAGAGCGGAGGGGGAGAAGAGTGGCTCCCTCGAAAGGGTGGAAATTCGCGAACGGTGAAAAGAATTCCAGCGAGCCGGCTGCCACAGAGGGACACGCGGAACGTTTGATCCCCTCGTACCTCGTCGAACCAACCCCGTGTCTCTCACTTTCCCTCTTTCCCTCTCTCCCTCTCTCTCTCTCTCTCCCTCCCTCTCTCTCTCTCTCTCTCTCTCTCTATCTCTCTCCCTCCCTCTCCCGTATCCAGAAGAAAAAAATATTGAAGCGAGGATGCGAGAAAGCGCCGAGTCAGAATTACGCGACTATCGAGTTATTTCAGCGTCGAGATAAGCGTTATCCGTACCCGCCATCCCCCACAGCTATGAATATTAACGAATTCCGGCGTACCAGGACGGACAAGACTTGAAAGGGATCGACTGGACTCGGGTTGTGTGCGTGACAATCCGGGAATGAAATTAATTTTCCACTCCCGCGACGTATTGCCGTAATGCTTTATACGCCGATAAATTATTTGTTGGCGGCTCTGCGACGGAGAAACTCTATGACGGTATCCTGCACGCGGATTTTGTTTCTTTTTTCCAATGCACGCGGACAGAGCGCCGCCGATTTTATACGTATTTCTACGCGGCCGGCGGAGTTGAAAATAATAAACGTCTAATTAAGTTCAGTAATTGGAGAGCGCTTTCGTACGAATATTATTTCCGGCTGAAACCGTGACCGGGAGACGAGAATTTTGAGATATTTTATTTCCGGCGGTGCGAAAGAGTTTTCATATTATAATTGACTCCGCTGGCATACGTTAATTTCGCTAGAATTAAGGCTTTCCAACGAAATGCTGGTCGGCGGAATGTTTTTGAGAAACTGTTAGTTTGTTTAAAGTTCCGAGGAAAGTTGTGTTAAAGTTCACCCGTAAATTTTCTTCCAGATTGTAAATTTATGCAAGACTGTTGATCTTTATGCGTCTACGGGATCCACTATTTTTCGCAGCTTTCTGCAGCTTCGTGTCAGTCTAAATTACTGAAATTTATTGCTACGAAAATTGTATTTATGCTGTGGTTAGTTAAACTTTACTAATTTATGGAACGGAAGAAAATAATCTTGTTCCAAAGATTTTACAACGTCCGTCAAAATTGTCTTAAAACATCTACTTTATTTTTCAAAAACTGCTGCAATTGCATGGGCATTTGCGATCTAATTGCATAAAAACAATGTCTAATTTGACAAGAGAGTATTGTTGACGATAAGTCTAAACCCACTTTAAAGCTCAAAGCCTTTACTATCGCAATCCATTGTTCTTTCTCGTGTGAAATGTATTTCTACGGCACGCTAAGCGTGGGCAATCAATAATTCAAGAATATTCAAACAAAATTGAAAGTGTCATGACAGTTGCACCAGTTTTAATCGCACGTAAGCTCTTCCCGGATATTTGATAATCACGGCTCGCGACGCGACTTTCTGAGCGAGTTTTTCGTAAATCATATTTCAGAATCCCGGGCTCAAGAAGTTTGTCGGCAAATCAGATAGAGTGGACTGGGATTCTCCTCGTACCAGCTCGTTCTGTACTCTGTGTCGGACAGCGGACAATTATTCCGCCGCTAATTGAGTTACGTCGCGGCCTAAATGCCCGATGAATATTCATATCCTTGCTCGTGCTCTCCTCTGTCTCTCACCCAGCGCCGCTCGCAGCAAGAAAAAGTTGTCGCGAGTTAAAAATGTAATAAAATTAGAAAATTACGTCCGCTCATCATTCCGAGCGAATGCTACGAATTTTCGTTTCCGTTTCTTTCCATCTTTTTCGTCCGCCCTCGTACCTTCGTTCGCCGCCGTTGCGAAGAATTCTGTCGAAAGCAACAAAAGTTTTCCAATATCTGCTGAACTGTCCGTTCAATCATTAACGAATATTCAATCATAGATTACTAAAATGTGCAAGCAGAAATCCAGGACGTCTATACTCATTTGTCGATATTTAAGTGAGATTTTAACGCCAAGATGACGCTTTCTTTTCCCCGAGCTAAGTTTACTGCCGCCTTTTGCATAAAATTGCCGATATTTTCGTGTTCTCGATGCCATTCGACTTTCTATTAACCGGTTTGGAGACTTATTTTCAGAGCGCGTACCTATATGCGTCGCGAGAATCAAGCAATGACAAGTACACTCGTCAAGTATTGATAAGATAAGAGTCGCTGTTAAAATACTAGATCTTTAGTTCTATTTTATGACATTAACAATTTCATTACTAATATTTACTTATTCACTTTTCGTATACTTATCATTTATATTATAATATATACTTAATACATAATAAATGAAAAACGCAGGAGAAATCAAATTAATATAAGCAAAGCAATGAACCATACATAATGGCACCTTGCATGTCAAACAACAATATCGAGGTTCTTTTATAACCTTATTTTTATAACAATAAACCTTCGTAGGATTGTTTGTGAAAAAGTGTCTTTAACGCTACAAAGTTAATATTTACCATAGGAGGTGATATTAGAACTCCTCCTCATTCGAAACATTCTAGTCAAATTCAGTTTGTTCAAATATATTGCAATAAAAATGAATTTTCAAAATTGATCAAAAATTAGTGTCACCCATATCTGATTAAGCATGCGTTCTCCATAACGAGAACGAAATATATAATAATAATAAAATAATTTTGAAGCGGTCAGTGCTGATCTAACTTGCAGTTATTATACCGAGAAATTGTTTCTCTTTTATTCCTCCTTCTCTCGATGGAATTGCTTAAATCCAGAAAAATGAAGCCGACGAAGCAGAGGTATTAACATCGATACGTGTGAAATTACCAACGAATCCACAGACTCGAGATTCGTTATACAACATCGTTGAAATAAAAACTATCTTACATTATCAAATACGCTTTCACGTTGAAGGATTAACTTCCTTGGTTTAACTTCTTTGTTAAGCCCGCAATTAGCCACGAAGAGCCATTCGAGGGATTCCAGAAAGAGCAGAGAGGGATTCGCGCCGATTTTAAATAACGGTTCCTTATTGCAGACAAAATAAAAGCTCGATCCGTTCTAACTTAGTTTTAACTGATTCCGGCGAGTTTAATTGCCTCGACGGAATCGCGTGCGAATCGCGATTCCGCGGCTACGAGCCTGTGGGGAGGGGAGAATGGAGGAGATCCGAGGTGGGTGGACGGGGTGAAGGTGGGCGATCCAATTATGCATGCAGCCCATAATTTCGTCGTTAGAGAGAGCGTCGGCTGGAAGCGTCGTGATCCGCGTCTGGTTCGAGGTGTCGTTATCGCGTCGCGCGAATCGGCGAACAGATCAGCCCAGATTTTCCACTCCCGGTTTTTCCGGGACCGTGGGAGGGAGGCCTCGGGATTTGACCGTTTCTTTCTCCCGGGGGCCGACGCAACTCAGCCGCCTGCAGCTGACGGACGAGGTGACTTAGAGAGATGACGATTTGCATAATGCAATTCAACGGGATCCCGTTTCAAGGAAAAGTCAAGAAGAACAGGGCAATTACAATGAAACTCCATGGGACGCGGTGGCTTTCACGGCCTTGCTACCGACCACCTAGACGATGTCGACTTTATAAATATTCAGCCGGTCGTTAAGGCGAGCGAGACAGAGAGGGTTAAGGCGGCGCGAGCGACGACGGGGAGCAGGGGAAAAAGCCGGCGGAAGGGAGAAAAGTAGAAAGGGTGTAGAAAAGTCGTGCGGCTCTCTCCCACGACCAACGGGAGTAGAGCGTTATTATGCGCTCTCGTGGTTCCTTGTAATTCGATTCAAAATGCCGGTCTGATAATAGCGACTGTACCGCCTCTGGCGAACCCGACTTTCCTCTTTTTCTCTTTTCGTTAGATCACTTGCCCGCTATATTCCCACCTCTACGCGTTTTATTAACACGCTGGAAATTGTCGAGCGGACGATCGGCATACCTAATTGCAATTTTTGAACATTTTTGTTCCCCGCGTGATTGCACTTCACGCAGTTTCGCTTCTAATCGTACCCACACTTTTTTAGAGATCCACGGCAACTTTTTGTGAGCAGAAATTTTCATACGATGTTTAGATATTGACTTCAATTAACCTTTTGCACTTAAATGCTAACTATGGGGCTCCGTTAAAATTGTTCTATCACATACCAAGATCATTTTTCTACGAACAAAGTTAAGATTTAAAAAATTGTTAAAAGGTGAAACTGTTGAAAAGAAACCCGTGAAAAGTGCACTTCATTTCGTCGAATAGAAATATTACAAGCCAGGAGAATTATTCCAGATTTACAGTTAAAATGGCATCGGGTATAAAGAGTTAAGAATGGATTGTCATTCATTATTGAATCCGCAAAAATATCTCACAACGTTCAAGTAATTTTGTTAACCTTTTTTTGGTCTTATGACGAGTCAAACTCAATTTCATGAACATAAAATGCATTAAGCATTTAAAATGAAAATATTATAGGCCAGAAAAACTATTTTGGATTTAAAGTTAAAATGATTCGTAAACAAAGAGTTAGAAGACCGCTGTGGAAATAAATAGAAATAAGTAGAAATAAATTTAGGATGCTTTATTTAAAAATTACGTTAAATTTAACAGTTAAAAAGTTTAACTGAAATTGTTATTTGAATCAAACCATCAAGCTTCATTTAAATTCAGTTCGATCATTACAGAGCCTATTAATAGGTTCCCTATAAATAAAGTATTAATAAATCTGGTATGAAATCGTATTTAATTGAGATAGGTTCGGGTTTTCAATTTTCGCTCCATAACATGTTCTATTGATTCTGGCTGCGTTATAGTCATCGTCATGGTTTTGCCGTGTCATGTATAAAATCGAGTGATGATTTCAAAATGTTCTAATTGTTTCGTAGGTGAATCTGAAATCGTCTTAGCGATCGTCTCGTGTTGACAATGTATTATCTATCTGTGAAACGTCCTCGTTCAGATCTGTCGTGCGTGCGTTTGGGTCTGCGATGATTTGAACGTTCGTTTGACCGTTCGCATCAGCCGATCATCTGCAGAAGCCAGAACAATCTGCCTCGGCAAAAACGTTGCACCGAAATTGGAGGATGTATCGGCGGAACAACGGCGATGGGCTCGCTACTTATTAAATACCGAAAATCCTCTAGACATCGGGGTAAGGAGTTCACGAGGCGAGGAAATCCGACGAGTAAATCGAAAAGAGGCACGAGGACGGCGCACGTTGCGGGTAGGTGGAACGGGGTAACGAGGAGAATAGGGGTGGCTAAAAAGAGAGAGCGCGAGGCCGCGAGGATCGACGAAAGACGGAAGATCGAAGGACTGGTTGCTACGGGTTTCGCCGGGCCGGGCGGGGTGATTGTCTTCGCCTCGGAGAGAGAAAAGCGGATTAAGGCGGTTGGTTAAAGAGCAGTTACCATATAGTTGAGCAACGAAGCAACGGGCCGAGGCGTGCAAAGGGTGGCTCCGGGGTGGAAGGTGGAAAAGGAGATGGTTTCTTGAATCGTGCTGGTAGGAAGGTACGCGCGATCCTCTTTCTCACTCGCTCCCTCTTTCTCGGGCGAGTCTCCACCCCCTACCCCCGACTGCTACGTCCATAACTAGCTTCAGTTCCAAGGCAAGGAAGGCAGCTCTCCTCGAGTAGGTATATGGCTGCCTGCCGTCGTTGCTGCTACCACTGCCACGGTTACTGCAATAGCAGAAACTGTCGAGTTAAGTAACTGCCGGTACTTACAGTAACTTCGCGCGCAATGAGACCGCCTACATAAATACACCTAATACACTTGCCTCCTTTCTCTGCCTCCCCCGCGCCTATCCTGCTCGCCCCGGCAACATGCAGGATATACCCCCAGCCCCCTTTTCGTTGCGGTAAATTCCCTGGGTGGCGGGGTTCCGCCGCGGCCTTCTGCCACGATACGACGGTACACGGCTTCCGTCGCGCAGTTACATTCCAACTTTCATCCTTCGCAACGCCACCCACTCTCTCTTCCACCGGCACCTTCGTTTCTTTTTCTCTTCTTCTTCATCTTCTCCTTCTCCTTCTTCTTCTTCTTCTTCTTTTTCTTCTTCATCTCGCCCCTGGCCCCCCTCCGCCCTTTTTCAATTCTTCAGTTCGCGATAGCAACGCGTCGCATAAGAGCCGTCGCGTAATGACGCCCGCCTTAATTGTTGCCCGCCTATTCGGTCTTCTTATTCCGCTTGAATGGCTGCGTGCGACCATGAATGGAGTGTTCGATTCAGCCTCTGTGAGTACTAGGTCCTCGGAGACGTCATTTTTTTAGCCGGTGACTGATAGCGATAGTTGAAAATCGGGGAAATTGTTATTGCGGGAAAATGGTTGTTGCCCGATTGTTTTGTATGGTTGCAACAAGAACCGTGAGGACCTCATGTGGATGGTTGGATGAAGGTGGTTTGAGGCAATACGTATTTGTATAATGCAATACTCCTTGCAATACGAATTTGACCGGAAACAGTAACTAGAAATTAATTCTATACCTTGAGTCCCACGATGTGAATTTAAAAGTCTTGGCAATTTTAAATTTGACGTACAGTAGTTCATAAATGTGCTCAAACTCCTTTTAAAACTCTATTACTTCTCCAAGACTGAACTAAGTGACTTGAATTTTTTTTAAATACCGAGCAATATCAGGCAATGACTGAGATGTTGTTTTCATTCTGCTATTACTAAGAATAACAACGAAAAATAAAAAATTCCTGTTTTTCACTTTTTTATCTGAGCCTACAACACCGATTAAACCAAAGTCAAGATACAGGCGTGAAAAGATTTTAAAAAACTGCAGATTCCTTGCTGAAAACGTTTCCACGATTAGATCCTCAGTTTTTGAAGATTTGTTTATTTGGTTGGCAAATTATAACAACATTCGCGTGTTAGAAAAGCAAAAGTGCCCGACCCTCTCATAAAGCGATTAAATTAATTTACCACATATTATGGCGGATTATTATATTCGATTATGGCGAGATTAATTCCCATAAGCTCCCGAGTGTTATTGTCGGTGTTCTGAATCACGTCAGTCACTGCCTTGCCTTCGCATTACATTAAACAATAAGGCGTGGTAGTGGGAGTAGCTACATTGTGCGCCAAGGATAATCTCTCGAACGCATTCGGTGACCAGTTGCATTTAATTATAATTCAATCACTTTATAGTTATTTATCGTGTGACAATGCTCATTTCGTCAACGACATGCGCGATCAAAAGATTTGTTTCAAGTACTATAGACTATATTATTAAAGATTGTTAAAGACACTTCGTTGAACGCAATCTTTACATCAATATAAAATATGTCATCCGTATTAAATAATTTTGCAGACGAAATGAATTTTAATGAATACAGGAGTAAGAGAAAAGAGAATTTTCTTTAGGCGGGAGTGCAATTTATTTTGGTGTCCTATAATTTCATTGTTATACCTGTAATACCAGCACGAGTCGCCGAGAACAATAGGGAGAAGGAAAAAAAAGCAGAACGCTTTTTCTTTTAATAATGTCCGCGCGAAACTCGGCGACGAGTACATGAAGATTAAAAAGTGTCCACGAAACCGTGCCTCTGAGGGGACGTCGGGTTCGTTCCATTCACATTTAGTAAACTTAAAGTAAAATTCCTTTTCTTAGCCTATAATTTTTCCTGTCGCTTCAGAGCTCGTTATCTTTGACAAAGACTCCATTCGACTAAAGGCGATAAAGAATCTCATTATCTCGGCATAAAGATTACTCTGAAGATTTATTATGACGTTATCTCTCCATCGCGCCACGCTATACTTATCGTTCGCAATTTTTTTCCGGCGAGCGTGAGATGGAAAAAATGAAAAGGAACACTGTCGACCCGCTTTAAGGCCGTGACTACACGGCCGTTTTTCTTTCGGCGTTTTGTACACCGCAATCGATAATCGCGTGTGACAAATGACGAAGGAAACGCGTACGAAATGCGTCATACTAAACGCCGAAACAAATGCCTGTTTAGTCACGACCTAGTGCGTCACTTATCTTGTATCAGGTGTATAACCCCAAAAGATGCTTACAAATCATTTACCGATTTAAATAAGATCAATATACATCCGTATACAGTATAATGCTCTTGCTTGAAGTATTTAATATTTTAATATACGATCAAATTCTCGAGGAAAATATTTATAATGGTCTAAACTTGTTTGTCTTTCAAGAATAAATTCAACATCGTGGTCAGGTTAGAAATAATATAGCTTATTACAGAACGCCGTCATGGTTGTTACGAAAGAAGTATGTAGACAGCTTTCTCCTCAAACAGAACTTTTTCCTCAGCGCAAACGCAATTCGCTGCTTTGTTTACGAGCTATTAACGAAAAACAGTGACCAACGAGAGGTGAGATAAGTTACCGCGAGGCAGCGAAGCCAATCAGCGGAACTGGGCTTCGTACGCTCTTCGAGCTGACTCGGCTGCCACCAGTCGAGCTCGCCTCTCATTGGTCACGGTTTTTCTTTGATAACTAGTAAACAAAACTAAGGATCGAATTTGTGCTGAGGAAAAAGTTACTTCAAATGACCTATGGAACCTACCATTTTCCGATTGCGACTCATGCTAAGCGAACAAGACGAGTTCAATTGATTAATAATAAAACTCTGGTTTGTCCACTGTATATTAATAACTATATAACAAAATTTAGTTTCTTTATTTGTACTGACTGCAGTTACTGAACCGACATAACCGATTCTATACTATAGCGCAACCACTCTGCACAGTTGAGCAATTTTATTCAATTTGTCCGTTTGTTTATTTATTTAGAGTTTCTATGTCGCTGCGTTTTGCAAGTTCATAGTTTAACTCGCACAATTCTTTGATAAAAGTTGAAGACCTATATTTATATCTGATAACTGAACCGAATTTTGTCAGATTCTGTAGAGTTAAAATAAAAAGTTTATTTCTTTGTTGGCTAAAATAAAATTGACCTCCAGCTTCATGTGATCGAATCTCTTAAATCGAACGGTTTAGATTTTGCGAGTTGGAATAGATCGCGATGAAAATGAAATTTCTAAGAACAGATTTCCATCCGAAGAATGAGATCCTCTGGCGAATCAGGGTAGCCCGGATCTCCGCGGAACAAAAACTCGACCTCCAGTCTAATCAGTAAAAAAATATGTCGCCGGAGATCGCGGAGATCTTCCTTAGCCGTCAAGATTTTCCCATGAACCCTGTAATAAAAGGATTAGCCGTCGGATAATCCATAAATCCTTTACAGATTATCTCTATTAAGCCTGAAAGCAAGTCTTCGGCCCGTCTTCGTTACTAATTCAGGAGGAGTTGCCCGGCGTGTAATGCGACGATCGGCGATCGCGCGTTTTATTTTGTCTTTTCGATGTCCTTCCGTTCCTTTGGTTTCTCTTTCTCTCTCTCTCTCTCTCTCTCTCTCTCTCTCTCTCTCTCTCTTTCTCCGGCTTCGTCTCCGGAAGACATAGCGCCGGCGTGTTCAGATAAACACGGCTTCGCCCGATTTCACAACGGATTCGCCTGTCCCCCATCCATCCTCGGCTTGGCCCTATACAGGAAGAGCTCTTTTCCACGCGGTGGAGAGGGTGTGGCAAACAAATGCACCGCGTCAGCCCGCCGTGACACTTCTTCCGTGGCCGGGGCTGGCTCGGCGAAAGGGGAAGGTGAGCCAGCCGAGGGTGGTTAAGGCGAAGAAGCCGGTTGCCAGACAAGGATGAAAGCCGGAGGATCGTAGAAGCCGTGCTCAAGTAGACAAGGGACACGTCAGCCGCCATCCTTCTACTCAGCCTTTTATAGATTATTCACGTACAATGGTCGAGTGACAAGTGGCGGGCCACCGCTGCACACCCCCCCCCCTCTCTCTCTCTTTCTCTCTCTGCTTCTCTTCCCTTCCCTTCTTTACCTTTACCCCACATGCCAAGTCTCAATTTTTTGCAACGTGTAGGCGGTGCGCGGCTCCGACTGACAAAGGGCCGGATAACGAACCAATCAATTTACCAGACTCGTTCGCCGCTGACAGTTCCCGGAACGATCTCACTGAACGATCGACTTAATCAGTCGGATTTCGGGGCATTTGGACGTGTCGGGACGAGCCGTAATCTCGGACAATTTACGGGGCATTTGAAAGAACTTGTCAACAGAGTTGCTTTTTTCGTATGGAAAATACTGTTAGCTTGTTTCAGGAATAGTTGCCTCTTACGAATTTTTCGAACGATGCTTGTGATAATGTGTGAAAGAGAGATACAGAATTCGCGTCCGTAAATTATAGACACTTCACGAAGAGAGACCCCTTAATCCCTTGTCATATAATATTTTTTATGCTTACACTTCACATTTTTCTTTACATTGTAATCATTTCTCTGACGAAAAAAGACACTTTTTATTTATCGTGTATTTACACTTACTTGAATATTTAAATATTACTGAAAATCTCCACCACGAGTATAAATCACGAGTATAATCCACCACTCTTTAAAGTACGGCACGGGTTTAAAGAATTTAACGTAACAAGCGTTACTTCCTAGGCTAGTTTGACATACACGCTAACATTTAACTTTGTGATCTTAAAAAACAATTATACTGTGAAGTCGAGAAATACTTAATTTTTCATTAAAGTAGGACTCGTTGTTTTTTTCAATCTAGCGTCATCCTTCAATTTTATTCACAACAAACACCGATCAAAAACAAAACAGTACAAAATGGAGTAACAAAGTACTTGTATTAATTTTTATAATAAAAAGTATGTAATGTCTGTTTCAACTAAAAAGTATGAAATAGCTTCATCAGACAGCATGCTCTAAAAAGGATCGCTAATTCACAGCCGTTCTCAAATTCTCCTGAAAACGGAAACCACTTGAAACGAAACAAACTGCACATCCATTAACAGCATCTATATTCTAACTTAACATTCAGAGCTTCCGTAACAAACGAAACAACTTGTATTGCCCGTCGAAATAGAACAATGGCAAATATAGTTGAAACAACGGCGCTGCTCAACTTTCTTCGGGCTGGCTATTGATTAAAACGAAACAGCGCTAATTGAAAGAAAACACGATGCGGAAAAAGGGAAATGGTATCGGTAGAAAATGTCGGCAGTAGCTGTTATTGTTTATAAGAATCCGGCGTCGTTTGTCGCGGACGGCGACGACAATAACGTTGCGGGGACGACTGTTCCATCGCATATTGTCGTGCTCACGGGATTCAACGAGGAGCAGATGCGACGCATATCAAATTACAGGATCGATGAATGTTTCGTGCGATATCGCGGGCACTGTGCCCGTGATTCCGTTCCCCGTGAATCGTCGTAAACACGAAGTCGTAAAACGCGCGGCGAGGAGAAACAGTCGGGCACGCTAGTTGGCCGAACGCATGTAAATGCGGGGGCGAAAACACCGTCGGATAGCGGTGGTCAGTGTTTTTTTCCCAGCCCCGGCATTCGGTATCGCGCTGTTTGGTGTTTTAATGTTGATTGGACGACTGCCGATTCAGCCGACGTTCGTTTGCAACGATTGTTGTTTCGCCGTCCGAACGTGGCCGAACGAGAATTTTGAAAATTCGAGCGACGCATACCGTTGCCCGGCAAGCAACGTGACCATACGCCGGATAAATTGACTACGAAATCGTGAGCACCCGCGGATTTATTTCCTTTCGAGTGCTCGCACGTTGTTCCCGCGAGCTTTTTTTTCCCTCCAGCCGCGATGCGACAAAATGGCGGTAGATCATTGAATTCGGTAAATTTGTTGCCATTATTCGCGATCGTTTAATTCCTTCTATTTTACTCGCATCGTTTCTGTTTCATTGAACAACTGCGGACAGAATTTCAACCGTTTACTACCTGCTACGCCTATGATTTTATTCCTGCACGAAGGTTTTCACGCATTCGCGACTAAATTGCTGTCCATTGTTGCGTCACGTTTATAGGAATTGTCCTTTTATAGGTGGCCCTGTGTCCCGTCAACATTGTCGCTTCCGCGTTTCGCCGCGTTTGAATAAGATGGGGCGCGGGGCTCGACAAAACGCGCACAGGCGACGTTGACAGTAGCCGACCGGAAACTCTCGCGCGGGTAATCACTTCCAGTTTATTACCGGCAACTGATTTATTGTTTGCTAAAGGACAGGTATATGACCAGGGTATTGTTATTATAAAGAGGGATCTATGGGAGCTATGAAGCTGTCATGTAGCAGCTGAATAGTGGAGAATACGTATGTATGTATGCGTGTGTTGGTCTGTGCGGGGACCGGTCTCTAAGTAAATGGGTGAATATGAAAGTCAGAAACTGTATACGGCGCACACGCGCGAGCATCTCGATGGAGAAACCCATCCGCGAACAACACCTTTGGTAACTAAACAAATTTCAACGATGAATTCCGACTTAAAACGTTAATCTTCCGCTGTTGCGCGCATACTCGTCGGTGTAACAAATAACACGCTGGAATGATCTATTTACCCCCTCAGGAGAGAGCATTGCTTCTGTGCGGAACGCCGCCGAGTCCCAGGAATACGAAAATTATGCAAAGCGATTCACGTGTTCGCGGAATCGAATTTCTCTCTGAGCTGAACACCTTTTAATAAACCGACGAGTGACCTACATCCGAACTACTTTCAAATTCCCCAAATTACAATACACTTCAAACTCGTTACACCTATTCGTGATAATCTTCTACGTGCATTTGACCAAAGCAAATTAGATCACTGGTGATGTTTTGTCGATTGTAACCTCTTACGCACGATTAGATTTTAAAGTTTTTCATAACTAAATTACCATTTTTCTTAACATATATTTTTTCCTATATATAGCTATATAGTATACACTAAGAGGTTAAAACACTATCCTAATATGTTATAAAGATACCAAGTGATTTCCTAATTTGTCATTTTAAGCCATTTATGGTTTTCTTTTATATTTATTTGATACGCGCAAATTCGCGCACTTGGTGGAAAATAGTGTAAGAGGATGTAAAAAGAGGAATTAGAATTAGACGTATTAGCGGTAATAAATACATTCTCTATTATATTTTTTGCTTCTACACACAGATGCGTAAACATTGTAAGCCGTAGTTACTTAAAAGTTACAAGATGAATTAATTATAAAAAAATCGTTTAAACTGGTAAAGCTTCTTTCCACCTGCATATATAGGTTTATAATTGTTAATTTTCGTCCCATAGAAGATTAAATATTTTTCTATATTCCTCTAAATATATTGCGAACAGCTCTAATATGCAAGTAAAAAATTCATTCGATAGAATCCTCTGTAGCAGAGCTGTTCAACATGCTTCGCAGCAGGCAAGGGCAAAGCCGCGGACTAAGTGTAAAGCTACGGGACAAAGTTAGGGGCAAGCGCCTTAGCAGAGTGGGGACGTGAGAAAAGAAGAAGCGATGTGTTTTAATACTCTCTTTTCTCTCGCACGCGCGAGCATTATCTTTATTGCCGATCATCTGATGATAATCTTATTTCACTAAATCTCTATTAGATGCTAGGTCTCCTAACACTAACTCTCCTTGCACTACCGCTCCTTTCATGCTGTAACGATTAGCACTGATTCGTACTTGATAATTTTCCTAATAGGACCAGAGAAATTTTTGTTTCCCATTGTCTTTATTTACCTTCGTTTCTATACTTCGATAACAGAAGAACTTATTTTTACTTCGATGTAGAAGAAATTAATAATATTTACATTTAGTAGTGCTTACAAGGAATCTTCACCATGAGTCTGACTCGTTATTGTCGTGTAAGGGGTTAGACAGTTAAGTAATAAACCGAGAGGTACTGTAAACAGTGTTCTTCAAAGACCAAACTTTTTAAAAGTAATGCATAAGGAAAAATTACCCCTAAAAAAGGAAATAATCGAGGCAAGCGGTAAAATACCCTGAGGCGAACAATTTGCAAGGCATAGTTGGGTGCGACAGTATCGAGTGAGGAACGAAACAAATAACGTCTGCAAGCTCACGCATTCGGATCTAGATTTTATATCCATCATGGATATCAGTCAGTAGTTACCATAGCAAATCTGTTTGCAATAAACTACTAACAATTAATTCAGTTTATACTCATTTATCTCAGTTCTTACCATTGAAGAAACAATCTCGACTTTCTTTATAGACGACCTCTGCCACTATCTTCAGCCAGTTACGTGTAGTTAACTGGTGGGTAGTCCCACGAGGAGTTAAGGAAGGGACACTGTTGCTCTCGGAAGTGGGGACTAAAGCCCTCCGATCGGTGTTTACCCTGGACTGAAAATCGCTGCCCGCCCGGGCACTTACCCGTTTGTAGTTGAACAGCTCCGCTATATAGTAAACAGCAGAGCTGTTCAATAGCTTGCCCGTACGGGCAGCGATTTTCAGCTCAGGACAAATACTGATCGAAGGTACTCTGGGCCGCAGTCCCGTGGGCGACGGTGTCCCTTCCTTATCTCCTCGTGGGACTCCTCGCCAGTAACGATGGTAACAGAGATGGACTATAGGTTTCACAGAGATTCAGTGAAATAGAGAATGAGCATCGCATGATTGGTATGTGACGGCAATGCGTGCTATTAATACTGGATTCTGTCCCGAAAAGATGTTGCAGTACTTATGAATTGTTGTAACTTTTTTTTTCTTAGAGGTTTTACGTCGCATCAGCTGTAAGGCTATTAACCCTTTGACTACTGTTGGCGCCTATTGGCGTTCGACACACGTTGGCTTCCCGGCACTGTAGGCGCCAATAGGCGTCAAAATCAAATTTCGCCCCCGTTTATTAATAATTTTGATTAATTATATATCGCGTAATATTTATGTTATATGTTGCAAAAAAGCTTAAAATTATTATTCATTGGTTTAATGTAATAGAATTCGATATTTTGAATATTTTAATATACTTCCTCAGAAAATGCATGTCTAACGAAAAACTACGGCCATGCCAAAATCTGCCGTAGTCAAAGGGTTAACAACCTTCTATTTAAATAGACCTTATATTTTATTTATTAAGCCTGTATCTCTCAGAAATTTTAATAGGTCCTTGATTTTGTTGCTGTTTATGTTATCCTTGAGCAGTGGATTTAGTTTGTGTGGTTCATTTTGATTGGTACTGGTATAAATGTCAATAACAAAAAATATATTTGTAATACATATAAAATAATATAAAGCTCTCAAGAGTCTCTTGCATTCTTTAAATCATGAAGCTATTCAGCAAAAATTAATTACCGGCGTCAGATTTCTATGTTTTATACAGAAGCATAATTATTTTAGCACTTAGCCAACCAAATGGGGAGATCTCCCCGTTTTTAATTAAATCATTCGACGACTGATTGGAGAAATTTTAGCGCTGATCAATATTAAAATTTCTTAATTTAATTATGATTTCCACGGTGAAAGAATGTTGAAGAAGTAATTAATACCACATAAGTTTGCTTTCAAATTTTCATTTAATTCAATAAAATGCTCAATTTCACAACATATTTTAGATTTTTGACTATTTCATCCTCCAAAAAAAATTCACATCATTCGAACATTCCTTGAACGTACAAAGAAAACAAAACTTACTTATGAATCTAAAAAAGGTTGAGATTTAATGGGACCATCGTTCGAAGCGTCAAATTATGTACGAAGCGGCCTGGTCGATACAATATGAGACGAAAACAATAGCGGATCAGAGGAAGATCTGTTTAGCAGTATCGAAGATCTGTTCAGCACTATCGGTGCAGGAGTGAAGCGAAAGAAAAATTATTTAAATTGTCTGTGCGTTTCGCAAGCAACGAGCCCGTCGCTGCACATGATGAACGATGGCCTTTAATCGGCTATTGAACAGTGTGCGCAGCAGAAACCCTATAGGCCAGCCGTTTAAGCGTGACATTCGATTTGCGCAAACAAGCCGGAGGACCTAGCAATTTCGCGGGTCCACAATATTGTGTCCCGGGACGGTAAATTCCCCGAACGATGTACAAAAATGGCCGAGGTTCACGCGACACCGAGCTCGACAGGGCGGATGTGTCCCGCACGTATTTGGGTCGTCGTCGACGAGAGAGAGAGTGAGGGAGGGAGGGAGGGAGTGAGAGAGAGAGTGAGTGAGAGAGAGAGAGAGAGAGAGAGCCGTCCCAAATAATATCTCTTCAGGTATATGTCGCGTGCTGGAAACAGCCGACGCGACGCGACGCGACGGAACCGTGTCGCGTAGCTCGATAATATGCCAGTTGTGGAGGTCTAGGGAGTCGCGGCCGGAGAACGCGAAAGGACATAGATGCTGGTTCGGAACGTAGCTGGGGCCATCAAAAATTCAATCCATACGAGTATGCTCGTTGTTTCTTGTCCCGGCGAAAGGCGACAGCCCGAGAGAGGAAGAAAGAAAGGGCGCGGGAAAGAACCGTGGCGCGGAACGTTTCGTGGAATTCTCGATGCGACGCATGGAGAATGACGAATGTATATACGGTGTTCCCGGGCAGGCTGGCGAGAAAAGAAAACGGAAAAGGTGAGATTTCACACGGACCGAGAGAAAAAGGAAGCGACGCAGGAAAAGGAACGGCGCGGTGCGACGCCGCGCGGCGCGGCGCGGAGGAGTTACATCGGAGAAATTGGCGCCTGCTTTGGTTCCTGAAGCATGTGTGCCCCATAAATAACATGTAAATATTTTCAATAACTGCCGCGGCGGTCCCAGCATGAAAAATGCAAACCGCTTTGCGTCCGGTCCTCGCCGCCACGGCGTATCGTAACGTGTACATCCAGACAGGCTCCAACCCCCGACGAGCCACGTTCTTCAACCCCACTCCCCTGCCTCGCTCCCCTGTTCCAGCTCCCTCGCCAAACTATCTTTTAATATATCTGTATGTACACGGTGTCCCGCGCGAAATTTATGGCACCGGACGCCGGCCGATATTTGTTTCACTCGAGCGGCGACTTCGACCTCCGCCCACGACTTGCCCGGAACGGCGATATGTTCGGCGAGCGTGCGAGCGTGCACTCTCGGAAAAAGAGCCGGCACAAGGGACGAAATAATTCCGCGAATATGGGATCGTGACTCTTGACACGAGTTTTCCTACTGGGAACACCTGGATTTGCCGAATTTTTGTTTACGGTGCAACTTCGGCGATTCGCCAACCATCTATGTATATCTATAGGTCTACCGGAAATTTCTGTCTGCAAAGTGAAAAAATATAATCAATTTTTCGTACGTTTAATAATATTTATTGTACAATTTAATTTCGTTACCTATGACCTCTAGCCAGCGTGATGGCAATTTGTAAATAACATTTCTAAAAAATATATGTCTGAAATGAGCGTATGCATAATTATTAAAACTCGATGTGACGTTATCCGACAAAACTATATATGTATGTAGGATCGGGTTTTAGGTGATTGACTCCCGCAATATCGCAATGTCTTAATAACGAAAAAAGCAACTTTATTAATAGAATAAAATGTGAGAGATATAGGTACAAAAACGAAATACAATTATTAGCTATTCACCGCAGCTACGACCGATCACAACTGAGGATCGCTTCGGCGATCCTCTCCGCGTTACCGCTGATCGCTTTCCTTTGTTTTTTCCCGCCGAGCGCAACACCCGGCCATCCACCAAGTCACCGCGCTCGCGACATCCTACATGTATATATTCCGATATCTGAGTAAATTCATTTGCTAAACTTGTCTTGGTTGCGTGCTGAAAGTAGATTTGTAATGACTGGAATAAGGGTGGTTTTCTTATAACATAGGTAGCGCAGACGTTAGAGCATTTGTTCGACAGAATTTTAATCACTTTAACCCATTGCATTACCATTCCTTTCACGATGCGATGATCAGCACTTATTTGTCCTCAATATTTTTAATAATAGGACCAGACGATTATTGTTTTTTTTATCGTGTTTATGTACGTTTGTTCCTAGACTTTGATAAAAGAAGAATTTATCTTTATTTATACGTAGAAGAAATTAATAATGTTCATATTTAGTAGATCTCATATGGAATCTTTATCACGAGTTTGACTCGTTATTGTACTGCAAGGGGTTGAATTTGTCTACGAAGTCTGTGTTTTTCGTAAAGTTACACAGCCAGTCAGGGACAATAAACGGAGTTAAAATGTGGAATCATGACAAAAATTCTTATATGCACACAATATTTCTAACAATTTAAAGTAACTCTTTTTTGTAATGGCTAAACTTAAGGACGTTGATGTGTTTACTACACGTTTGTGTAATATATATCCGCAAAGTGAAATTGTACATACGCGTTGTACATTTATTTGTTGTTCCCTGAGAGAGATTATCTTGTAAACGAATGAAGCTTTCGTCCGCTGTGCGCACACGAACGTACAACAGCCTCGTAGGGGCGTATAAGTAATGAAGTACAAAGTGCGGGATTTCTAATTGTATCGGAAGGAAATATTAATTTTCTCCGCATCTGTTCCTACAGACTATACCTAAGCGTAGCTGTATAGCTGACCCGTAATTTGTCACTTTACGGGCACGTAACTAACGTATAATTATTGTGTGTTGCAGGGGATTTGGATTTATCACATTCGCAGACCCCGCGAGTGTAGATAAAGTACTCGCGCAGGGGAATCACGAATTGGACGGCAAGAAAGTAAGTACACTGAGCGCAGTAGCGTATTATTCCTCGAGCGTGGTCTGCGTTTTAAATCATATTACCGATTGCTTCGCCCAAGTTGCAACAGTAAAGTCTCTTTAATTGTATTCACGCGATCGCAACACGGGAATAAAAATTCGTAACGTAACGCGGTCGATCCTCCCTTTACACGGTTAACTCAGGTGTCAACCAAAACAGCAAACATTCTCCGTGTTTCATTTTTCACGCGATCTAAATTTTCCAATATCAATTATTCCTCCGTGATTCGAACGTAATTTGATCATTGTATAATTTTTTACACTATAACGAAATGAATGAGATGAAAATATTGCAACCGATTGCCATGCAGTGTCTTATAAAAATGACGAATTTTTAGAATTTCAAGAAACAGGCAGTAATAAACTTTATGATAAATGGAGACTGTCGCGTTAGGCTACGATATCATAACGTTCAATTATTACTCTATTAGTACATTTTCTTATACTATAACGAAATGAATGGAACGAAATGACGAATTTTTAGAATTTCAAGAAACAGGCAGTGGTAAATTTTATGACAGATTGGTACGGTCGCCTTAAACTACGAAAGCATAATGTTCAATTATTTCCTCGATGAACCGGAATGTTTCGCAACAAGAAATTCCTTTTGTTGCGCCCGCTTTCGATCAGCCTCAATGACCCGAGTTTCTTGTCGGCGACAAATAGAAACCGCCTGTACCCGAACGCAAGCAATATTTATCTATCGGCGACTTCAATTAACCGGGACTGTGCCACATCAATTATCTCGATCGAGCACTCCGCGGAAGTTAATTGCTCTCGCGGCACACATTTGATTGCGGCCTACCGCCGCGTGGCGGTGCGGCCGTGCGAACCGATTTTTCTCGCACAGCCCCGGGGGCTGTCTCCTTGCGCCACGGACAATAATCGATAACGTCGTCGTTCGTCTTCGTTCGGCTCTCGCAGAGTCTCTAGTAGTCTCCCCGACCCCTGTCTATCGCGCTGTCCCTCATTACCCCTTTTTCTGCCCCGTCACTGTTTCACCACGCGTCTCTCACGGGGCCCCCGAATGGATATCGGTGACCTTAAGTGGTCGTTAGCCACGGCGAACTAACGATCCCCTAATTAGTGCGTAATAGAACGCCGCTACCAAGACACGCCCGGTTTTCCGCGGCCTAACAACCTCTCCCCCTACTTTCCGATAAGTATCTCGGCGAGCTCTCGCGCGCACCCGACCAGTGAAAAACTAGTCCAGCCGGCTGTGATTCCTCGCCAGCCGTGTCGTAGATCATACGATTACCTGCCGGCACTTTGACGATCCAACCGAGCACTTTTCTGTGGACTTCTTCCGAGATATGTCCTCTATAGTTCGATCTACGGATGGGGTTTGTTTCAGACAGACACTTAAATAGTCTCGAACCGACATTTAAATATTCAGTTGATTGCATATTAGGCAAATATTTAATTCTTCACATCCCTTTGTGCTTGAGATACCTGTATTAACTTAGCAGACTGTTAGTTGTTAACGCGTTGACGATAGGACACGAGAATTCTCATTTTATCCTGAGCATTGTAGCACATATTTATTAGTGTTTTTCTGATAGTTGAATACGTATAATTCTTGAAAATTTTAATAAAATATATATTAAAATTTATTTATTACTTTGCTAGGATTACATTTTTTACCTGTGATCAAGTAATTTTCAAACGTTCTCCAACTAGATCTATGATCTATCACTTATAATTTCACTTTTGTCTTTTCCTTTCGTTTCCTTTTTGCTTTGTAACGCTGTAACACAATTTATTGTTCCAATTGCATTTACTGCAAAGGTACTTCCTAATAAATAGATAGATAAATAAATAGATAATTGCAAAAGTACTTATCAAATTTTGAGTATACACGTGCTAAAGTAATTCGTTAAAATCGCCCGACGTATAGGAAAGTTTGAATAAGAATGCTCCGTCGTTAACAAGTAACCTTTAGGTATATTCTTTTAAGACCCCCAAATTATTTAAAATGTATTAATAGAAGAAAATAATTTGTCAAATTATTTATCAACAGTCACCGGCGACAGACAGCGCTTAACGAGTTAAGGGTTTATAAAACACGTGGACGTTGAAGAGAACGTTATACTTTGATTTTTTGAAATTATTGAGCTTGTTAACGAAACCGTGAAAGTGTTAAGCAACCGGTGGTGTAAGTCAGCTGAAGCAACGAAAAGGTTAATATAGTCAGAGATGCTTTAAAACCGAAGAAAGACCAGAGATTCGCGGGAAAAAGTATGAGGATAGTAGCAAGCTCGGACGACGACGCAACATTAATAGGTTGAGGCAGGCAGTCCTTGCGCGCTGGTAGTCCCGGCGTCCCTTGCACTATCGAGAAGGTGTTAGACACTGGTACGGCGGTCCCGCAATTTGCATTAGTCGAGCGAATTACGCAAAATTTATGTGAGTCTGGATATACCGGTGGCAACGTGGCGCGGCGCGGCGTGGCGGTCCTATGGTTAATACGTATTCGGAGTACTTACGGAAGCGACCGCGCAGTAGTCGTACTTATGGCTCTGTGGACAGCTAATGTCCGCAACTATTTCTCTCTGTCCGCCCTATCCGCCGCTTATCCATTCCCGCCTTACGATATTATTCCCAGCGTATTGTCTCCACGGTGTGGGGCCGCGGCGGGCAGAAACGTATTTGCCAAACTGTGACACGTCGCAGCTCCGACCGATTAATCTCTGCCAAAAGCATCGCGGTTCCGGCCAATGGCGGGGACGCAACGACGCGTGTCGCTCGGCCACGTAGCCCGTAATTGTCTAAGCGCGCGTAAAACCAGCCCCGGGAAACCCGGCCGAGCCGCTCCGAAAAGTTTCGACGTCGAAAACGTTGTCGCGGAGCGGAGCCGCGCCGAGCGGACGCAGAGTCGTCGGGGTCCCGCGCGCTTGTCGTCGTTAATGCGGAACCTCCCTCTGAACCCGTGGAATTCGTTTAATTCGTTTGTTTGCATGCGGCCGGAACCGTTCGATGTATCCGCGAGACGAAACCCCTTCCACCCTCTATCGTTCCCTGCTCGTCCCCCTCCCCCGCCTCTGTTTGCCAGTTGCCCGTATGATGCTCGTAAGGGGTGGAGAAATGAACAGCGATGGGAGGGCTGCGGCCCAGACAAACCGGTTTCAATGTTCATTCATATGTGGACGTGGCGGTCGTGGTACGGGAAAATGTATTTGACACGAGTTTCGCGGCGAATGAATGGGTGGCAAAAATTTTAATTAGAACGCGCGATCGTCCGAATTGTCTCCACTTAGTCTGCAACAGATATCTTAGCATTTGTGAGACGTGGCAAAATGAGAATTGCAGAGGAATTTTTCATAACTTTTAGGCTCGTTTGTAGACATGATTTGGATACAGAGAACAAGATTATAGACTTGGACTTATAATGGTATTTCTGTGTTGCGTAGTATCGCATTAACTTCTATTTAAATTCAAATTTTCCGCTAATCGCTTAAAATCGATAGCTATTACTTCCGGATCCAATAAGGTCTACTTTCGTTTCATAGAACTTGGCTCTGTTAATTATGCATAAAAATTGAAATGTATTCAAGTACGGATACCATAAAACTATTCAAAGCATTCACCTCGCGACAGTTAACATCGGGAATTATTTTGCAATAGAGTAGCATTTTTTTAGAGCAGATCGTTTCTAGGTCTCTTTCTCCCGAACCACGCTACGATCATGACCAATATTTTCTATCTACTTTCTATCTTTAGTATCTACCAATACTTAGATAGAAGCAACCAAACTGTTCAAAAGTGAAACAAGGAATTGAAAGTCCAGTGCATCTGTGTCATTTTGTTATACCCACGCGTTCGCAAAACAAATTGCTACAAACCATTACATAACATTGTGTTATTCTCGTATTGTGTATATAATATTTTACAGAGCAAACGTCGTTCATAAAGATCCCGTCCTTCGTTTCTACGTCGCTCTGCAGACACGTTCGGTGGGTCCTTGAGATTTGTTCTTTGTTTTCTCTTTCTCCCTCGGCCAGCTTTTGTTTCCCCGACTTCGTTCACCTACGCCTCTATCCCCGTGGCTCTATTTCGACGACGCAAGACGCGGAGGGAACCAAAGGCGTGGCGCGGGGACGTGCAAAAACTGCAAGCCCTGCAAGAGAGTGCGCGCACTACAACGCTCGGTCTCTCTGTCTCTCCTCGTCCACTGAGAAGCTTCGTCACATTAATTAGCGGATCGTTCGTCTCCGCTTGCGTTAATGAACGCTCTCGTGTAATTCTGGAGAGGCCCTTCGGTCGTGTTGTGCGCGAGAGAAAATAAACGAAACAAAAGGGGGAGTGGAAGAAGTAGTCCGGGCACGGACCGGAAGTCGCGAGACACTGACGACGGATCCTCTCTCTGTCTCGAATCGTATCGACGCGAGAGTTCTCTGTCTTTCCTTCTCCGTCTCTCCCTCTTTTTCTCTCTATCTGTCTCGCTCTCTTTCTCTCTCTATCTCTCTCTCACTCACGACCCCCACCCCTCGATAAAATTCGACGTAACGTCCCAAGGGTAGAAGGAAAAAAAGATCTCGTTTATACACAGTCGAGTAGATCGTCCGCGGTTACCTACTTCGCTCACTTTCATCCGTTTTATATTTCACTCGAGAACGCTCTTCCGTTCGTTTTTTATTATCTACGTCGTGGCCGCCCCCTAACCGCCCCCATCTCTCTCCCTCTTTCTCTTTTCCTCTGTGTCTCCTCTCCGCGCCACGGGATCTCTGAATTATGAAAACGATGAAGTGTCTGCGCACTCGACGACGATACAGAAAAGTACGTAATCAGGAGCCGTATTCTTCTTTCGGAATGAGCCAGCCGGAATATCGTGAACCGGTTGCCGAGAAATTTGGCGTGAAATGATAATGAAACGGTGCCTTCGTGCTTTCGACTGTTTCACGGCCGACGGAAACAGCTAGCTAGCACGGTCGTCGAAATATTACGCTCCTTTCCTGTATTAAAATCCTCTTTGCAATTGTGCGACGGACGAAACTCCGTTCCTGAAACGATTTTGCTTTTCGTTTGTATCTCGAAATCTTAAGTCGAAAGATTACATGTCGAACAATTGTGTAAGATAATAAATTTTTCGAAAGAATTCGCCGTAAATGATACGAGGAGAACGTACAAAATATATTTATTCAACAAAATTTCCATTCCTCCTCGAGGAAAGAATCATAATTATATAACCGAAATTTTCTTTGATATTTTATTAATATAATTATTTAACTATTTAATTTTCTTTCCTCATTATATGTATAATACTCACTATATGTGAAATGAAATAGAAAGAATGGACATATTTATGATTTTTAGAACACCAAAATTGGTCAATTCATATATGAATCATCCTTTTTTTTAAAACATATACATTAAAAATAATGGACTATTTATTTTATTACGTTTTCCATGTTTCGATATATTTTCTATGCACAATCATTTTTTATAAAGAGAAATGATGCACTGTAGGATCAATCGTTCACGCTTTCTTCGTTACAAGAATATAGTCATTCATCGAAAAGTCAGGATTGATCAGAAAAACGTACCGAGCCCTGTACGCATTTGTTTCGTATCATCGTATCGTATCGTTGCACCGTTCGATGTCATAAATACGTATCCGCGGGTGCGTGCACGCAACGATGCCGCATTTGTTCATCCACATTGATACGCGACGATGATACGATACGCGAATACACAACAAATGGATACGCACCCTAATGGATCGCGACGCTCTTGCATCGCGCGTGTGTCACAAACAAATGACAAAAACGTTAATATTATCGAAAATCACCGCGAACGCGCGATGGAAGAGCGATTTCGCGAATCGATAGCCCCGCCGTTTCTCTCTATTTGCCCGGGACAATGATTTCGCAACCTGCCGCGTAAGCACACGCAGCGTGTCGCCTATGGTCGATCAGAATGGCCCTCAAATTGCGCTTAATCGGCCTGCGCGCTGATTAAAAAATACATGCATCGCACGTGCCACGGCTCCACAGCCTCATTAGCTTTCTGTTTAATCGCGCCGCGCGCGGATCAGCAATAGTTCAATCAATCGCGTACACGTGACTATAATCACGCACTGATAAGACTTCTTTGAGCCTTCTCTATCTCTATCACTTTTTCAAAATGTACATAACATCTATATTCGCTGTATTTAATTCGCCGTATCTAGATTCGCATATTTTCTACGGATTATCTTTCTAATTACGCTCCTAATGGCGTTTAAAGACATCTAATCGTTAACCTTTTTATACTTAATTGTATTATTAGTTATTAAAGTAACTTATTAAAGTTAAATTATAAGTATTATATCTTTAAAGAAAATTATAATTTAATCATCAGAAACTTCATTCCAATGTTCTAAGAAATTAATTGTCGCAGACGGATCCATGTAATTATGTACATAAACATTTACTAAAATTTTTTCGTTATTATTATCGTTATTATTATTACTATTATTATTAATGTTATCTTAAAGAATTATTTAATAAAGTATATCATGCGTCGTTAAAGATATAATAAAAATGTTAATATAAACGACATAAAATGAACACAGATTACCTCGACATAAAATGCGTAAGAAACTGTTACAGTCAGCAATATTGTAACATTTGCAATTTCAAACATTTTCATATTCCTCATATAATAAACGGTGTTCATTGATTTATATTTCAAACAACGATGGTATAATGGACAGCCGATGGACTTGACCGTTCTCGTTACAAGTATGGAGTTGTTTGAAATTCTGTTAGCACTAAACACGCCCGACATTTATTATTTGTTCAGAATTACAATACTAAGCTTATTTAAACATATTGCAATTTTAATTATGTGGCATGTGCTTGAATTAAGAAACTGATTCAATCAGTTCCTGCAGGAGAGTCCTTACGTACAAAATGTTCAAATAAACCATGTGGAATCTATCATACTGATCAGCAGGGCAGATTTCGCGTTAAATTACAAATTTAATGCGCGAGTCCAATAAATTTCAGATAATTCCGTTAACGCAACGTCAATTCCCACCTGATGCAAATGATAAAGAATGTTTGGAATTATCGAACGACGAAATACCGATTCCAATTTCGCTGGGAGCATGGGAACGCGCGTCGAAATAATTACTTAATCTAGCGAACATCCGCACGAAATGTTATTGCCTTCTATACGGTTTCCGGCGGCGATTTATCTGCTCAAAGGAAATTCCTCGGAGCCCGGCGAATTAAGATATTTCTACGCTAACCTACCCTTCCTTGTACATCGTCTCCACCGTGGCGATGGTCGTCGCGTTTCTCCTCACTTTCGCGATTTCCCGCACGTACCTCCCGTTTGCTTCGTGGCGCGAGCGTTCCGTGATATACATAACGATACAAGTGGCGTGCAATTAGATTTGTAAGTCTGTAATGAGCTTCGAGGAAAGGAAGGCGCGTCTTGTGTACGCGCGATCCTAGGCGAGCGTGTGCGAGCGCGTGCAAGCGCGTGCGACTTGTCACGAATGTGCCTGCCCGTCCTCTCATAGTCGTGTCGCGCTCACCGTGTCACGCGTCATGTTCTTTTCGTGTCCGCGATACCTGACGCGGAACGCGATTATTAACTGCATTATATTGTCGCGACCAGGCTCTACGAAAAGCGTCGCGCGACGGAACACGGCCGAGGAAAATTGCCGATAACTGGGAACGACCGCATGTTATTACTGCGTACGTAACGTAACTCGTTTCGCCCGGCGAAATTCTCGCGAGCTACGCCCGTCGCCGACGTATCGTTTCTTATTATTAAACGCTCGTGTCAAGTGCGCCACCCGTGCTGCATGTAATTACGTAGCACAATAATTATTAGCGTTCGAAACGAAAGTCACTGTCAGCGAAAATCCGGGCAACATTTGCCTGAAATCACTTTGGATCTGCTATTTCTGTTCTCCGTATTTGGCTGTCGAAATTTATATCCGTTAATTAAAAATTCGGGAAGAATTCTTGTATGATAGATATGCATTATTTGCAGCAAACGTAGCAAATAAATTAATTAATATTATAATGCCATAAATTCATGATTATATAGAGTTATAACGAAGATCAAGCATTCATTTCGTACTTAAAGAATTGCAATATTTGTAAAATAATCTTCTGGTTTTATAGTTGATAGTTTAATTCTTCTCACAGAGGCAAAAAATCCGCAGTCTATTTTATGATACATTACGATATCATTTCTTTGCTGTCAGCTTCTTGTTGTTGTCGCGAAGATTGCAAATCCGATAGATAGCTTTCAAGTTATGTCAGGGACGGTCGTATCAATCGAGTTAGAAGACAGTGTAGCTGGTGTAATGTAATGTCGAGTGATGGAAGTTCGCGTGACGGTGTCACAAAATCGTCGCGAATGTTAGAGGAGAAATGTCGGCGGGACCAAAAGAATCACATTTTTCACAAATTCAATTGAGATCGCATCGTGCGAGGTTGCATATGTCTGGTTACGAGGGTGAAGAGGGTTGATGGCGGCCGGATGGGGCGAAAAGACTCGTGAAATTGTCAAAGCTCTTTGGGAATGTCTGCACGACCCGCATTCCCAGATATTCTGAATCGATGTCCAGTATTTCAGAGACGTTCGCGACGACACAGGGAACACCGTGCCCCTTTTCCCACTTCCCCCTTTTTCTATTCGAGACATTACTGGCAAGAAGAACGATGGTCCTACTTGTTTTAGTCGCTTTTTATATAACGACCGCTTCGAATGACAGAGTCAGGATCGATGAGACAAAATCTGAGACATTCTACGTTGATCCTCCGGAAACTTTACTTTAAATTGCTTGCGGTCTCGTTCTACGTGCAATAACTCTTTGGATATTCCTATTTCTCGCTTCGAGATCAAGTTTGCTCAAATTATATATTTTTAGAGAATGAGGCCGTTACGTTGAATGGAGTATTACAATTACGATTTAAGCGCTTCAAATAGCAATTGCTTTGCGCTTTAATTACCGGCGAATGACTCTGTAATGCTTATACCAAAGGGCTTTCCTGTTTATTGAATAAATAAATAAATAAATAAATAAATAAATAAACAAAGGATTTTACACAGAAAATATAGATTCTTCGTTTGCTTATTTTCTGTGCGTCTTTGCAGCACTTGCCAAAGCAAACAGATTAACAAGAACTTCATACGTCTATTTCCATTAATTAGAAACAAAATAATTTTTTATTGATCTATCTGCATTTCGTAATGAATCTGCAACAATATTTTTGCATAAAGTTCCAGGGTCGAACAATCATTAGCCAGAGGAAAGGAATGTTTTAAGGAACAAGCTTGAACTCCGGTAAATTTATTGTATATTTTGAATAAACTCGTATAATTCTCTCCTTAATTAAAAGACGGCGCAAGTCTAATTTTATTCGTCCGAAATATCCGGGGCTCCTAAGAAAATTGAGAATAGAGGATGAAACCACTGTTGATAAGTCCCCGGCAATCCGACGGAACGATAAAGTCGTATCCCGCCGAGTCGAGTATCTGCAAGGCACACGATTCTATCCGAGAGCACTTGAATCAATGACGCGTAGCCGGCGAGCTATTCTACTCGAAGTTACGGCGAAGTGATTCTACGAATTTTGGAAATCGTCCAACGGCTGAGAGGGATTTCATTACTGTGTAAGCTGAGACGTTAACCATCGCGTCGAATAAATGAAACGGACGGGCGCATCGTTCCTTGTTACCGATACTATTTAGCCGGTCTCGCGTGCACTTCTGGCCGCCCATCACCGGCAGCACGGAAAATGCTGAAAAATAAGCAGCGTCGCTCATCCGCGGAATAATTTATTTGAAGAGCCCGAAGCCACTAAGCCCTGCGGAAATTGTCTGCAGTCCTTTACAGAACTGCAGCCACCCCTGATTCTCCTTCTCTCCCTAGGAACCCCTACGTCCATCTCCCCCCTCTCTCTTTCTCCCTCTCTCTCTCTCTCTTCCTCTCTCTCGCTCTCTCTCTCTCCCTCTCTCCTCGTACACTTCTGTGCGTTTCTTTCTTCTTTCCTCTCTTCGTCGTCGAGTGTGTCAACAATACGAGAAGCGTCCATTGTCGAATGCTTTTAAATTTGAAATACAAACCGTCTGCCTTACCACCGTCTCCCCTCGCTAGCCCCGGCCCACCCCTGCAACCTATCAACGTCATCGTGCATGCGCACCTCCTATCCAAAAGGCTTTCTCACTTGCATTTTTTCTTCTTCCCGATACCCGGCTCACTCCCTGCGTCTCTCTCTCTCTCTCTCTCCCATTATCTCGTCCTATATCCACCCTCTCTGTCCCTGTTTCTAGTCTCCAATGTCTTTCTCCAATCTTCTGAGTATTCTTGCCCGAAAGAAAATCCCGAAAATCGAGGGTACACTTCCGAGGACACCGTTCGAAATTTGACTAGCTGGAATCCATTCGTTATGTTCGCTATCCCATTTGTCGCATCTCCTCGACCCGATCTTCCTTCGCGTTTCTCGAACACTTTACCGTGGAGTAAAACTGAAATGGGGTCATGGTTATTTGATTTGTTCGGTACAAGTGCAATTTTGTTATGAATTTCACTAAAATGGTCGTGGAACTGATTTACGATTGTCTGACCCAGCAGTGTTTAGCCTTCTAGCCCCTAAAAAGTTCGAAAAAGTCACAATGTAATGGAATATGACTAGTAAAATCATAGTTTTTGATTATATTTATGATAAAATACTGTTACAGCGAATTGTCTTAATCAAGTCGCTGTAATGTGATACTGCCCTGAAGTGAACAACCCTTAATGAAATAACTGACGATAGGGGTTGTTACAGAACAGCTGTACCGATAGACAGTCGACAGTTGAGTTTGAACCTCCGAGCGATCAATTTGTGTTGTTACGCAGAATTGTATAATATTAGATATTTAAAGCACAATTGTAAATAGTGTAAACTATGATTAAAATGCTGCGTCATGTAATGTGTGGATCCGATGAAACGCGCAGCAATATATTAATTCTGTTTTAATCAACTTTTGAAAGCCAACAAATCCCATTGATGCAGAGCGCATGGAAAAAGTAAAACAATCGTGAAATCGCAACTGTTCTACGTCTCTATTAATTCCGATGTCAAAGAGGCGAAGTACATAAATGCAGCTAGATTTGCGCTAAATTTCGAATGTTTCAGCGAGGATTAAAGTTGCGACTGCAAAAGTGGAGCGCCGTTAAATATATCACGCGCATATAGAACTCGATGAAGAAAGAAGAGGAGATTACGCAGCCGATGGCAGAATCTCATTCGATTCACGGCATACAAATCGCGGGGAGAGTCCCCAAATGAATTATTATAGCTGAACGATGAATCCGCTTGAGCGTAGCATCTCGTTAATCCCCGTCGACGGATCCGAAAGATATATTCCCCGGCCTTCCGAGGAACTTCCGCTTATCACGGCCGCGAATTAAACTGCAAAGCGGAGCAGTAGCATCTGTTGCTAGCGGTTTAATTCGTTCTCTCCCTTCACGAGCATTGTACGAGCAGTAATCACAGCGAAAACAAGTCAAAACTAGGACGGTCTGTATCGTCGACGGTTGCGGAACGAAATTACGGAAAAATTGGCACGCGTACGCGCAGTTAGGGCAACGAAGATTACCAGAGGGGTCACGGGTGATTTACTCTAATTGTTAAGCTTCCCTTAGTTCGAGAAGTCTCATTTACATCGGGCTTGAAAGCTCCGCCTTTTTTCCCTTTGTCTCTCTCTCTCTCTCTCTCTCTTTCTCTCGCTCTCTTACGTTCCGACTTTTCCGTCGCTGTGTACGCGGCATTTTTATGGCAGAAACTTGCGGTGATACAGCTGGGGAATATATTTCGCTGCAACATTCTCTTTTCCACGCTGAAGATGCATACCAAGGGCGTCCGACTAAATCAAGCACCGTGCCGTTTTACGACCGTTTATAAGCTGCCCGGTTATCTTTCAGATGGACGAGGAAACCCTCTAGAAAATCCGCGGGCGATTTATCCTTCTATTTACCGATATCGAGTGTGGAATTTTTCGAACGCCCCCGCGCGGTGATGTTCAACCGCCTACGCTCCCGCCGCCGTAATGAACGCCGGAAAATTAGGATCGCGGCAACGAGCATCCCCCGCCGGATAATGTCCCCAACTATTTACGATCTGCTCGAATATGTGCACGGGTATTTAATACGCTGGCGTAATTCTCTTTGGTAATGCGACGTATTTAATCACCGTTCTCACCTTGATATACTACCAGTCAATTTTGCGCAGTTTACCGGAGAAGGGTATCGGGTGAAAAGCAATTGCGGCGATTGGTGACAGCCCTTGCGATACCTCGCCTGATATTTCTGAAGTTCGCGTGGCAAAAAGGCTGCATTCTTGCGGTGAAAAAGCAACTTTTCACTTTTAAACTGGAATGTTTTACCTTGAACAAGAACTTGTTTATCCTGGGCAAGTTTAGGTGTGCGTGTAGATTTAACCGCTGTTGGTGTTTTAATTAAATTAAATCTGTTTGTTTCTGCTTCGACATTCTTCACTAATTAATCCTTTTTTGGACGACGCCAGAAATTGTTAATTTCTCAGCCATTGCTTTAAGCAGAAATTTGTTTCAAAAATTGTAAGGAATATTTCATGGAATTAAATTTTTGAGAATTAATTTTCAATTAATTAGTATGAATTTTAGGTTAAAAGACGTTTACTAGCTTGATCTGGAATAAAATTCATTGATAGCTTATTTGGTTGGTTTAAAAATTGACATGGATTTTTCTAATAATTGAAAAATTTGTTTGAGGTTTTAAAGTTTGGAAACGTTTTTGAGAGAGAAATGTTTTTGATGGAATTAAATTTTCTATGAAATTATAGGTTAAAGTTAATTAATTGTAGATTCGCATGAATGATAGGTTAAAAAGATTTACTATTGTCAATCTATTATATTTTAATTGAATTCATTTTTTCCAATCTTGATGCAATTTTATCACCTATAAATATTCAAGTCACTTTGTTCAATATGAAAGATATTATTGTATTTTGAAAGATGTCCGAATGTTAGGGCGAGTCACTGTACCAGCTACCTCTCAGGATATTCAGGGAACGAGGGAACGGAGAAAAATTCTGAATTATGGAAAGGAAGCGTGTTTTATGAAAGTAAGTTGAGCGTAACTTGGCGAAGTCAGCTGCGGCGAAGATTGGTTCGATACCAGATTCGAAGGGCAGAACTGAAATTTCCGGGCAGGTGTGGCACGTCAGTGTCGGTGTTACGAAGATTTTCGACGGTATCTGGTAGCCGACGTAAAATAAAACGGCGTGCCCTTCCTTCGACGGCGTTAATACCATTGCCTCTGATTTCCGGCATCGAGGAAACACGATCCCTTTAATAGCGCGTAACATCAACAGGAACTTTTCCGACCAATTCCTTTCCTCGTCAAGGAGTAAACTGTCACTGTCAGTCGGCGAAGTCGAAACGGTGAAACTCGCCAGCGGAGCTGCCTTTAGTTATAAATCACATCGGGGACGGGGACTTAAATATTTTACGACGGAACTTTTACCTTCCGGGGAACTATCTTTCAGCGGGGGATGCATTTCGCCCGGGATGGAAGGAGCAGCCCGGAGGATTATCCGGAAACGTCCCGAACGAGAGACGCTCCTCTCTTTTAAAATTTAACAAACACCGCGTCGCTTAAACGGTTCGACTTAATAAACTTCGCCCCGGATTATTTAATTTAGATAACTATATTCTCGCAAAGCTCGTCGCTTCTTTCGGGCCAAATGTATTTACCGGATTGCGTGGACGGTTCTTTTCTTTTCATTCTTTCTTCTTATATCTCGTACATTTTATACCGTTTAACGTCACGAGTTCAGACTCGACCGAGAGACAAAGGCAATCCGCGAGACTGAAATCGTTCGAGATTGCTTTTGGCTATCGAGAAGACGAGCTTTTTTTTTAAATAGACGGTGGCAGATGGTCGGATATTCGAGGAAATATGAGAAACGAATACCGCGGATAGATCGCGTGCAATTTAAATAGACCTCTATTGGAAAGACTGTTTAGCTAAAGGTGACAGAAATCGATCAGTTACGTTCACGCTCGAAGCTACGTGTTTCCAAAGCGTTCGCCGTGATTAAGAGCTATTCTTACACGTTTCGTGCTGTCGTCCTACATTAAATAATATTTTCTCTTCTAAAAATGCTGGTTAGAATATTTTGTAAGGAATCAAAAATTTGTCATTAAAATTGTATTCGTTAATAATGTTTCATTATTAATAGCTAAATACAGGAATTTATTTGGTCGAAAATTTTACGATAAATATGTTTCTTTAAGCGAGATTGTTTCTTTAACCCTTTGACTACGGCAGACTTTGATACTTTGATCCTGCCTTACCATACGGCAGGAATTAAATTTTTATTGAAATTTCACTACAGTAAAACAATATTATTTTTTTCTTCGTATTCCGAATCGGATTGCTAGTAACCTAGTAAAGTGTGATTTAATTCGAAACATGGATAAATACAAAATCTTACATTCGTAATGTGTCACTTCTTTTGACACGTTTTCGTCGCACTACACATTTGCGCTTTTTGTCTAATTGTAGTAATATTTATCGGAATAATTATCGATAAAATAGTCAGGACGCCTGTAGGCGGTCTCAGTGTTACGAACGCAAAATTTCTAAACGCCTATAGGCGGCCACAGTAGCCAAGGGGATAATAGCTGTGAGATTTGATAAAATTTCCCAATTAACCAAAGCTAGTTGATTATTAACAAGTGACCGGCAACCATGTAAACCACTGCCGGTGTAATGTACAGCCGATCCATGTAACAAGAAGTTTGACGTTATTTTCGTGACGCGGGCCGCTGGACCGCGCGAACAGAGCTTGCACGTTGCACATGGTATATGGCGACGTATCGCGAGTGTAAAATACCGCGTACACGTTGTAGGCAGCAGGTACCTGTGCTATCGGTGCATGAAATATAAATAATTAGTATGATATATAAGCCGCCTGCGGCCGGGTGTGCCGAGCGCGATATATCGACGTGACCCACGGCTTTATTTCGAGACCGGCCACATTTTATCCGCTAAATTAGCTTTTCCGGCCGCGATTTATGTCACCCGCTTCGAGAAAGTTACTGCCAAAATAGATAATTTTGCCGGACCCCGCGACAAGAAAATCGCGACAAAAGTGAACGTCCAAGATTGACGTACTGTCATTGCGCTATCGAATATCGTTATTCACGTGGAAATTCTATGTCAAACGCACCTGAAAGTTTTCTAATGGTAAATACATAGTGTAATTTCTTTTTTGATAGTAAATTAAATTTTTGCTATAATAATCATTTGAAAGAAAATTTTGGAAGCATTCTTTTTTCTCAGCTTTCTTTGATTTTTCAAGAAATATTTATTGTTTCATGATTATTAAAGCAAACTGCATTTATTATTTGAAAGTATTGTTAAGAAGAAGGAGTCAAGTGGATATTTAAGCAGAACTTTATATTTGTCTTACATATATTTAATTAACTGCGAAAATTGATAAGGGAAGTTACGTATTTTGAAACTGCATATTTCGTTATAGTTGATGTCACTGTCTAAAGTACAATGTAAAGTTTTGCACTAACTTATTGCTAGTGTTGTTGAATAATTGATTAGGAAATCATTCGACAGAGGGTAGTAGAATATATTCCAACAAACTAAATATTACACATACGTTTTATCAAACTTCGCTCGGTAAAGTACAAATTATCTTTGAATCTAAACGCAACACTCTAGAACATTGTATTACATAAACGTTCCAGTATTTTGATTATAACGCATATTTGTATCGTGAGATTTATTTAATCATTTCCTGTGAAAGAGCCTTTTTGATCGACATGGTAATTTGGTATTAAAATACGAGCACATCGACGTAGTGTAACAAATAGCGGAAAAGAAATGCATAAAAATGGGCGCCGAAGCAGCGTGAAACGGTGGAACAGCGAAAGTTTCGTATCAGATAGGTAAAAGCACAATCAACCTGGATCTCTGTTTCCCCGTGTTTCCGTGTGGAGAAACTAGAAGACCGAAAGCGCGGTAATAATGCGTGTAACGAGGGCGCAGAAGCGAGCCCAAGATAATAATTTGTGGAGTCAGTTACTGCTTTGAAAGAGTGGTAGAACGAATCCGTGCGGCACGGCTGGGCATAGTACATCGGTTTATTGCGGTTTCAGCTGTAGGTCGGTCGAGCGTCGTAAAACTAATCCGGGGTGGCCGTGTCGGAGATGAAATGGAAGGGAATAATTAAATCGCTCGGTTCCTTTTCGGTGTGCACATGTTTGCCGGAAATACGGTTGAAAAGTGCAGACAGAGTTCTGTTGCCGGTCAGTTTTTACAATACAAGTGGAAAAAAGGATAACGAGCGGGAGACAGATAGCGGTACCGGCGACTGCTATGCCGCACACGCCACCCACGCCATCGTGTAGCGCCAGTCCCACCCTGTCGACCATGCTTTCGCTAACTCTCGGTCCCTTCAGCCTCGGCTCATAGAGCCACATTCTCGGGCGATCCATTTCCAGATTAAACACGCGTAAAACTCCACTCTGGTGCGGTACACACAAGAAACGCTGTTTCCCTCTGTCCCTCGGCCGGCTACTATTTCCGTCTCTCGCTCGTCCCCCGGCCTCCTTCGCCCCCTTCGTTCCCTGTACCCCGCAACTCCCCCGTTTCCGACCGTTGCCCAACCCCCGGGAATACACAGGGTCTTATCTGTTCCGTTTTGCGCATGAGTACCAGCGGTGGGGAGGGAAGCCTCAAAAAAAGAGGCACGTTTTCGTCTGCGGGCTCGTTCAAAAACTCATTGAGGTAAATCTGTCACTTCACGGGAGAGGCTCTCTCCTCCATTCTTTTTCCTTTTTTTTTTTTAATAGAAGGAACCTGGCTCTCCCTTCGAAAGGGACACCGAGGACACGCGAGAGCGTCGCGTTTCATAATAAATCAAGTATCGTCGTGGCCGGTGATAAGAGGCTTCTCTTTGTCTTTGGGGAGGGTCCATCCGAGCCCCTTCGAAAACGAGTGCGATAGAGATCGCCACCGAGGAACAATTCTCCGCGGGGCTATCCGATCTCTCGAGTGTGCAAACTTTGGGGGACTCGGTGAATTTGACGGAAAAATTAATCGATCATAGAGCCTGGGTTTGATCGATTCTGGCGTGGGTCCTTCGCTCGTGCTTCTTGCCACATCCGACGCCGAGATTTCGCTTTTAATCCAGTTACAGCGTTTCTACCACTTTGACCATGCGTACTTGCTTTTATGACATGGCAGCAGCACTTTCTACCAGTTTATGAATATTTTCGTTTGGCAAAAGTAGGAACCTGTTGAAAGAGCAATTGAAATACGGTTACAAGATTCTATTAAGTAGTTCACGCGTCTCTGAACCAAAGTAGCACATGTCTGAAAATTTCGTAGATAATTATTCACTGGATTGGTTCAAATTAGACTGCTCTTAAAAATATATGTCTTCTGCAGGCTTGAAAGAAAATAGAGAATATCAAATAGAATTACATATATCATAAATTTATATTAGCCTAAAAATTTTCTGCATATTTGATTATTCGAAATATAACATTAAAAGTGTGTATATATTTTGTGACAGCGTTCCACTTGTTCCAATCAAATCACCATTTTCTCTCCATTAAATTTAATGAATTTTTAAATTATTATGTTTAATACAATTTACATTGTATCTATCCAAGCACCGTTTTATATCTATGAAGCTAATATTCTATAACTTTTCAACAATATTGCTATTTATGTGCAACTGTCGGTGACCACTTGGCTTGCAAATTCAAAATTGTCGCAAGAATCGCTGATAAACATGGATCAAACTGTTAATAATCTGTAAAAGCTCTTGCGCCACTCGAGCCCATTAAGCTGCACCTCGTATGCGTAGGAATTAAGAAAAGAACTGGAATGCGCATACGTGATCGCATTACGACGGCGCAGCGTCGGCGGTGCTAGGAAGAAACGCGACTCAATTTACCTCCACTTTGTTCGCACCTTGCAGGATTCTGGAAGGAGTAGAATGAAGGAATTTGACAAAGTTAAATCGAAGTGAAAGCGGGCGGCCCAGAAAATAGATAAGAAAGAAAGATGTAGAGAAAAGGAGAGAGAGAGAGAGAGAGGAAGAGAGAGGGAAAGAAAGAGAGCCTTCGGAGAAATTACCGCAAGCGTTTCCCCTTCGCTTCCCTTTCCCGACCACCTTCCGCCTCTTTTTCTCTCGCTCTACCTTTGCCTGTCTTCGTCTTTTTCACGCATGGACCGGTACTCGGGCTTGGCACGTCAATACTTTCAGCCGATAGAGTGCTTTTCTTTACGAAACCACCATCCGTCGCACAAGCGCGGCCAATCAGGCGACAATGGCTCGTAAATTCGAGCCAATCAGGAGGGAAGCCGAGACGTGACCGCGGCAACGGTGCGATATTGCTTATGAATTATTTAAGCGGTCAGAATAACAATGTCCTTTCCCCTCTCTTTCTGCGACGCCCGTTCCTCTGTTTCTCTCTGTCCTACGCGTGAACACGACGCCCGCGGGACAAGAAATTGTCAGACGTGTTTCGGGAACGATGCAGACCATTCTTCGATGTTAACTTTTCCTCGAGCCGGTGCTTCAGCTATTCCGCGGGCGTTATGTGATTACGGCCGATAATCCTGTCCTTGATAATGGATTGTTGCATTCGAGATTCCATCACCTGTCTCGGGGTACACTTGAATCGTTTTGCGACCTGCAGCACTTTGCGGTACACGCGTGCTTGGGTTTCCAATTAAATTTCATTGTTACACGTTCCTCCGAAATCGCGCAACAGATTTAGCCGTAATTACAACATATGTCGCGAGCAATGCTTTATTTACACTCAATGTTTTCGATATGTTAAAAAAGTTAAAAGTTGTTTCGAATAAGGTCTTCCTCGAACTGCCCTCAAATATTTTCCGAACGTTGCCAAGCGCGAACTGTTATTAAGATTACGGATTACCGGGATGGTCATCGGTATCTCGTTAGCAATGTTAACAACGAACGGGAACGGCAGACAATGGACACCACCTGGTTTTTGCCGGGAGGCGGCGTTTAATTTATGAAAATCTTGCGGATACTCCTGGGACACGCAAAGCCTTATCGGCTTAAGTGTTTCCAATAACACGAGGGACAAGAAAACGAACTATGCAATTACCTGGCAAGCTTCGACTTCGATAATCGACAACACCCTTTCGAGTTCCCAGCCGACGAGGTGGCGGCGGAGGCGACGCGACACGGCGGACCACCGCACACCAGGCTAGGCTGATTCCAAAGTCCCTAACTACTTACTCCGTGGGAACGTGTACAGTGTACGACCACGCTGTTCGATTCCTCCAGCTTCGATCATTGCGCTCTGCTCGTAATGGACCGTTGTTTAAGAGGGTTGCGCCACGAAATTGATTCTCGTGCGACCGGCTGCGTCCCGTCTTGCTTCTGATTTGTTTTCTGGCTTCGTGATTGCTTCGTCTTGCACAGCCGCGTAGACTACATAAACGGGGACCCTAACGTGAAACAGTCGCTTACTCTTTGTCTGAGACTACGACTGTCGCGCAGTAGCGCCAACAATGTCACTGTCAATCGTGCTTTGCCTGAATGTTGTGTAGGTATAAAGTTACTGGTAGTTTTACCTATTTGTACTTTCATGCTCAGATTCTCGGTTGTCTCTCAATCTTTTTCAAGTGGTAGTATTTCAGATTGTTCTATCGGTCTTCTTATTATGGCGATCTAGTCACGATTGAAAGTCATCACACAATATGACTTGATGATGTTGTAACACACGAAGAATTTTCTAAATGTATTTTTTGGCTCCTAAGTACCTCATCTAAGAGGTACTTTTCTACAATCTGGACACATGTAGTATCGACCTCTATCATTATAAAGGGCATCATATAAAAGGCCCAAGCGCAACCAAAAATCAGCCTAGTTCCAAGTGGGTGACTGGCGTTAGTTACTAAGTTTTTATCATTACTATGATGAAGCCTCCGCCGATTCCTTGCGGTAACTAAGAGTGTGACCTAGAATCCCCGTTACACACTTGCATATGCACGATTATAATAGATGTAAAACTTGTAATATGCTACCGTTTTCCAGTCTATTTATTCGTCAACAAGTGTCATTATTTCATTTCCTAATTCGAAGTAATAGTTGGTACAACCCACAGAGATACACCTTTATCGCTCAAGGTGTATATTAATTTTAATGAAAAGTTACGAGGCAACCACACTTAAATCTCTACTCTTAGTGACGCTCCGGTGATAAAATTGGCATCGGCTAGTTCACGAAACATTTACCCTACTAGTGACGTCCCGGTGATGAAATAAGCATCGGTTAGGGAACCCCTTATCCACCTAGTAACTCCCTGGTAATGAAATAAGCATGGGCTAGTTCATGAAAACACCAAAAATCGTACAAACCTCCAGCAACGTGACCTCCTCATCGGCTCGTAACAACGTGTTTGAAATGCTCGGTCAAAGTGAACCGATACTCAAACAATTATTTATGAATGTATTAAACACGAAAGATTGATCGAAGAATAACCAATGAGTCAACTATTTGCGGACGAAGATTTTCCCCCTCAAGTTTCTCCTCTACTTGAAGCGAGAACGTATCCACTGGAGTTCGCCGCCGCTTCGTTGTAACAATTCGACAAGTACACACGATTTCGTGGGAACCTTCTTCCGCGACGTGGTGTCGCGAGATGGCGAAGGGATATTATGCCCAGTACGCTTTTCCACAAGCTGCAATTTCAGTTCGGTCTGGTGGACCTCGTTGTCCGTGACACTTTGACGCAACTCCGGACATAGAATGAGAGAGAGAAGAGACAAAAAGAGCAAGAGAGAAAGAGAGAGAGAGGAAGCGAACGGTGTCCAGAGGGCGCTTGTGCAAGGCAGTTATGAGTTGCTTAATTGTTTTGTCACTGTTTTCCCCGTTCCCCCGCGTCCGTCGTTGCCTGTTCCGTTCCTCGTTCGTCGTTCCCTTGTCCTCCTTGTCATCGTGTATCCCGCCGGCCCCCTCCCTGTCGCCTCCCAGTCCGTATTCGACCGTTCTTGCTCCTACCGCCTACACGTCCTGGCAGTCCTGTCGTAGAGTTCCACGAATGCTCGGGATCGTTTCCGGAATAGTACTGGCTTACCCCTTGACAAGTTATCCGTGGGATTCTAACGTAGGAAAATCGATACCGGGACACCATTGTTTGCCTACAGAGATTCGCTGGACGGACCGCGGAGGAATAACTGTTGCTTAAGTTATTCACACGCCGGGGGAAATCAATTCGACGAGATACTCCCCGCCGTTCCTTTTGCTTCTTTCTCTTTCCCCTTCTCTCCGTCTCTCTCTCTCTCTCTTTCTCTCTTGCTGCTGCTGGTGCTTTCTATCCTTTCCCGGACCCCTTCCTCGCGCGCACGCGATGCATATTTATGAAGCGTTACGAATGTTGAAAGAGTCCCGGGGTAAGCTTGTAATACGTCTTCGCTCAGGACTCCGAAAGAAGAGGAACTTCAACAGTGGACGGAGTTAAATTCTAGTTACCGGTATCCCGCCGTTCGTTCGGGCCGATGTAATTCCTAGCCGGCCGTTGTTCCCCGTTTATTTTCCTTGTGTTAATTCAAGCGTTCTGGTTACGAGTTGTTAATTCAATAATATCCCGAAGATTCTTCCGCCGAGGCTTATAAATATTTATGCTCCAATTCGTCGTCTAGTTTTCTTGGCGTGGCGCAAAATAACGACTCGAAATGCACCCCTTTTGTCAAGAGAAAGAAAAGAGGCGCGGAGGAGAAGAGTGACAATCACGTTAGCGACGACGCCGGTCCAAAAAGCTAAGCTCTGATCATCGAATAAATCAGGAGAGTGATGCAAATTTTGGACACGCACCTGTATGGTAATCGGATCGCAACATAGTTTCTCCTTCATCCCGCTAAGAGCGTATCAAGTTTTCTACTATGTAAGATCTTTAAGTAAATGTAAATACGAACAGGCAAAGTGTATGTGTCGCATGCGCATTTACATAGTAAAGTTATTATTACCCGGCGCTGAAACAAGGGACGCCGTATAACGGCTCGTTATTCGATACGCCCATAAGTAATAGGTTCTTTTTTAGGAAATTAAGGGACGTATACGTCCAACTTGATTTACGATCGATCTGATAGTTCGGGATTTCGTGAGATTCTCAATATCGTTGCGCGAACCGGGTCCGAAGGGACCAGAAGAAAATTGTTCACCCTGCCCTTTTTAAATCGCTCTGCCCGACGATACGGGTATCTGCGCGAATTATCGGCGCATAAATAAACAAAAGCCGTCGGGGTTGCAATTTCGACTGTGAAGGGCGCCTAAAAAAGTTCGTGTTTCGGATAATCGTTTGCTGCGGGCTCACTAGCCAATTGGTCCAATCTGCCACCAGTGTTCACGGCGAGCAAACACAAATTAAATATGTCTAAGTCTAGTTAAAATAAAAATGAAAATCAAATTTATTGCATGAACAATAAAAGGATGATTGCAATTGTTGTGGCAACTGCACTGATTGTCTTCGGACGGTTTAAGAGAACAAAGACAAATGTGTTGGATATAATCATTATTGTTTACTAAATTTATTGTTATGATAATTTAAGTTAATTTAAGAAAATTTTATAACTTATTTTACTTGTCTTTTTATGAAATTCGCATTTATAGATTAGATTTTGAAACGTAAGTCAGCATTTTTGAAAGCGTGACTTATGCCACTGTGATTCTAACCTATTCAAACGTAGATATATATTTATTTGCATCTAGCCCTTTGCCACTCTCTGCCGAGTCTAACTGGTGATGAACGTTCATAGTAATAATCAGTTAAATATCAATATTATTCCGTTCCTTTAAGGAGGAATAAAGTTTCGTTCTTTTGTCATCAATATTCAAATACTTAAATGAGTGTACATTCATAAGGAATATACCCATATTTTCGTTTTCCTCCAAGAAATTATTCAAATCGGAATAGTTTAAATCATGCTGGGAAGAAGATTGTATTAGCAGAAATATTGAACCAATAGTAAATTTAGTATGAAGTCAATTAACCAGTAGTGCAGCAAATATAATACTTGCCGGCGTCTTGTCTCAATTAATGAATTCCCCGAACGGCGCTTCTGATTTTGAAGTATCGAAGACTTTCCGAAGAAATAGAAAGATAAATGAAGCAAACGTAGCATTAATTGGTATCCTCCGGTGGTCTTTTTAATGACCGCAATTTACCGATGCCTGGGTCGGATCTTGGGAGATCCTGAAGAGGCAGATGCAGGGTTGAAGAGGGGGCATATTAGGGGTTTCATTAAGAAGACGCGGAGTCCCGAATAAAGGGCGGATCCCGGCAAGAAATAGGAGACTCCCGTCGATCCGTGGTCTTGAAATCCTGTAAGAGAAAGCGAAGTTTATGAATGCTGCCGGCAAGGATCAACATTGCTCCGTCGAAACGATTGTTGTATTAGTCAGAGACACCGACAACGCGGATCAATCAGCAACCGCGCGTACCCAAGTCGCTTTGATCAAACTTTAATTTAGCCGGCAACGAGAACAACTCTTGAGCAACCGGACTGCTTCTGTCTCGCATTGTAACGATCGAGTTTCAAATGTGTCTCATCAGCTGCATAATTATTCCACTTTGACGGATAATTTGAGCACCTGCCACGGTATTTGGTTACCGCGTTTACCATCAAAGCGAGAACTCACGTGCTTCCTTAACTTTATCTACGGCGTGATCGGAAGATATACGGTGGCGACCGTAGACTAAGGACGTAGACTTAGGATATTTGATAAACGGTATAATTTCGTTAAAACTTTACTCAATGACTTCAACTTTCTTTTAGAAGATAGAGGAACTAGTCTTCTGGACAATAACTAGAATACTTTTTTTAAAAATATGCGAGATGAAATTTCATCAAAGTCAGACGATATTAATACAAACTTTAAGCAATTAGAGATCGCGAAGATCGCAGTTCTGTGTCCATTTTTGACATTTATACGACAAATAAATTTTAAAATTCTGCAGTTTTTTTAACCCTTTAAATACTCGCAACTTGACTCCGTGTTAGTCTATGTCAATGAATTGTTCAGCATGTGTATGTTACCGAAATCTAAAAAACGCATTTTTTAAGTTTTCTTTATAGTTTCAGATAAAAAGTTGGAAAATATGAGTATTTTTTATTTCTTGTGCCGTTTAAAGTAATAGTGAAATTAAAAAGAATATTGTAGTAATTGCTTAATAGGCTAGTCCTGCTTTAAAACGTTATACTACTTTTCATGTGGTCGTAATTATATGGCCGCCACTGAGTGTACAGTCCTTTGCTCAGAAATCCGTTGTATCGTTCGAGGTGCAAAAGGGGTAACGGCAGGCCCGCAGTTCCCAATTTTCTATGACTTCCGGAAACCCACTTCTCCTGGTAAACTAGATGGGTTACAAGCTAATCGCTCGCACCACCTAATCACGTCTCTTGTTCGGCACGTAACTTAGCTAATAATAATCAAAAGTCCGGATCAAAGCAAATTGGAATTGGAGCGGGCGTCCGACACCCCTTGCCTCTTGCGTCATTTAGTTTATGCACAGTGTTTTGCTTTATTGTTTCCTGATTTTACCTACAGGTTCTCTATGCTATATGTATATTCGAATAATGCATTGCAAGCCTGCGAATACGAGAGTAATACTGCACCAGTAAAACATAATTACTTTCATTTATATTTTATAAATATTGAACACATATTTAGGGCGTGCATAATAACTGTTTAAAAGAATCATTTGTCACTACATAAATATAAGAAATATGTGCATAGTATAGGACTTTTGTTGCGCAATACATTGAAAAGTTAATCGAGATGCTAATTAGTAATTAGTAGTTAACTAATGACTAAACTATGCGTAACTAATACGCATACACCCAACAAAGTACAGGCACACGTGTGTGATGTGCTACCAGCCGAAAGTGGTGACCACGGGTCGCGGGAGTCAGGAGGCGTTAATTGTTTAGAATCAGTCGAAATCGAGTTCCTCATTTCCTGGAAACTGGAGTCTAATAGGAAGGGATCATTTCTATCAATAAAGAAAATGCGTTTACCCTACTTTTGTGAGAACATTAACATGGGAGGGTTGATGGAATTTGGTTCTACACTTTTTTAACAAACTTTTTCTGACCTAGAACAGCTGCCTGAAGAGAATAATTATTTAAAGAATACAAATACTTAAAGAGAATTTCGGAAAAGAAATTTGTTCAGCTGGACTTTTTCACTCCCTGCTTCCTGCAATTATTTAGAAATACTACAAAAGTGATAGTACACTTCAGTGAAAATATTTTATAGCGTCCGATAACTGCGAGTATTTTCTAAAGTTCTAATATTTGTCAGTAACGTTTTATTAATTTTTCTATTCTATTTATTTTATACAGCACGAGTGCCAATATTAAATATCGAAATTTTATGCACTTATTGAAAGATCTACAAATCATGAAAGATTTAACACAGCTATATTTCATTTTTATTCCATTGAAACAACTAATAAAAAACATAGATTTAATAAAATTTATATTTATCGTGTGACAATATTTATTTCAATAGCTGCACTTCCGTAACAGATGAATTGAGATTTCATTTCAAAATAGAAGCAATATTAAATACTTCCTAAATTGTTTCATAAATTCAGTAATATTCTTAAAGTGTTTGACACGACATTAACCTATATAAGATGATCTTACTTTATTACGATTTTTAAAATGTAAGAATGATGAAAAAGTAATTGATATCATAGAACTTAACTTTTCAATTCGGTTAAAATGCTCGAATTTTACGAAATTTTTGAGACTGTTGGCGAGGCAGTCAAAGCGTTAAACAACAAGAGGTTGATTTGCCCGCAGAATTACAAGTTTGCGCAAACCCCCGCAGTGCATTTACGGTGAAGTATCAGTTTTGGTTAAAGGAGGAAGAAATATCGGTGTTGACCGTCTCGCTGTCGGCGCTTGACTGACCAACGTTTTGCTTTCGTTGTCCCACACACCCGTGACTTGTTTATATTTGAAAAATTCCTTCGCGTCCGCCGAGTGTTTGAGTTATAACACGCTTGGAACGAACCCCCAATAATTTGTCACCCCCGCGGGCGCGACCCATTTTTTGAGTTTACGCTTTATTTTCGCATCGTTTCCCGCGCGCCGATTCCCATTACTTGCGCGTATAAACAAATCCGCATTACCTTTCCAAGTTATTCCGATATTAATCATTTCCACCCGATCGTGGAAAATAGAATCGAGCCGTCGAGGAAAATTCGGAACAAGGCAGCATAAATAGTGTGCAGTCGCGTGCAATATTTACCGGTATTAAATGTATCCAAAGAGACCTTGTTTAATATTTACCGATATCGAATAATTATTTCGCCGCTAATTGCGGCTATTCCCGTCGTTTCCTGCCGAATTTTCGCAATTTTTTCTAAACTAATAAAATATTATTTTCGGTTCCGGTGGAAATCATGAAATCGATTTTGCAGTCGACATTGACTTAATCTGTGAAAGTTATGGGTTTATTTCAAATAACGACAACTGCTTCGTTATTCTCATTCAGTAAAGAAATTCTTTTTTATTGTGGCGACAGCTTTAGATTATACTGTGTCGAATTTTCATTTCACTTAATAATCTGCGGTAAAAATTAGACTAAACAAATGTTTAAGAATTAAACTGTTTTCTACTGGTGTAAGAAAGGTTCAATTGCAAAAAAAAGATATATTGTTTGTCTATCTGTCTACCAAAATGTCACTTCATTTTCACACTTCTCAAATTAGTTATAATTAGTAGACTACGTCATTCTTTACAAAGTATGAAAAGATATTCTTCTACTTTTTAACGATTTCGATCAGATGATAATAATGAATTCATATTTGTGTGCCATCAATTTTTTTCTGTTTCATGCTTTTTACCTACTTATTTTTCCATAAATGAACAAATTCTACAATTTAGTAGCAATACAAAATTGTTCATTGTCTTATTATGAGTAGATCAACAGCTAGAAATTTCATAAAAATATTTTTGAAATATACAATAATTTTACTTGGAGTCCATCAATATTTATTTTAATATAATTGAAAAGTTTATGAAGGATTTCGGCAAATAAAGCGTCGACACTTTGACGGCTGTGTCTAGCTCTGTTTTGCATAATTTCTTAACCTTTTAGGAACAAAGAATCATTTTGTATTTATTACGACGCGCCGCACTCAATTGTATTATTAATTATTAAAGGAAATGATTATAGTTAAAGTGTGCGTATCATATCTGTAAGAAAAAGTATAATTGAGTAATCAAAAACTTGATATGCTCGCGTAGAGGACGACGTTATTCGTCGCACACTGCAGCGTTGTATCGTTTACGCGTAATTCGCGTCGGACTCTATCGCACAGAGTAACAGCCTTGCCGCAAAATTCAGCCGTGCCTAAGAGGTTAATAGCTGTTGCGTTGCGTAAACCTCGAATAATATAAAACGCGAGTTTTCGTGAATCGTTTCACGCAACGCAAAGCAAACGAAGGGAGCGCCATGGCAACCGATATCGTAGACCGTGAGCGCTCGCTGGATTCCAGGAGCTATATCTAGCCGCCTGTGGTGTTTAATGTCCATAAAAGTGCAATCACGCGTGCGATATTTATGTACACCGTAGAAATTTTGTAGTCCAGGGGCAACTTAATCTCGTCCTACTCGTTCCATTCAACAGCCAGGAATATAAATATCATTTCTCGGGACTCGTATTTTTTCGTGAAAGCACACTCGAAACCATTTCACGAGCGTAGATTGCCGTGAAACGGGACCCGTACTGGAAATTTCCTTTTGCTACGTAATTGATTGAAAAAAAAACCTCTAAGCAAGGTACAGTTTAATCAAAGGATTTTGTTATTAATCGAATCATGCGTGTTTCCATCACAATGGTGGCGTAGGTGGCTTTTTGTACACGCTTTACTAGAAAACGTGTTGTTTCATTCACAAAGTTCGTACAGTTCGATGATTATATTTTTTTTAGAATATTTCACTTTTATACGACATGAAAATATTAAAAATTCAAACTTTATTTGTGTTTAGAGTATAAATAAGAGAAGCAGTTTTATTCATCCAATTGGTCTCAATTTTTTGCATATTTCTAAGTTTTAAATATTAGATAATTCAACAGAGACAATAAAACAGAATACTTTTACATAACTTTTAAGAAAACTTTTACATAATAATTAGAAAACATTTATGTTTTGCATTTTAGTTATGATCATTTTTTGGAAAGAATATTCTAGAGATTGGAAAAAGTTGTATTCTACTTTAATAAATATATTGTTGTTAAAATTAAAATCAAATTTATTATATGCCGTATTTTTCACATACGCTGGATCTTTTGTTATGCAACAAAATAATCATTCAGAGGATTTCAAGTTACTATTTCTGATTGACAAAGTACTTTCTCTCGTGGATTTTTTCTATCGCCGTATCGAAAATAGTCGGACCGCAAACTTGACTAAAAAGTCAGTTTCCAAGCTGTAGTTTCACATAGAAATTGCAACAGATCCTAAATCAGAAGAATCGCAGCGCGCATCGAGTTAAGAATCGAAGCCAAAGGCCACCGAAGAAATTAACCGCGATTATCGGTTGAACCGTTCCGCATGCGCACACGCGGAACACATCGGTCCCTATGTTCGACGGGATCTCTATCGGCGCAAATGAAAGCCTAATCGGGTCAGTCTGATTAGAGCGAAACATCCGGGTAGCGTAGTCGTAATTATAAGCGATGCCTGTGCTCATGCATTCTCGATTGCGCACGTGTCAAACGTGCTCGTCGTCGTCGACGCTATTTTCTCGACGTCTCGTCAACGATCGACGCAGCGTGTATCGCGGCGGCACAGAAGAAAAAGAGCCGGGAGTGCCGGCGAGATTGATACGATATCGATGGAGCCCGGATTCGATTTATTCGGCGGCCCCGGCGCGATATACGGTCGCCTGTTTCGATTTTTTTCGGCGGTGCAGCCGGCGCGGAGAGCGCCAGGGAATTTTTAATAACAACGCTTGTCAGAAATCTTCTCGACAACGTCACCGGCATTCGGCGCCAGCCAATATCGCGGCTGAACGTTTTAGCAGCCGGCATCTGCCGACACCGATGAACTTCCTTTTTACCGAAGGGAAAAGAGGGGACAGGTCGGGAAACGAACGGATAACGACCGTGGAGAAATACCGGGAGAAACGTTCCCTCCACGCGTCGCGACGACAAACGTCGCCGTTCTGCCCTCCGTGTAATCCGTCTTTATTAAGAAATAATGGCGGTCGAGCCCGCTGATCGCAGCCCTTCCAATTCGTTTAATGTACTTGTCTACCTTTTATCATGTAAATCCTATCACGGTACGACGACGACGACGACGACAACGCGCGGACGACGCCGCCCAGCCGACGAGCTTTATTAGTCCAATGATATTTCAACGGAGATTAGCCTGAATGAGTATTACGCCGGAGACCGCTTTTCACCATGCGCGACGCGATCCTCGAGTTTTAATTAACTATTTCCACAATAAAAAAGATATTAAAAGCGGGATGTACGCGACCCCGGCACGCTGCGCTTCCTTATTTTGGCGATGCCCAGACACGGACCGGTATAATCCGTGCGATTATCACCGGCGTTGCCCCCTTGCAGGATATTAACGCTGTTATATTATGCACTTTTTGGTCTTCGATCGAGTTGGCCAAAGGAGGAATAAATACCGAAAGAGTTTACTCTTTCGCTAGGATCGGAAAACTTGTTACAAAATCCTCACGAGCCACTAGAGTACTCGTATTCCTTGGACGATGCTTGGAAATATCTCTGCAAGAAATTCGATCATTATTTCGTTCAGTGTACGCTGCGCATCGAAAATCGCGCTAACATTTTTTCATTTAAGGCTATGTTTTCGCGAAAACTGAGTTGGAACATGCGTCCACTTTACGTAGCTTGCGTAGCATGACAGGAAGTAGAATTGGTACGTCAAAGCCAGACGTGCCACTTCATTCCTATTCAATGGTATTTTTTCAACGTAATTTTTTTCGAACACGGTGCCTTCAGAGAACGTGTTATTTTGCTTTGGATAACGAATTAGATACATGATGATTAGGCTGTGATGATTTAAGAAATACTTTGTATTCATATTTAATCAAGTTGAAACAAAAATATCTTCGCTGCGAGTTCCTCCATATATATCATTCTCATTTCACACAAAATATTGTTTATATGAAACGATAAAGGTAATATTTTTATAACGCGTATAATATTGTGCAAGTTTCATTATTTCGAACGCTGTTTAAAATATCATGGATATGTGATCTACCAATTGAAACCATTGAGAACAGTATAACAATATTTAAATAAGAAGATGATTAATTCTTAAATAGAATTTTTAAATAGGATTTAAATAGAAAAATATAAGTTCACTCGTATCATGACCCAATTATTATCTGAATAATCTAAACGATCTAAAATACGTGTCAACTTCCAACATAATAGCAGAATAATTATAAAAGTAATAGGAGTGACTCACCAAAACTTGTGGCAAAAATATGAAGATACTATAACCGGCTGTTTCCACTTCCAGATCGATGCGTCCACTGCTTTTACCTCGCGCTTCGACAGGATCGAATTTCAAGCAAACGAAAATTAGATGTGCGTGTACCTTTCAGTGGAACAGTATTCCATAGAAGTACGATGATTAATCCTTAATTGACGTACTGCATGCGCATTAAAAGCCCCGTCGTATTTATTAAAAACCGTCGAGATGGCGGTGCGTTTCGAGATGAAATTTATCGTCCAACATTCCAGCGATTCGCGGATCCTCTCCAAGGCAGCCGGCTCGAGCGACTCGCTAAATTTGATCACTACCATTTTTTATTCTCCGCGCGACGGATCCACGAGGAAAAAAGGGGAGACTCGGTTGCGTGGGTGGAGGCGAGCGCATATCCGGAGCGCACTTCACACCGCGACGCAGCTGAACGCCGAATTCCGACTGGAATTTTAGCCGGCGCTCCCTAAATGATGAAACCGGATTACGCGATGCTTTTCCTCCTACCTTTCTCATTCGCGCGGAGCCTTTCAATCGCGAGAAATTACGAAATCCGCCTCCTCAGCCGCGAAGCCTCGCGCGGTGCGGAAACGAGAGAGAGAGAGAGAGAGAGAGAGAGAGAGTCAGAGACTCAGAGACTCAGAAAGGGAGAAAGAGAGAGAGAGACGAATAGAAACAGTCAGGGAGGGAGGAGAGAGAGAGAGATAGAGAGAGAAAGAGGCAGAGAGAAGTAAAAAATTTTGCACGCGCTTTTCTTGCCGCGCCGAACTGCGTCGATTCGATGAAGCAGAAGTTGAAGCCAAGCGCTGTTCCGGCGAGCGAAAATCATGGCGCGCCGGTCTTTCATTCGAAAGGAATCCCAATTTTTTAGCAAGGAAATCCTTTTTTAATGACTTTAAAGCACGCATCGAATCTTTCGCTCGTGCTCACCGCGCCTAGATACTCGGGCAAATTCCGATTTTCATGAATCACTTTGTTATAATTTTAGATTCTTGAGATCGTCTCTACGTTATTTTTGACTCTATTGTTTGCCAATTCGTTCGATCCGAATGATTTTATACTTGACCACTCATGTATATCAGCAGTGTGTATGAATCCAGTTTGAAACTGAAGCTTACGATATAAATTTTAATCATATGTACTGACATAGATCTGACGTGGTTGAAAGAGGGTTGATGATATGAATCCTGCTGATGTTACTTCCATTCCAGCAGATTAAATTGAGGACCTGATTTTAGATTTTAAACGCTGTACTCTGTACACGTAAATCAGAATTTTATTGAGACTGGAAAGAACGGAATAGCATTCATACGTAACCCCTTGCACTATAATAACGATTCGGACTCGTGATAAAGATCCCACGTAAGATCTACTAAAATAATAAATTATTAATTTCTTGTGAATCGAAATCAAATTGAATTTTTCCATTATCAAATTCTAGAAATGGCAGTAAATAATGACAATACAAGAAATAAAAATTGTCTGGTCCTATTAAGGCAAGTATTAAAAACAAATAAGTGCTAATCAACGCAACGTAAAAGGAGTCGTAGTACAAGGGGTTAATATGCTTTCACTAGAACTCTTCGTCACGTGTTAAAATATGATTAATTCTACACTTGAAGTAAGAAAGATATTATAAAATGAAAATAACTGGCCGTATGATTACCTCTTGCTTACCTGAAGTGTACAATTAAGATTTATGGATTCGCTGGCGAAGACGAAAATCGAGGGCAGAAATCGACGTTATTTATATTGAACCGCTTCCTGGAGCAGCGATAGCGTTCGACACGCGACGGGAACGCAATCGTCGGCTGTGTGAAATAATGTACATTGAATCGACGCGGCCGGAACTCCATTTTTATCAGCTATACATCTCGGAGCAAGGAGGATCGTCGACAAGAGGCGAACAAGGGACGAGTCGACCGGGTACGCAGCTGGCGCCGAATATTAAAAGCAATCGCTCAGCCCACACAGTAGCTGACCATCCTTATCCGCCTGGAGAGTTGCAATAAATCCGTAGTCTCCGAGTTAATTTACTGCGTTGTTCGCGGTTGCCGAACGTAATGAGTGCGTCTTTTCAAATCTTGACGTATCATGCAGTTTCGGAAGGCTTTGCAATATGTATAGATTCCAGAAGAGACGCTTCCTTTGCGATTCATTTTAACTTCTTAAGCAGGACTGCATTTTACGCGAATTAAATTTTTTGTAACTAAATTGCCATTTTTCTTAATATACATTTGTTTGGTATAGCTATATATAGTATTAGCTATTATATGTTCTTTTCTTAGTATTCAGTTCAATCGTTTACTTTAATAACTAATAATACAATTGAGTAAAGCATGGAACATCTGCGAAAGCCGCTATAATAATGCTTCATGCCTAAGGGGTTAAAGCAACGATAAACGAGTGATTTTGACAATAAATCAGAACACTTGCGTGTTTATGAAGGTTTTACAGTTTTAATAAGTTAATGGGGTTTTTAATATTAATAGAAAAAATTCTAGAGCCCAGAAAAATATTATTGATTCTACAAATCAATTGTGAAATCTAATGGCTGCTTAGAATATTTGAAGAATTAACAAAGAATGGAAGATTTATGAAAGTATCTAGAGCTCAAAAGCATCATAAATGAAACTCATCCTTTACGTATAATAAACTCTCAAGGATTTTCGCGGAGTAAATTTCTACCCTGCGCGTAATAATTGTATTCATAACTTCGACTTTGTCATTCAGGTAAATCAGTAAAATATATAATCGGGTATGTAATAAATATTGTATTATACGTACTTTACTACGTTTGAAGATAATGCGATTATTTCCAGATATAATGTCTACACAGATATTTACAGTTTTCGAATGGAATAAAAATTTACCGAAGCCAGTTACGTAAATCTAAACAGCGTTAGTTTTTTGAGGATTAACTTATAGTATAAAAATGTTTCTAACGTAACAGTTAGCTAACCGAATGAGAATACATCTCCGTTATTAATTAAGTTATTTGATAACTAAATGAACAAATTTTTATGCTAATAATCGTTGTAATTTCTTGATTTCGTTAAGATTTCCACGAGGTACGAATGTTGAAGAAAGAATTAATGTCATAAAAGTTTGCTTTAAAATTACAATACTGCAATTTTATGCAACTTTTTTAGTTTTTGGTGCGGTCATGAATGTTTTAAACTAGAGTTAATTATTTTCTAATCCAATGGTCAAAGTATTGCGGAGTTGCTATAAGAAAGTTACGTATGTCGCTGCGTATCCGGCCAACAACGTGTCAGATTTTAATTGAACCGGAAAGGGCGGGAACTTTTCAGGACCAAGATTTGACCGAGAGTAGGTTCTCCTCATATAATTAACCGAGGCAAAGAAACAACAAACTACTTTCCAGCGTCGGGTCCGAAGAAATGTTGTTCACCCGGGAAGCGCGGAAACGCAACTTTCCGATTCTTTTTGCTTCGCCCAATAGTAATCTGCTATGGCAAATAACTTACATTACATTAACTTCACCGTGTTCCGCTGATATCTCGGGCTACCTAGGAATGACAGTTGCGACGGCCATTACAGCCAGTTTCGAGGATGGCGGGGAGAAACTTTATGGCCCAGCAAAAACATCGAAGTTTATACACTTTCAACTTTGTTACGAAGAATCCGTGTTTTCCTGGCGTCCATGGACGCGGAACCGTTCTAAGAATTGAGAGGAAGCAGAAGAAACTTCGGTGGACCGTCTTTTTGCATGTGCTTGCGGACTAGGGGAATGAACAAAAAACTGTCCTGACGTTTACGGAACCTAAATGCATTCGCCTCGGCATTAATCAACGCGACCGATGAAAACAGAACGGTGCCGCGTCAGGACGCGATTTTAGAATTCACAAATATTTTGAACCAGTTGAAATTATTTTTTTGTCGCAATTTTGAAGTGGAATTTTATATTAATGTGGATTGCAGTCGAACATGCGGAAAAGATATTGTGCACGATGAAAATAATTAAAATCAATTAGGAGGAATATATTTGTTGTTTATGTGTTCTTTTCTGACGTAATCTCAAAATATTCTAAACTCAAGTTTGAGAATATGTTTTCGTTTTTACTAAAATTAAAATTTAAATAGTCACTGGTTTTTACATATGACGAGTATACTCCTCATGAGAGATAATACTGCCACTTCTCCATTATGAGTATATCCGTCAAACACAGCTAATATTAGATACTTACACGATTTTATATAATAGAGGATCTGTGTCAAAATGAATCCAGAAAAGAAGCTGAAGTAATAAATTTCAAGTCGACGCGAACGGCAAAAGTTAGGACAAGTCAATCCCAGAAAGATCGTGTGCTTATTGTCGAGGAAGTTCAAGGCCGTCGCGCGATTCTCACGGCATACTCGAAGCGGCTCGAATTTCTCTGTAGATCAGGATAACGGGAAGGAAAGCGTTCGTTCCATCCGGGATCTCGACGCATTGTTTCTGGCCCAGTTTTCAAGCGATGACTGTATTGTCCGTTCGGCTTTACGTCCCTTTCCCCGCTATCTTTCTATGTCACTCTTTTCCGCCCTTTGTGGATCTTCTCGATGTCCGATTCCCTTTTAGACGGTTCGCTTCCCCGATTCGCTCCACGCTCCGAGTTCTGCCATTTTTGCTGGTCCCTCTTTCCCAGCAGCGTTTTGTCACGTCTTTTCGACCCTTCTGTCCGTTTGCGGATTCGTTGGCTCGCATCTACACCGTAGACAAAAAACAGCACACTCACACTATTGTTCATTTCGTGTGTCATAATTATGATACCGAAAAATCTCTGGACATAAAAAGACTATCTTCTACAAATATATATACTTGAGTTGTTGTCTTCATAAGGATCCCTCATGTAAAAATAAGTCGGAAAAAGAAAGATAACATTTTTTCATTGAAGAAAACATTTTCTTCATTGTTTTCCAGACAAATTGCAATAATACTATTGCGTAGGATAAAGCGACAAAATTCATTATGACATAACAATTTTATTTCTCATCATACTATTAGCCACGCGAACTTGACGCATCTTCCAACTCAGCTTTCTGAAAAACAAAGACTCAAATAAAAAAATGTTACTATTTTTGCGACTTATGTTCGCATGCAGAATCACTACTCAGCCGATTGTACCACGATTTCCGGGACATCCTGTATGCACGCCGACTGAAGATAGCACGCGCGTGTTATTTTTTTGCCTCCGAGTGAAAACAGAGAGAATACACGCGGAGAAAAAATATCGCGAATCTCGCTAAAGAGAACAGTCACAGGAGCGTGGAAAAATGGGAGCAGGGACGAGAATCGAGCTACAGAGATGCACGGCGTCGATCAAAGAGACCGGCCTCGCCCGTCAGACAATGATGAAAGAGGAACTTATTACGAAATCAGCCGTGGCTGTTTGTCTTTAATCTGTAAGGTGAGATTCAGTCGGTGTTTGAGGCTGGTCGAGGACAAACCGGTTTCTAAACTTTATTAATCATTTCTCATATCCGCTCGCATGGTCGATCGTCGTCAAATATGCCAATATCTATTTGTCCCTTGATTCAGCCGCCATTCTTCACCCCTGCTAATTTTCATTTCGTTTTATCGCGGATTCCTTGGCAAGTTTCAATTCTGTCTGTGTTTTTTGAGGAGAGCGGCTAATCAAAGTAAATTATAAGTGCGGCTTTGTTTAAATAGCTGACGAGCGACAGCCTCGAGGAAATAGAAACGCGGGGGTGGCGAGTAAATAGGTGGGAATTTCGGAATCGTATGGCTTTGCATGGCCCGATATTGAATGCAGCCAGACCTGATTCACGAGGTCCACGAATTTAGACCGTATTTGCTTTCACCCTGGCCGTGATTGTTGGATCCTATCTTTCCGGGTGTGATTTCTGAAATCGACGGTAATTTCCTTTATGCGATTGACGAGTTTCACCGGATGATTCTGCATCTCGATTTTCGCGTTCAACTAACCGAACGTCGCATTTCTGAATTAAGCAGTGACATTTTCAAGTAAATAACAATCGAAATGTACACTATAGAGTACAGAATTTTTATCTTAGATTGAATTAATAATTTTATTTAACAGTATTTTTGTAACTGTAATTGCTCTCGAGATTGTAAAAAAATGGACAATTTGGAGAAAGGAGATACGATTATTTGAACCTCATCGCTTGTTTTCATAGTCGCCGATTGTCAACAACTATGAAAATCAGACGCGGGCTTCGGATAATCGTCTCCAATCTTTCAAAATTTTCTATGTTTGTTTATGAGCTCGAAAACACTTAAAGAGAATTTATTATAGTTAGAGATACTCAAACTACAATTTAGCTCGGACTTATTAACCCTTTGCACTCGAGTGGTGAGTCTGAGGCACCACTAAAATTATGCTATTACGTTGCAAAATAATTTTTGTAACAGTAAGGTTTAGATTTAAAAAATTATCAAGTAGTAAAACTGTTGGTAGGAGTCACACGAATAAATTTTCTGTGCACAAAAATTTATTTTGTTAAATACAATGGAAATACCACGAAGTAGAAAAATTATTTCAGATTTACAGTTAAAATGGCTCCGAGTGCAAAGGGTTAATTTTATTTACACGCATTCAAGTTTGCGACGATTTTATTGTTCTTACAAATTGAAGACTTTTATAAATCAATTGTGGTACAATTATGAAATAATATACGCTAGAAAAGAGAGGGAAACTTCAAATACGTGAAAAGGAAACTTTAATACCTTTCCAAGTAAAATCAACCGACCTGTGGTCAGACGAGCCATAAAAATGTAAATCGGTATCTGCATCGAATTCTGTCTCGTTTAATAGACATAAAATTGAGAATTGATTGAATTTAAAATAGAAGGATCGATTGATGACGGCATATAAAAAAATTCTAAAACGCAGGTACAATTTTAGGTCGCAGAAAATAAACTAACAGGAGTTCCGTAATAGTACGAAGCAGAGGTAAGATTCTCAAGGATCTACGAAACGTTTCATGGTAAATTAGAGCGTGGTCTTGGACTCGTCACGTGACACGGCTACCTGTGCCGGGGCTCCGGTGCGAACATAAAAATTGTGGGGCTTCAGCGCGAGCGTAGCCTACATTTCTTTATGGATACGTCGTGCTGCGGGTAGAACTCATTACTTTGGCATTCCCCCCAATAAGAGAAGGTTTCCCAGTCCCCGATTAAAATTCAGTGTGCGTGCGAGGACGGGCTCGAGTAAGTTTGCAGCAGCCGAGAAATGCGCGTCATTGACATAAACCTGGGGAAATAGGTGGCACGGGGCCGGGCGACGATGGGGGAGAAACACCGTGGAACAAACGGATTAAGTTATACGTGAGGAATCTTTGACTGCGCCGCGCCGCGCCGCGGCGTTTTATATTCGTGCCATCTGCTCCTTGCAGAAAAGATTGCGCCTCCCCTGTGACGGGTAACTGGCGTGCACGGCTAGTTTATGCCTCGCGAATGAAATAAAAACACGGCTAAACGTCCCTTCAACTTCCTTAGATTATTAGCGCCGTAAAAAGTTTCTTTATAGGACAATCCCGGGACGATAAACCGGAGATGAGGAGGTGGGTCCACGTTACTCCGCGAACGACGATGCATCGCGTGTGATGTATCGCAATCTTTCTCTCGTATTCCCGGTCGTGCGTCTTCGTATCAAACTACGGGGAAACGAGGACAAACAGCCCTACTTTTAAAGACCTTGTTGCTACAATTTTTCTATCAATTTTTTCATCGAGGCAAATATATGAACTGTGCCGATGTGACACGCTTGTTTTCGTCGAGGAATTATAAATCTGCTTGTATTAATAATTGTTGCTGCTAGCGCCATCAACTTAGCTTCAGATATTGTATTTTTTACGATGCGCCATTGTCGGCGCTTATTCGACAATAATTTAACTGTAATATTCGTCTGTCCCTATACTGAAGAAATAATCTGTTGCATAAATCGTTTTATTAGTTCCGGGCATCGTGAAATATCTACGTTAGCCCCAAAATTTATTTCTTTTCGTTTTTATATAAAATTGAAACATTAATAAATCTACGTAAATTCATATTAATATTATCTGAAATATGTTAGGAAACCAGTAAAACCTCATCCTAGAAGAAATTCTTATTTTTTTATACACCCACCATAATTTTGAAGAATAATGTTCTACACCTATTCTATCATTAATTACATTTATTAAGTATAATACAGCTATACGAGTATAATAAATATTTAACAAATTATTATTTTAAATAATTAACCCGCACATGTTACTTCGCTCCAAATTTACTAATTCAACAATCATTTCGATACGTAGGGAGTAAAAACTAAAAAATAAAAATTCTGCTTAGGACACAGTTCACACGACTTTTGTTTGCGTAAATCGAATCCACGTGGAACGGATATTCGCGTAAATTAAGGTACGTGTGTAGTTTAGCAATCACAGCGGCTTCCGTCGAATGGAACGGTGGCAACCATGAAGTTCAGTCTAGTTTATAATTTGTAATTTACGAAAAGATCGATCTTCGGCCGCGCAGTTCATCTTGTTACCTATTTCCAAGGGCTGGTCCGGGCTCAAAGACAACGGACCGCGTCTCGAAGGTGCATCAATCAAAAGTTTCGCCGCTGTTAAAAACCTCTCAGCTTCCATTGTGCACACGGCGAGGCAGCTCGGAAGTTTCGGAACTGGCGAGCCATGTGCCCAGGACAGACAGAATTAGATAGGGCGGCGAGAAGCCGGCGGGTGAGGGGGAGAAAATCGCGAAGGGAGCAGAGGATTGGGTGGGGCTAAAGGATTGTTTGAGAGTGGGAAAATCTCCCACTTGTAGCTCGCTGATATTTACTCCGATCTTGCTGAGACTGTAGTTAAATCTTGAATGACACTCGAGCCGTTCTCTCTATCCATCTGCTTCCATCCTCCATCGCCCCCCCCCCCCCACCTCCCGTGGCGAACGTGAAGTGCCGAAAGAATGTCGGCACGAAACGAACCCCGAAGGACAAATCCGCGGAGCCCGTCGGAGTTCTCGAAATTTGTTTCGTTCCTTTCCATCGTCGAAGAGCATTCAGAATCAAAGTGCTATCGAGAGGAGCACAATGTACTAGGCGCAAGCCGTAATCAATAGCGTTACAGTCTAGTTATAATGTCCAGTTTAGTTTCCCAAATCCATTTGCATTCTAATCAGCTGTAAACTCAATCCGAACACGGAAAATTTATCGCTGAAGTTCACAAATTCATTTCATATCCGACATGCCGCCGCGCCGCGCGCAGAAATCCCCTGCTTGATAATGCCCGGCATCAACGCGGACCATAATTTTTAATTGCCGCTTTCGAATCGTTCCCCCGCGTGTCGGGGGGGGTTCGTCGTCAGCCAAACATTTTAAACCGTTGTCCGTCGCATTCAAAATTTAAAGTTTAATAACATCCTCTTTGCGTCTGCTTCCGCGTGTCTCCCGCACATATCCATCTATTATAAATTGATATACTCTGCAGACGAAAGTTTAAGCCCGAAGGAAATGGAACGGCGTAATATGTTTGCCGCCCAAAACTTTAGTACCGCCGTGTACCACTGATGGCTTCCAAAGTAAAACGAAGTGAAAAACACCGCAACTTTGCGTCTCGAATTTTGGTGGCATTCGCCGGAGCGTATTTGACGTTCCGGAAACCATGTATGTCGCCAGAACTGATTTCATTCTGGAAAATTGTTAAACGGATTCATATACGCGCCTGTGCCATTTAATGTTCTCTTTGGGGTAGTCGTATTCAAACGTGGTTTCATTGAATTTTACTTAATCAAGCAACGTGTACATTTTTGTTTCGTAATTAATCAGATGCGATGTAATATTTTATTGATATAAGCTTCTTGCTGCGACACGGATTCAGAAAATCACAGAAAAAGCACACAGTATTAATACTAAATATATCGATTCCTGGTGAGTAATATGTGTTGCTTTTATTTTGTTAGAGACCTTATAATTTGTGTAACTTTAATATCAAACATGAACCGATCACTCTAACTGGATTGGAAGGTTTCGTGTTCTGTGCGACCGATTTCTATCAACACTGAATCACTTCAACATTACGCGTTATTACATGTTTTCTGTCCCTTCACTTACTTTACTTTTTAATAAAACAAATCGCAATATATCTCATTCAATAAATACAAAATTAATTATGCTCGAAAATGAACCAACGACGCATTGGTTTGCCCACACTACTCTACCCGTTCGCAGAACGAAAATTACGAAAACCTCTGATTAGTCTTCATTAATTGTTCGGATACCCGCGAACGGTAGAGTTTCTATTAAAAGAGGAACTGAAGTTCGGCGGCGGGAGCAGAAACGTTCTGAAATGTCTTAGAATAGAACTCCGCCTAACAATTTAACCATCGCAGACAGTCGGCGTTCGGATTTCGTCGAAATTACCGCGAAGCCTCGCGTGAATTTTCTCGTTGGCGCAATCCACGCCGAAGCCACTCGCCGGTCTCGCGAGCGGAGAAAGATAGAGCGAGAGAGAACGGAGGCGCGAAGAATAGTGTCCTGGATTACTTTCCCAAATGTTGCCGATACGAGCCGGGGGTTTTCCTCCGCGGCAGCTCCTCGAATCAGCCGGTCGGTCGAGGATAGGTGACTCTTCCAATTTCCAGGCGTGCGAACCAGATTGAATTTCTATCGTCGACGTCGTCGTCGTCGTCGTCGTCGACGTCGTTGCCGTCGTCTTCTTCCTCGCCCGCAGTCATCGACAACGATGGTTTGGCGGCCGATCATTTCGCGCGATATCGGGTAACTGGGTTATGTTTGCGAAAATGGCTTCGAGCCTCTCGATTTTTCTCCGTAATGCGGCCCTCCCCTCTCCAATTCTATCTTCCGCGATCCGATGACTTTGTCCTCTCTCTACCACTATCTCTTTGTTTCTCTCTCTCTCTGTTCCGCCGATCCTCGTTCTCTCCGTGCTATGGAGCGCGCGATACTCGCGTCCCGGAAGCGAACGAAATGAATCGAATAACCGGACCGTCGAAACTAATCTCGTTGATCGATTCGTCGAGCACGATTCACTGGCCGCTGACAAATTCCTGTCGATCATGGACCGTATCTTTCTCGCCGATTGTACGTAATGATTGGGAGCCGTGATCGCGTTTCTTGTATCGACGGGTTATAATAATCTAGTTCCACGATTGATGGGCCTGGTAGTCGCTCGTCAGAATTAACTCCAATATTAACAGAACGTGGATACTGTGAAAAATACACGATGTGTTAGAACACCGAATATTTAGTGGAAAAATAAAAATGCGCGCACACGTTTGTTAGTTTAATTCAATACACATGTTTCTGTTTTGCATAAATTTTCTGCAGTACATTCGATATAGTTTGCAGTCAGAGAAAATAAAAAATATTTTGTTTAATACCAATTTGTGTTCTTTTATAGTGATTTCGTTCACTACGGAATTTGATTTATCATTCATCAAACGGTTAAATAATTTTAGGATATGCATATAATATATTCTAACAGATGTTGTGATGTTCCTTCGGCTTGAAAAAGGAACGTGTAAAATGAATAAACGAGGATTGTCTCGACACAATTTCAAGATGCACGTTATCGCGACGTATCTAAATTAAGGGAAGCGTTGCAGAAGAATAAAGTGTGTATTTTATCTGCGTACTATAATAAGCTAAAACCGTGGGTGTTAAAATTGACTATTACTACCGCCATGCACTTGCATAAGCTAAATATAGTTTCGTTACGTTTTATCATGCTGTAAAATTATTATCGTGTCACAAGGTCTACGATTATTTTTATCTACTTCGGCTAGCGAATAAATAATTGTCATCAATAGTGAAACTATTTTCATCAATATTGCAAGTGATGTTGCTTTGAAACTGAAACGAACAAACAGCCTTCGGAACGTTAGTTTTTCAATTTTCTGATTTCATGAATTTATAAATTGAAATCCTATCAAAATCGACTACATTTACGTGATACTTTGGTTAAGATTTTGCTTCAATAAAATCTAAATCCTTGTCTATATTCATAGTTCTGCACGTAGATCCAATCGAGTGAACAAGACAAAGTAGAATAAGGCCACCTGTGGTCAGACCGGTACATTGGAAATATATTGCAGACAGCGAAGTAGAATGTAATATGCCTTAGTCAGGCGAATAGAACGGGTCATTATTTAAGCTAGACAAATTGGAATAGAACAGACTTCGCTTAGGTATGTAATAATTCACTGATGAAAACTCGATGGGCACATCTATGAGTATATATACAAGTATACGCTTAAATATTTATTGACTTCAGTCTCGTATGGCCAGACTGGGTCTACTTTAACCGAGAGTGACAAACGTTACATCTACATTCTAATTTTCACTAGTCAGATCAAATGCGACCAGCAACACGAGGACCTTGATTTACTTATTTTTTTTATTGTCATCGACCAGTTTTAACACGGAGTTTTTCACAATTCACTGAATACTGTTTTTACCTTTATAAAACATAGTTTTAATTAAACTCTTTTAACTTTAACTACCGTGTCAGCTATAGAGGTAACATATTGGTAACAGAATTGCATAAAATTTAATTTTTAAATATTCATTTTTACACCAATCTATATTATAATTTCGTAACTTCATTAAACTTTGTAAGAGGTTCGAATGTTGAAAACATAATTGATGCCATATAAGTTTACATTGCAATTTTAATTCGACTGAATAAAATACCTTAATTCTATATAATTTTTAAGTTTTTTTAGTGTTAAATCATAACGATAAAAAGAGTGTTTATTTAGACCTTTCGAGTTCAAGTACTTACTATAAAAAGTGTACTTACAATTTCAGTATTTTTAAAATACCATTATTAACTCGTTATTAGTATTATTAGCAATATTAGTTAAGTGCAATATCAATCTGAAAAGAATACTAATTATAGAACAGGTTCTATAACTGTCCTACAAATAAAAATACGAGAAAAGTTAGTTCTTCAATAGCTCCATTTGCCATAAGATTGTCAAAATTATCACGCGACTGAGTAGAAACCATTCATCGCTCAAGCCCATAGCCAACTAAATGTAACAGTGAGAGTAATCGGGCGGCAACAAAAACTTGAACAATTATAGGAGAGGGACGACTAGCAGCCCCATTGGTGCAATCTTTACGCAGGAATTATGCTCGTAGCGCGTGTCAAACGGCAGTTAATCTTATCCGCGCCCGGCATCCGCGCGTCCGTGCAAACTTGTCCGCGAGATCCGTTGTTCTCGTTGCTCCTGAGGGGCTAGTAGGAAAGTTGTCGCGCTAGACTGGATCCTGCTACTCCTTCCACTCGCTCTCGTTGCTGAAGAGGAAGAGGGCGAAAGGAAGGAAGAATCACGGTGTCGGCGCAGGAAGACGAAAACCGAAAGACTTTCTCTCCACCCTCGTCGTTGTAGCTGTCGACGTCGGGTCGCTTGACGTGCTCCAGGGCGTCCGGGGGCGTGCGAGCGACCGGTGTGAACTTTGCCGTAGGGGATTATGCAAACGGGGTGGTTCGCGGAGCCGGAGAACAGGAAAGGGAGAAAACACAGCACGAATAGAGAGAGACAGGGAGAGGGGGGAGTTGGAGAGGAGGAGAGAGAGAGATGGAAGAGGGAGGTGGGAGAGAAGAAAAGGGAGAGAGAGAGGAATAGAAAGAGAGAGAGAGAGAGAGAGAGAGAGAGAGAAGCGTCGCCAGGCGCTCGTTGGTGCGCCTGGCGACGGTGGCGGTGGATAGAGGCGGGTTTTCTTGCTTGTCATTACCACGTTCGTGGCTTCCGCTCTACCCCCTCGAGCTACGTTTTCTCTTGCCTAGCGTGAAACCAGCGCGAGCCGAAGAAGCTCGAGTTCGAGAACGTCACGTCTTCCCTATCAGCGAACCGTCTTTGAAGGTTTGTTTCTTGTAAACACCGGTTTGCTGCGTGATTCGCGACGGGAAAACTGTGGTTCCTGATGGTGTAGCTTGAACGCTCCCGTGATTCTTGCATCCCGCGACGGTTTCTTCATTAGCTGGCAAGAAGTTCTTTGTCTCCTAATCTTCTGCTATTTTCTTGCACACGATTCTTCTCCCCGTGCTGATAGTATTAGCATAGAGATCTAACGGTTCTAGTGGATCTACAATTTCCTGAAATAATTTTACCACTATACTCGCACAGTAATCGGATTAACAAGCATTCGAAATGTCGACAATTTTTGTGCATTTTGGTTTCGCATGAAAACCCGACGGATTTGGTTTCATTGAATTTTCTTGCGTCTCGCGGACGGATACAAAAATCCTGCCAAAGGAAAGATATTAATAGCAAGCACCGTTTGATGTGTTTGGGAAGAGAAATATTCCTTGTAGCTATACGCGAGACGCTGTTGCTCGCAGCTGTGCCTGCGCATTTCATTTATCAAAGCTCAGCATGAAAGATGGAGCGTCTTTTAACGGCGCGGATTATCTAGAAGACATTATTCTTAATTACGACGTTGCGCTGGATCGACGACAGACGTTTGAATAGATCGCCAATGAAAACTGCCGCTTATTTGGTAGCGAAGCGGCCTGTCCTCGGAATGATCCGAATAGATTTTGGCAATGAGATGCGTTGCGACGGGATCGGTAATTGATCCTGATCGTAAATCATGCCAAGTCGAAGCAACGTATCTACGAATATAGTAAATCAAATGGAGTGAAACGAAAGGAGGTGAACAAGAGCAGTCGAGTAAAAATTTTTGAATCCAATAAGGAAAAACATTGTTGTAATACCAGGAGCCAGGTAATATCCGAGAATAGGGTACTCGTGTTTAAAGCTTTCTGGAACGTTAATGGGGCAGTCAATTATGGCGACTGGTTCGGAGCATTAGTTATTGAATAAAGTTAAAATGAGAAAGTTTCCAAACGGGAGAATTGATTGCATCTTCAGGTGGAGCTCGGAGACACGACCGAATGAAACAAATATTTTCAGGACCAGCAGCGATCGAGAAAAATACTTCAGATGGAGTTGCCGCGATAAAAAATCTCCCAGCTCCGCGTCTTGAGCCGGGCGATAAAAGCAAGAAAACTGACCCACTTTAGGAAAGCGGCGAGAAACTCGGCCTCGATAAAAAGTCGCCGAATCAGCGCCGCAGACGATTGTTCGGAAATTAAACGTATAATGTAGTCTCTCGAGCACAACTAACCGGAACCGTGAATATAAACGAACGCGATTTCATATTTAATGGTTTCGACGAACAGAAATTGATAACATCTTAATTAAAATCTACTCCGGAATAGTATTTTCTTCAAGTTATTGTTGGTGACACCTGTTGGTGTAGAAAAAGTCAATATGCAATCAGAAACGCGAAGCAAGAAATTCAATAGAATTGTAACAACAATTTTAATCAGATAGATGCAAACAAGTAGAATAGCATGGACAAGTAACAATCAAATGGGTTTGATTAAGTAAGTAGAATAAGACACCAATACTTCGTCCACTTTCGTAAGTAGGGTTCAGTCGAACAGTGAACCAAAGACTGCATTCGGTTGAGCAAGTAGAAAAGGTCAACGTTAAGTGACATAAGTAGAATGGGACGATTATAGTCAACCAAGTCGGTGATTATTGGAACGGAACAATTTTAGGCAGATAAGTAGAATATGTCAGTTAGAAAGAGAACACAGAGAGAGACACCACAGTTGTGCAAGTGAAATAAGTCAACCACAATTAGAGCAATCGATTTCTGATGATCAAGATGAACTTCTTGCAATTATGTGATTCAAAATTATTTCTTCTTTTAAATCCATTCAAATACTAATACTAAATACTAACACCAAATAATGTACTAATATAATAAAATACTTAAACTAAAATACTAAATACTAATTATTTCATTATTTTACATTTTCGTAGAAATTGCATCGCATCTTACCTTTAGCATGCACTTCTTCCTCCCTGCGTCTATTTTCCTCGTCTGTTGATTTTATGGAATCCCCTCGACTTTTCCAAAGTTCAAACCCGCTCTACCGGAATTACTATTCGCAGCGTTTTCGAGCAATCGCGGCTCAGATATCGCACGCACCGAAAATATGCACGTCGGTTCGACGCGGGCCAATGGCGAGGTTTGGGGGGGGGGGGCGGCTGCCGATTCATAGTTCGCGAAGATTTCTCCGGCAAAGCAGCGCCGACAAAGTTGAAACTTCTCGAATAGCTGGCTGCCGGGCGGAACGACACCCCTACGGTCACGTACGTTTCCGCGTAGCTTCACGCACGTAAGTTCGAAGTAAGGTCACGAGGGAAGTCGCTACGAACATTCGAGCGGCTCGATTTCGCGCCGAAAATTTACGTCGCGGCTGCACTGGGAATTCCATACCTCCAACCCCTCTCCGACGCCGCGACACGGCTTTTTGCTTTTTAGCCACGTAGGGCGTAAGCTGCGGTTACGTCCGACCTGTTTCCTCGTCCCTGCGGGCGAGCCCAGGAACTCGCTGGAGGTGAACAAGCTGAGAGTTTGGTTAGCCGACCGGTACCGATGTCTTTCTCCGCGGACTTTGCACGCAACTTGATTTTATGAGTCGCTGATTTCCGCTGGAATTTCTGGACCCACCGACGCTCGTTTCGAATGTTTTCTCTCATGGTTACTGGTATCAGGCAACGGTGCTGTGAGAAATCATTAACGCGTCGAGTGCGGTTACGTTTTGGTAACGCTAATTTTTCCTTAGTTTTCAATATTAATTTTTGTTACAATAGTCTCGAATTCTACCATTTATTTTTCGTTTATATAATATAACGACAGTCAATCAAAATCATGTAAATTACTATTTACAGCTGTTTATTTCATATTAGAGTTTAACACGTTGACGCCGGCTTGACCCACCGGTAAGTCATACGTGTCAGACCCGTGAGCGGCGTACATTTGTTTATTTTGCTTTTATTTCACAAAATAGATACTACAAAATAGGTTTATCTTATTTTATCTGAACATTACAAACAGATATTCAATAGTAAAAACATAGAAATTGATTATTACAAACTGAACATAATTATTTAATTTTTATAAATTTCGGACGCCGGCTCACAAAGAAAATCGTGAATATCGACGGCGGCGTCAGCGTGTTAAGGAACCCTCTGCTTTATATTATAACCAATTTTTTGGGTATAATATATTGATCATACTTCGCTATGAAACGTTTAACCTTATTGACTAATTCACTTGTTAATATGTCCAGAACATGGCCATTTTTCTTTTATGAATGTTTATTATCGACGATAAAATAGTTAAATAAATTTTATCATCAGCTCACGTTTAATTACATCAATTTATCAAAATATTTTTCGTTTAGGTAAACCTTTTTCGATCGACACTAAATGGGTTACGGTGATGATATTATCAATTTACGGACCTCTTGATGTATGAACGCTGTTTGCAATTTGATAGTTTTATGATATCCCAGAATTTCTTCAGCATCAACAATCTCATTTCGTTTATCAATACCTTTTACAGAATTACTAATTGTAGATGTTGCGATTGGAAAACATTTAACCAAATACCAGTGATAAATGCTGTCTGCTATCTTCACCAATAAAATATACATTGCTATAATACAAAATAATGCTTTTCAAAGGACCAACTAACAGTTTAATCCTTTCGTTTGTTGCAGATCGACCCGAAAGTAGCCTTCCCGAGGAGAACACATCCAAAGGTGAGTAAAGCCATTCGACGATACCTTTCGGAACGCACCTCATCAGTATGTACTCGAATCGACGTTCGTTTAGGAAGAGCGTTCATCGGTGCGGGGGATTAGGCGGCAAAAGCAAGAAAAAGCAAATACGATTAAGGGCAGGAAGTGGCCAAAGGGCAGAGTCGCGGGCGCGGAAAACGGGGGTGCGGGAAACGGCGATGGGCGTAAGCGTAGCGGCGCGGTTGGAGAGAGAATAATAAAACCCTCTCGTTCCCGTAATAAGAGCAATTAGATGTAATTCATTTCAAAACCCGGAATTATTTTCTTCGCAGTCTACACGGCCGTTACTAACGGTCAAAACTCCCGCCGCGAGACTGCGAGCCGTGGATGGTAGACTGGGACTGGGGCTGGGAACGTATCAAAAGGGGAAAGGGTAAAGCGCAGGAGACCCAGGAAGGGTCGACGGCGGGGTCACACGCGTGTACGGCTGTCTCTGTGAGAGAATTTCCACTGGCGTGGGAGGGGAGAGGCGAGAGAAATTTGCGTGGCTTAATAATATAAATGCCAGGCACGCGAATTACCGGCGAGTGACTGAATTGCGCTAATTTTAATTGTACCCTTCCCTTCTTCCCCTTCCGCGGACTCTATCCAAAGCGTCACTCTCTTCTCTCTCCCTCTCTCTTTTCTTCTCTCTCACTCTCTCTCTCTCTCTCTCTCTCTCTTTCTACCTCTATCTCTTTCTGTCCCTCTCACTCACTCTCCGCCCGCTCTCCACTCGATGCTCTGTCGATCCGAGCGTTTCCACCGGCTCTTTTCATCGTCCCGGCGCATCCGCGGCCGTCTGCGCGCCCGTTCCCGCGTCGCCGCGACATTTCTACATTTTTCCAAAGCTCTGCCCGACCCCGCCGACAATTTTATTCCATCCCGTCGTCAAAAGCCGGAAGCACATAAATTATGACGCGACCTCGGAAATCACGATTCGCCGCCGCGGCCGATAATCACGCATCAGGCGTATTAACGAGGCAAACGCCGCGCTCTCACGCGCGAGCTCGTCCCCGGTTCGATCGTGGCCGGATTGCCGTGATGAAAATTTTGTTATTTCAGTTTGAAAGACTCCTCCGTGGCCGGCTGGCAATTTGCGCTATTATTCGATAAGGGCCTGGAATTTCACCGCATCTGACGGGAAATTGTCCGGCCAGCTGAATCGGAGCTATTTGCCGGGGACCCTGTAATCGGATAACGGATGACTAATAATAATGATATTGCGTCCATTATCACGAGAATTGATTGATATTTCTCTGCTGTGTTGGCGGAGTATGAATCACATTTGTTCGACTTTTTACGTAAAATTTTGTTACATACAGTAGCTGTATAGTCTTTGAATATTTTTATTCATTCAAATTACATTTACTCATTTTGATCATAAGTGAATAAAATTCACAGGTTATCGTATCATATTATTCTCATCCCATTTGGGAAAAAATTCGGAAACTCTTTTGCTCATTCCTCAAAGATCTATGTTTACTCTAATACATGATGTCACGGTGTTACAAACTATTGGAATATTTTGGCAAAACACGAACAAAATTCCATATAAATATCACGTGCGATCAAAGAGTTTATATTTAACCATACGCGGATCGCTTCTTCTTCACTTTTTGGAAAAATCGCCGATGACTTTAATGACACCAACGCATTCTCGGATTTCAATGCGCAATGCCGGGCCTCTCAATTATTGATAGAAGACTTGATGGCCTTTTCAATAATGTACCATCGGCCGCTCATTTTGGATATGCCTCATTTGTATTATTTCCACGCGTGTCCTCATTTATTTATACCGTTCACGTTATCATCCCACTGAATGATTGACGCGCTCCATAATTTACTATCGTGGGATGGCGCTCGTTAAACGGACACAACCGCGGTTCTTTAGATGCCCGCGAACGCGAAAACAACGCCGTCAGTCCTGGAATCGATATCGTCGCGATGAAATACGCGTATCATAAAAATTCCCATTCAGTGATCGAAGATAGTCGCGGCTGAAAGATTTTTAATAGCCCGGTCATCATCCGTTTCGAGGGAGGGTTCGCTAGGGTGGGGAGTAAAAAAAAAATGAACGCGGACCATGAAAAGTTGCCCCGGCCAGTTTCCAGCGCGGCATTTCGGCGCGGGGTACGGGCACGGCGGGGCGCGCGTTATTCGAAATAAAATAACGACCATTAATCGCGAGATGGAAGTAACATATTTCGCCTGAACGCTCGGGGCAGCTGGAACGGGCGGTGCAATTTTCATAAAATGGTGGTGGCTGCACTGGCCTCGAGCCCCCTCCCCTGTACCACCCCCCGCTTCTTTTATACCGACCGTCCCTCTTCGTCCGCCGCTAGGCTCGTTCGGAAAAAGTAATAGGAATGCACGCGTTCCGTTTCGAATTCGGGACCGGTGCCAGACACTCCGGCTCGGCAACGCGCACAATACGATACTGGCACGTTTGGCGCGATCCGCACCGCGATAACTCCGCGCTATAGTTGATGTTATCGTATAGCCATTCTTAAGGAAATTCCTTTTATTTCGATGTCGAGTGGCATATACGTTCGGGACGGACCAGGACCCTGGAGCTCGGGGATACTCGTTTATTTTAACACATTACCCACCCGCGGTTATTCAGTGCCCCTAAACGTTTCTGCTGCGCTGTTGAGGATTTCTTGGTGGATTTTCCAACAGCCATGGCAATTTCAATTTCGGTCGACGATCGCCCCAAGCATTATTGGAATGGAAATTTGGAAGCTCCTTTTTAACGATGCAAGACGGAGCGTCGTTATCAGATCTCGGTTCCGTGTCACAGATGCTTGAAATAAGTGTACGTATTTCCATGTAAGTGATATGAACAATTTAGAACGCTTAGTACAAAATCTACCGAGTTTTGAAGATGTCTAACATGTGTTGCTGTGTAAGAATTTCAAGACCAAAGTTATTTAAACGTTTTCCTATTACATTGTGTGCTTGGATCAAAGGATTCGTTCAATGGTTTCTTGCGAAAGACAGTTTATAAATTTGCACTAAACTATCGTGACTGCTTTAAAGAGGAAGATATTTTATCTGTGTCGAGTCACACTGTAACCAAATTCATGCGAATGGTTGGAAGGCGTGTTTACACGTAGGTGTGGTATAATCCGAAATAAATTGAAACACATTCGCGGCTTTACGCGAACTATTGTGAAGATGAATTAGTGTATGAACCACTTTTCATCATATTTCCGTGGAAGGTATTCTTTTGTTCGAAGCGCCCGAGCACCACTCCGCTGCGAAGACCACATTTCACGAAGTATATTTCGAAGCGTCCGCGATCTGTTGTTATTGCACCGGCGAAGTAGGCGAGCATTTTCGATTGTTTTATCCTTTACCTTGGGTCTTGTAATTTTAAGGTGACAGGGGTGGAATATTACAAGCCGAACCACCGAAAACAGAACTTCGACGCGCACAGCGTGACGCGCGGCTGTTCCAACTCGCGAGCGTACCCTGAACTTTGCCGTAATATCGCTCGTCTTTAATCCCTCCGCGAAGCCAGAAATGTGATGTCGAAAGTTCGTCAACCTTCCACCGAAAACACATGTTAGACCCGATGAACTTTCGGGAGAAAATGACTGTGCCGCAAAGTTCATTGAAATGTCACGGAGTGTCCCTACGCCATGGCCCCCGCCGTAACAACCTCCTCGAGACCGCGTGCCGGAAGCGCTTTGTTACCGCACTTCCGGGCCAGCGGAAATGGCGCAATGCGCTTCCGACATGCTGGAAAAGTAGCGACAGTCATTACCGAGTTCTCCGCGAAACGCCTCGACCTTCCCTTTCCCCTTCGGTTACGTTTTCTTCATATTCCTGCTACAGTCCATTGTCTATCGGGGCTTCAATGCTCGCCCTAATCAGAACGGGAACAGCCAAGAAAATTCTCCACAAAAACGCTGTGTTGTCCATTGTGTATCAGATCAGATTGTGTTTTCTATCGTACTGGCACGAATCTGTCAGCAGAAATCTAAATGCAATAGTTTCAGCTTAATTTCTTGTTCTCCAATGATAGGGACGGTGTATTGTCGAAAATTTCAGCCTGGCTATGATTGTTTCAACCATTTAAAACAATACTTCGCTAACTGTGTTCATTCAATCTCGTATTTTAAAATATATATATTTTCTTAAAAATCCTACTTTAGGAAAGAGCAGAAAATGTTCACCAAAACACTTATCTCAACAGAACCGATTAGATTATGTTTTTAGGGATTGGATTCAGTAGAATTGGTCAGCTATTTTTAGACAGAGAAATAAGTAGAATATGTCAACCATACCCATACAATTCGTCTAGGAATTGTTTCTTCTTGGACAATGAAATAACTACTCATTTAGAACCGACAAGTAGAGTAAATCAACGTTCGATGTACCAAGTAGAACATGTTTACCACATACGGGCAACTTTTGCCACCTAGAAATTATATGGTAATTTTGATTACCTTCGCAATCACCATTCGAGCGCGAAAGTTGAATAACCGTAAGCAGAAAGCAGAATCAGTATCAGGTGAACGGCTCTGATTGTGAAGCGTGGGTTATGGTTGACGGCTGCTCGTCTGGTGAGAAAGCAGCAACAGTGGTAGGTGAGACAGCGTGGCGCCTGTAGCGTAATCGCCATCGATGCTGGGGGATCCCCTTACCCACGGCGAACGGTACGACGCGGCGGTCCAGAGTAGCAATGGCATCAGCACCGGTAACATAATATCCACTTGTTACTGAGTAGCGATACGCGCGTATAGAGACAACCGTATACGCGGGACATTATTCAGACCGCCGCCGTTGCTTCGAGAACGAGGAGTGCTGAGAGCTGAGGGGAAACGAGGATGGAGATAGATGTGCAAAAGGATCAAGGCTCGAGAGAGTCACGGCCGAGGCGGGAGTGAAACGAAGGACGGGGAGAGAGGCGAAGGAAAGCTCATGGAGAGAGAATAGAAGGGAGAAAGAGAGCTGTGCCACGTCTCGCGTAACGAGCTGCCGGCTCCCTAGGGTGTTCAGCTCCTCTACGCTCACATCCCTGCCCCGCGTTCGTCTCCTCGTCTAGTATCATCTCTACCTCCGTGCCCTCGCAACCGCCCACGTACCTTCTTTCACAGGAATCGTTTTATTTTCCCGAGCCAAGTGAGAGATACCCGGGCTGCCGGCTAGTCGACTGGTCGTTGCCGTTCAACGTATCAACTACATCATGCGATTCGCAGATCGAGATGTCCTAGCGTCTCGACGATTCACCGATCCGCGCTCCCCTTGATTAATGCGATTCGCTGATCAGCGAAATTGTCGACTCTTACGATCGCCAGCTGGACAAGTTGCTGCCGGTGTGATTGTTTTATGATCGCCGTGTCTCGAGAACTAGGAAGTACAACGCGTGCACCGGGTCCTGGCGAAGAACAAGTTTCTGATAGTAAATCAATACCGGTTCCCGACATCTGGAACCTACAGCGATGGAGCAGATTTTCGGAAATAAACTTCTCGCGTGTCAGTTGCGAACTCTTAGCAAGTGAACTTGTCAACCATCCGCAAAGAATAACGTATAATCGTGTTTGCTTTCGGATTGCTGGAACAGAACTGGATGTGGCGAATACGAAAGAAAGCGTAAGGCTCGTGGCATCGCGTAGCGATTTACAATTATTAGCGTTGCCTGAGCATGGTATACTAAATAGAATGTCAAGACTATTGGGATAACAGTAACTCTTTATTCAGAAAAGGAGAGGAACATATCTTTCTAATTATTCACCATGACGTCTCTGGATTCACTCACTTGTCCTTGTACATTGTTGATTGAGTCAATATCTTCCGATCCATACTCGTAACAATATATTAAACATACTGAGAAGACATGATTACATTTAAAAATATTCAACACGATATAGTGGAAGCTGAGGTGATACTTTATTAATTGACGTATTGGAGTTACAAATATTCAAGGCTTTAGTAATGATTTTCAAAAGATTTTTTTACATATAAACTGTCACGGAGGTGACAGAGGTTTACTATTTTATAGTAAAACTGGTGTCGCTGTTATTCTGTACAGTTGAACAAAAATCGAGAGTGCTTAAGACACAAATGACACGGAATTGTAATAACTTCTCATTGTACCCTTAAAAAGAGAATTGAAATTGAGTTACTGTGAACGGTTTACTGCAACAGTGTCAAATCTGGCAACTGTTTTACAACAAAATTTGTGCGATCGTATTTCTGTACACGCCGAAATAAATTAAGTATCTTCGATACAGATAAAATCGATAGAAAAATGGCACCAACGTGGAATTAATAACTATTAATCACCGTTGTTATTCGCAGAGAGTTTGATACCGGAGGTAGCTACCCCGCGACGACGATTCCGCCTGAGTACTACGCTATCGTCGACGGAGCGTTATTTTGTATCAATTGGTACTAAAAGACACCGTCGGCTTCAAGGCTGCAGTTTTAAATCCGGATGTTTTTCGGAAACGATTGTATGAGTCGAGGGGGAAAGGAACTATTGGGGAACGAGTAGGGCAATAAAATTGATCACCTCGAAATCCGCATGATAGGAGAAAAAGAAGGGTATGAGTCCCCGGCGAGGGGATGGGCGATGCGGGGAGGTGGGTAGGGTAGCATTAAAGTGCTTTGCGCTCGGTCGAGCTACGAATTTCAATCTGGAGCCTCGAAACGATCGACCCTCCAGTCAGAATAGACCGGGATAAAAGAGAGATTATCGGTTCGTACCTTTTGAAAACTGGAGATACTGAACTTTTCATATCTCTAGAACGACGGGCTAGTGACCCTGTTAAGTACCCGCGATCAGCCGGAGAAACGCGTTCGCGCTCGCGATTGAAAAACGCGTTCGTTATTAAGCTGTCCAGAATAGAGGACGATCGAGAGTTTTTGGGTGCATGGCTTCGCGAGACCGGTAAACAGATTTCCGGGAGACGGCTTTCTTCGGAGGAAAGCTGCCGGCGTGGCTTTTGTCGAGCTGGAACACGACTTCCCGGAGAAAACCCCGAAGACACCACTCATACCGTGTAACGATAAGACGCATCGCTTTTACTACCGCCCACCGTCGCCTCACGGAACGTGCTATTTTTCCGCTAAACGATAACATTACACCTCTGGCAGTCCCGTAACCTCCGCCTCCTTCCCCGTTCCTCGGCTCGCCAGCCATAAATGCACTCGGATCCTGCGGTATCTGTCACCGAATGGCGTGTATGATCCCTGACTCGGTGGCTGGTGGAAACCTTCAGGGACGACGAGGAACGCTGTACAGACACTGGACGCCACTTACGACGCGCAAACATGCCCTCCCTCCGTTCCGCAAAACTCTCCGACCCCCTTTTTCTAGGCTGCTGCCGGTCTGTATAGCCGGAAGGTTCGCCGGCTGAAGGGAAAGTGGGCATGTTAGGCAGCGAGCACGAAAAGAAGAGAGAGCCCGATGTTTCAGAGGAAGGTTGCGAAGGTCCTCGGGGTTGGACTGTGTCCACAAGGGTGCCCGCGGGTGAGCCCGTGGCGAGGGAGGGGGTGTTCCAGTGTACACATCACGTATAACCAACGAGCCATCGCTTTGAATGACCTGGCCACGTATAAAATGCATGGGATTTCGCTCTAATGCCGACCAGGGAGTTTACCAGGGAGCGTATTTAGTCCCCCGAAAGATGAATGTAACAGGTCTCTTTTGACCCGCCCACCCGAGAAAGGAAATGGGAACCGAAAGTATCCAAAGGATGTACATGTGGGCGTAGTCCTTGCTCTACTCGGAATCACAAATTGGTCTTTGGGGAGAGAGCAAGCAAGCAAAGAGAGAGAGAGAGAGAGAGAGAGAGAGAGAGAGAGAGAGGGAGAGGGAAAGAGAGAGGGAGTGCTCGCCGATGTCGCGCGATGCTTAGCGATCCTTACAAGCCTTTAATGCTTTGACCTCGAGATTTAGCCTCGAGCAAATCTCGAGGAACGGGCACGCGCTTCTATATAGCGTACTCAGACTCTGACCAATCCCGATCCGTGACGCTTCAAAGAACCAGAGCTAGACGTAATCATTTCAGACGAGCAGTTCATTATTCCGAGGCATTCATTCTTGATTTCTTCACTGATCGTTTCCTCAGCCGCTGGTTCGAACAACTCTGATAAAATAACCCGGTAACTTCAAATAAAAATATCGCTTGCAATCGAAACTGTTGTCCATCGATTTTATTCGTCCACTATGGAAAGGAAGCAATCATTTCTCTGGGCGAAGCAGCGCTATTCTAAATTAATCAACCAGTCGCGCGTTAAATCGTTACCTCTGCGAAATTGTTTGCAGGCTCGTGGTTCGTGTTTCATTTTACGAAATAGTTTCACTGATCGACAAAAAGACATTAATCATTTTTATTCGTATGCAGACATTCCTGTACTTTAGAAATTCGCGCGTCCCGCGAATGCACAAATATTCGGAGTTTACGTGTAAGTTGATTGTTGTATCCATGTGATTGTTATAGCATCTGCTATCCTCCCAATGAATTGGATATACAAGTGCGGACATTTATCTCGTCGAATTGAAAAGATAGGATACGATTGCGTGAAAACCCTGGCAGGACATTTGCGCAACTGATTTTGTAAAGGTGACACGTTTCTTCTTATGTTCATTCAACCAGTTGACATTACTGCAATAGCACCGTTAAATTCTGTCGGCGCCTACACCGTTTAGTATTTCATCCGGTAATTTTTGCCATAATCAAGCGCATTCAAACGTGCCAAAAAAATTGTAACTTTTCGAGAACGAACCAGTAGCATTCTCGTGTGGCAAAGCGTAAAATCTCCAAGGATGCCGCAAACTATTTCAGGATGACTGATACGGCGGTAGCGAACCACAATCTATCGAGTTCCGCAGTCGAATAGAATCTTGCTCGGAAAGCAACAGCGAAGCGGAGTCCATCGGTTCGGAAGTAACGTCGCCAGAAAGCGTGGGCGGCGGGTGGCGAGGGGTCGTGCCATCAAGCATCTATTCAGAACCGACTCCGGTTATCGGAGCATCGCGCGATTAACCGTTGTCCGAATGTCTGGAGCGTGAAACGGGAATGTCGGTGCAGAGAGTGGGAGGAAGGGGGTGATGGGGGCGAGGGTGGCGAAGAGAGAGAGAGAGAGAGAAAGGAAGAGAGACGAAGAGAGTGAGATCGAGGTTGGCCGGTAGCAGGTCTCGGTGTTCCTTGGTCCGCGAACGGTACTCCGCGAAACGGCGACAAAATAAATCGTCGGGTTAATCTTCGACGAAACTTTCTAAACGGTGTCGGCGTGGGTGTCGGGTATCGTTTGACCGCGAATCGCAGGGCGGCTGCCACCTGTCGCTACTGACAGTAGTTTCTCGGCCGGCGGGAGACGGAAGCCTCAGATATGTTGTGTCGCATTGAGATAAGCTAAGCTCTCGCGTGATGGAGCAGCCCGTAAACTCAGCCAGCTACGCCATGATGCCACCGAAATGGCTGCTAGATAATGTATAGGTATACGTGATGCGCGCCCAGCCCCTTGCACTTCCACTTCCACAACGACTCGCGACACACGCCACAAACGAACACAAACGCATGTCCTCGACATACACATTCATATAAATGTGCACACGAGTGCGAGTCGCGTGTACGTGGGCGTCACTTTTACGCTTCCATCGTCACCACCACGTACCCGAGAACCACCTCTATCACGGGTAGCCACGCGTACAATCGCAAACAAACCTGCACACACGCGAGTCGAACACCATCCCCGTGTGCTCCATCGTTTCCCGGCTGAGAGAGAGAGCCAGCTATTTTCGGAGCGACACTTCACTTCGCGTATACAACTACCTGCGGTTTAGAGAAACGAGCCTTGGCTTGGTTTCTCGGTGCTCGGATCCCCCATCCAGATTTTTCGGTGTCGCCCGGTCGCGCGACGCTTTTGTTTAGCGAACGTCATTAGACCCGTTATTTTACGCTCGACTCGCGTTACCATGACCACCTATCGGCGCTCCTTCCGACGACCCCATGGCAATCTAACGGTATTTATCTCTCTCTGTCGAAAACGGATGATCCACTCCGTCGATGTGACCGCCGAGAAGCGAAACGGAACGGAACGCCGCCGTCGCGGAGCTTATGGATAACATAGCTCCACCGACGGATTCGTCCGTAAATTATGCCGCGTCTATAGACTCGTTCTATAAAGTTCCATTTAGACTCTATATATAATAACACTATCAACTCACTCGGCTCATGCGCTCGGATCGTCGATGAGCATGAATGGTCCTTAAGTTGGAACGATGCTCGCGGGAGAGCTAGCACTAGAAATCGAGGAACGTAGATTGAGCATTCTTCGTTGATTCAGGGAAACCGATCGGCCAGTTTATTTCAGCCATTTAATTGCGATCCCGGCGAAAAATCATCCGCATCCGCTGCAATCTTTTGTACCTGTCGTCGCAGTCCGATGAAGCGTATTATCACGAGTCTCGGTCTAAATCGCGCTGCTGGAAAGGAAAAGCTTTCCGACGATTAATTCCGTAATCGATATGCAGTATGAAGTTATGTTGCAAATAGTGTTCACAGGTTAACGTAAATGCATTAAATTAAATGTCATCGTCATTTTATTAATTTTAGTCGAGTAATACTAATTTTTTACCTTCGTGCTATAGGCTCAAACTTCGTAGCTCATTTCACATGCACCGATTTAAAAGATGTTTTTTGCTAGAATCGCACAAATCTCTTCGTGAAACAATTTCGCCGAAGTCCACGCAAACGTAACGCAAATCTCCATTCAATAAAAATGCAGCCTTGGTGCCGAGTAGGGCTGCTTATGTACACACGAGAAGTCCATTAGCATTTGCGTCAGAGCCTCGTCGATATCTCGATCACGTCGCGGCGAAATCATTTTTCACCGCTCGTAATTGCAGTTTTATCACAAAGCTCGATTCCAGATCGAACTTTTTCGCGCGTCAACGTTTCTTGCGCGTCATGATTTATGGCCGGCGTCGCGGGGCTGAATTTTTCGCGTGCTACCAGTCAGAAATAGAAACTTTCGCACCGAATCGTCGACCCGAAATCTCGTCCGAGATCACATCCGGCTCGGGCCGCCTATACACGGTCGGCGTTCTACGAAGAAAACAAATTACGCGTCCTTTAATGGACAGCTCATGAATATTCAAAAAGTTCGTCGCTGTACCTGTTGAGCGCCCGCGCCCTCAGGCTTATTTATTCCCTTATTCTTTTAATCCCTCCACTCGCGTTCCGTCGTCGCTGCGATTATATTGCCGGCGCCCCGGCCGTTGTCGTAAATCTCGCGCCTCGACGTGTCGGTATTTATCGAATTTAATAAATACCTGTCCGTTTGAAAAAGCTCGGTTTACTTGGCCGCGTGTCTCCGCCTGCTTGTCTCGGAACTAATATACTTAACAGCGTCGGGTTTTAACGGCGACTTAACGACAGCGGGGCGCGCAGAACGGACGACCGGTGCATCTCGGGACAAAGCCTGGAACAATGTGACGGCACACAGGTCCGCATCGCGTCTCGCCCGTGCGCCTCATCCGAGCCCAGCGGTCGCGAAAAGCTTTTCATTTTTCGCCTAGCGCGCTTTTTATCATCACATTGAATCGACGTGTACAGAGAGCGAAAAAAAGATGAGAAAGGGAAGAAGGGGGAGTGGAAGAAGCGAAACGAAACGGAGTGTGTGCGTGTGCCTCGGTGATTCTCTGTTCTTTCGTCGACTTCCAACCCTCCTCCTGCTCTTGCTCTTGCTCCACCCACGGCCCCGAACCGACTCGCTTCTTTCTCCTTCGCGTCGCGCGCTTCTCTTTCGCTCTGTGCGTTACCGACGCGTGTCTCAGCGTTGCATCACGGTGAATGGGTCTGGTAATTGCACGCTTAATATTTCAGGGCTTTCTCCGTGTAAGCATGTAAAAAAGTCCGCGATTTAGCCCTGTGAAGCAAGCGAGCGAGCAAGCACCCTCTCCCCGCCGGCGTTCCGCCTTTTCATCGCGCTATCTTTTTTTCTTGCCGGTGTTTGCGATGCACTGACGAAAGTAGCAAAGCGGAAACACGTTTCTCTCGCGCTCGACGGCTTTATCCTGTCGCTCTTCAGTCTTACTTTCCCCCTTTTTGCCGCTTTCGTTCGGCCTGTTTCCCCGATGCCAGAAAGCTAAACTTGCCTTGGTCCGCGGGATCTTCCTCGTCTTCCCGCCGTATCGCACGCATCTCGCCCGCCTGCTACCAGAATCTCGGCGAGCGAGTCCAGGAAATATTCGACCGTCCTATCCTTCGTCAACTGTCTTTTACTTAGATCTTCCTACAATTTTTGGACATAAGTCATTCGAGTTACTAGAAATTGGTTCGTACCAATAGCACACGAGCTTGGAGAATACTAAAATATTAACGCATTTATTGTCCAGACACGAATTGACTCATGTTTTTAGGATTAGTCGTTGCGAAATTTTCGGTCCTATCTAATTATATCGCGGACCTGCACGGGAAATAAATATTTTCTGCATCGAATTTAAGAAACAGGAACAACGTAGAAATTGATTCCCGCAAAATTTGTGACAAACGAGTAGTAAAAGAGTGTTTCTAATCTCGTTTAATCGTCCTCCAGTTATAAATTACAATACATTGCATTGGTATCGATAAAAATATCGATAGAAGGTGACGAAACTCAAACGAAACCCAAAAGCAATACAAGACGAAATATTTCGCTAGTCAAGACGAAATCGCTGCAATCGTAGATGAGTAAAATGTTTGGAATAAGAAACGAAGAAGTTTACATGGTGCAGCAAAACACGAGTCGCGCGAGGATGATCGTTCGGCAGCAGTGTCTGTAAGGTCGAGAAGCGTAAGTTTCCGGTGATCGAAGGAAAACCGGTCTTTCAAGCGAAAACCGTACTGCACTCTCGCCGGCTGATAAGGGACAAAGGGTGTCTTAATGCGAGCCCGCCGACAAAGCCGGCATTTCGGGTCTTCTCTTTCCGTCGGATTGCGCGACAAAGGCTGTCGCGATCTCAATCACAAATTGACAATAAAAAATGTCCAATTAACCCGGGGAGCTCGGAGGATAGAATCGACTCGAATTGACTCGGCCCCTCACCTACCCGCCATACCATCAAACGTCTTTTCACCGCAATGGGGAAGCGAGAGACGGGTAGCAGAGATGGAGCAGGGTTGGAGTGTCTGGAAGAGAGGAACGGAGACGGAGAGGATCGTACTATGGAGAGCAGAAGGAGAGAGAGCGAGAGAGAGTGAGAGAGAGAGAGCTCGCGTGAAGTTGGAAGCAATCGAGAAGGTTTAATCCCACTCGATTGCGTTCCTTGCCCGGCAACTTCAGTTCTTCGCCGGCCTCTTCACCCTCGCGTTTCATCCCCTGCCGAGAGCGAGCCACTTTTCCCCTTTGCTACAGCAAACGACGCTCGTGTGTGGGCGTTCCCCGCGCCTCTGGATGTGTAAAAGAGGAGAGTCCTTCTTTTGTTCGGCCGCTATCTTCGTGCATTCCCGTAGTGGTCGTATAGAATCTCGAATCTGGCTGCGAGACAGACGCACGGACACACACCTGGAGCCGTTCGTCTCTCGACGGCCGACGTCGCCGTCAACGACGACGACGACGGTCACAAAAGGTGGCTGGCAGGCTGGCTGGCTTGGCTGGCTGGCTGGCTTGGCTGACTAACACGCCGGCAGACTAGTCGGCCGTGAGAGGAAGTCGATGTGTGCGGGGCGATGTTCGAACCCTGGTGAAGGTGAGACCACCTCGTAAATATTCTACGGCCAATTTCCCGTCGCATGCGAATACAACGGTACCAGGCCGAAACGAGTCGCAAGAAAAGGGGCCTGGGAGCACACCGAGACATCGCCAGGGATATTTCTCACACCCCTTCCTTCTCCCTCACGAACCACCCTCGACTCCAAGGATTTCCGTTTATCCGTTGCTGCCGATGAATTTCCGCGGGTTCGAGGGGACACCTTTTTTTCCTCGGACCCGGAATCGAAATGGAAATCTAAATCTGTGCTAGGAAGTATTACTGATTCCTCGCAGGCTGCCAGATAACAGTAAGGGGCAAATTTTTTTGTGAAAAAAAAACGATTTCGTAGTTTGACTCGTCTCTAGTCGAAACTCACAATATTTTCGACGTACTTGTCTATCGAAACATACGTGGCTCGACGTCTCAGCATAGATTCTAACGTTTCAGTGATTATTTTAAAACTATTCCAAACTGATTGAGACGACTGAATGGAAACTTCCGAACCCTACTATCATTTGGTATGCGATCAGATCGCAACGGACTGCTAAGATTTTCATCAAAAGTGCTAAGAGCAATGACTAAACTGGATAAACAAAATTTTTACAACTTCGCCAGGGTTTAATAAATTCTTACATCGAGCTGCAGATTAATTAGTTAACCGTATTTAATATTTCCCTCTAAAATATGAAGTCCCACCCTTAAGCGGATCTCTATTTTCGGGAGCCGAATGATAACACTCTCAGTATGGGTGCCACGAAATTTCTTGACGCTACACGTGCCGCGGTTTGCGCACACAGAGGAGCTCTACCGGTCCTGGTTGCACAAGCACACTTTTAATGGCGCGACGTTAAACTCAGTTCCCCGCACATGTTGCCACTCTATAATTTAGTTAAAATATGCACGCGGTCTGATCTGGATACGAAGAACACTGCCACCGGACCGATCGATCGGCGCTGTTCAATTAAAGCTTGGTATCCGGGTGCTTCATTCCTGTCATCTCTCTGTTTAAACGTGCCCGCGGGTCTATCGTTGGACTCGTGTAAAATTTAAGCCCCGCGATGATGCCCGACTTATTTGCGAACTATGCTTTGTTAAATTAAACTGACTTCATGCGCTGTTGTAATTAGGCTGCCTCGAAATTGCTATATTTAAATCGCCGCCGAAATCATGCACAAACGACATTATCTACTTACGAGCAACAGTTACGAGTGATTCCATCCTAAATCTTTTTAAATGGCACGATTTTATCGGAGAACGTTATATTGTTACCGACGCTGGCATTTAGAAATATTTCATCGACTTTTTAAACATTCAAGTATGTGAAACGTGAGATGGAAAATGTTCCTCAAGAATTTAAGGACACCGATGTATCATATTTCATGTACTAAAATTCTTGAGGAAGAAAATAAACTTTTATGTAAGTTCTGCTTCTTTAAATTGCACCAAGATGTTACGGGTTTACATACGAGCCCATACGGTCTAGTTATTATACTGTTTCCTCTTTCAGTGTGTACACCAACAGTTGGAGATATCGAAATTACTCTACATCAGTATTGTAAAGTATTTCGAAAAATACAAGCAGTCCACAAATATTATTATTCATCTAATATTATTATAATCGGAAAATAAATCTTTATTCGAATTTATACGTATCATCTGCACAAAATTCTGATCCAGCGAAAGATATAGATCTTCTCATACTTGCTTAAAAGGAGACTTTAAAAACCGTGTAATTCAAGCGCCGTGCTACTCAAAATTTTCTTGAAACGTCTTTGGACGGCGAGGAAATTTCTTCAGCGTCCCAGAAAACTAAACGATCTTTTGACGGCCGATGCGAGATGATTTTGTTTTCTCGGATCATGAAGCTTCTCCGAAATTAGATTGCTTTTGATCGTGGGGCGTTCCTCGTTCGGCGTCGATCGCGCAGCCGGCAAAGTGTCGTTGTTCGTTCGTTCGTTCGTCTAGCAGGGGAAATTCCTTGCGCCGTGCCACGCCATGCTACGCCACGCCGCACCATGCCACGCCATGCCACGCCACGCCACACCGCGCCATGCTACAGCACGGCATGCCGCGCCACGGCACGGTACGGGACGGGACGGGTGAATTAATCGCAAACGAATTTATCTTTGACGCTCCGGGTTAAACTAAAACGCCCAGATATTACGGGGAAGTAAGCTCGTTAGAGGGTTTACAGCATCACCGGTGCCTCGACCGCCTCACGCCCCTCCTGTATTTCTCGCGTAGGTGGTAGTAGCTTGTGGTCTGGTAACCGCAGTCTCTACTGCGCTGTCGGTTGCGGATACCTCAGTCTCGTGTGCAACCTCGCGTCTGTTTTGTGCAAAGGGCTTTCAAAAACCGCGACTGCCGAACCATACCGACTCTCCCCAAGAACAGACGCCGCACCGAGCCGGTACGACAAGCCAGAGGCCCCTCTGAAGCACCGGCGGATACACACGCATACACACACACACTTCGGCGAGCACGCGTTTTCGATTAAGCTTGAAATCTACTCTTCGGCCGCACCGATACGCTGCTAATCTCTCTACCAGAGTCGAGAATTCGACGTCGTCCACGTGCCCTCGCGTCGTCTGATTTGCGTGTATTCGCGCCACAAAATTAACTGTTCATCAGCGATTTCATTCAAAGTAGTCTCCGACAGATTCGCTTTATTGATAAAATTATTTATCCGTGCGTGTATCCAAATACTCTGACATTTTTTAAGGCCGTAATCGAGCATTCGATGTATTAATTGTGTTCGATATTTTAGTATAATGTGTATTAATAATAGTATATTAATCACTAGAGTAACGTTCTTGTAGATAACAATTAATGAGGACGTAACTCTAATGGTTAATCTTAACTTTATAAATAAAAGTGGTTTAACAACAATAAGAAATGAAAATAGAATTTTTCAAAAGAATACGAATAATCAACGTCAAATAATATATTAACCTTTTACCTTATAATATCGGATCTCTTAAATCTCCTAGGTTATTCGCATCTCTTAAATTGTAATTAAATTTCATCCATTTAATATTAACATTTAAACATTCAATTGAAGATTGCCATGTAATAAATCTAAATCTTTTATCTGACGTAGAAATTTATTACCAATAGTAAATATTCTCAAATTCTTCTTATGCCTTTAGGATATTATTTTTAATATAGCGATTTTTCTCAGAAATGGATAAAATGCACAGTCGAGTTACAAGTATTTTTTTAGGTTAAACTTACTGTGTCTTATTTTGCAATTTACGAAGACGAGACTTATACAGTGTCAGCCCGTTGTGGCAACGTAACATCAAGGGTAAAGTAATAAGCACGAATAAGGATTAACTGAAGAAAGTATTACTCAGCGAAAAAGAGTCCAGTTGATAATAATCCGTATAAAGACGTAGATTGCATGGTAATTCCTCAAGAATCGTGGGAGGAAAAACGATCTGATAACAGCGAAGTAATGCTATAAATAATTAAATTAGAATGTTCGTGTAAATATCCGCCGATGTACATAGATTAATGAACAATGAATAATCGTGTATTTCACTGTAGTTGGAGGAAATACCTATAACGTGGACATGAAAAAGAAAACACTCGTGCACAGATCGCATCGATAACAGAATATGCGGCGTTGACTGTAATAATTTTCCGCAACGATTATTGTACAAAATTCGAAACAGTTCTTACGACAGTGAGATTTTAATTCTGTTCATTAATCACGAGAAAGACGATCGAATCGTTAAAGGTTTACACGAATTAATAGTCCGCGAATTTATTAAGCATGGGTGAGCGAAGGAAACGATGGATTTTCTTTATTCTCGCTTATCAGCGGGTCGAACATGCGAACAGTTTTCAACCTACATATCCTCGACGACAACAATGGAACTTGATGCATGCATGCGTCGCATGCCGACGCTATAATAATTACGGTGAAATTGCTGCAACGCCGAATCCGAGTCGCTCTGTATGTCAAGCAGACACACACGTGTATTCAAGACGATACGGAAACGTGCCCCCTTGCGTAACGACTATACACGCGTGCTGACTGCATGTACAATCTCGAATTAATTATTCACTTAGATAACGTCGATCGATACGTCATATTAATCACAACAGCGCGACTAACGTGGTTAATATTAATCAGCAGTCTAGAAGAGGGTCTATGGGGAGGAGAGCCGCACGCGTTGCCGGAAGGACTGCCACGGAGGGATAGGCGGGAGCGTGTATATCTATATATTATATACGTATATATCTGCAGATTCTAATTACTGATTAGTCGGGGCAACCAGCGAAAAGGGATTGGGAGCGAAGGTGCGCAAATACATCCGTTTCCCGATAATCAAATTCATAGCCGGTCTCACCGATCCAATTCCGAATATTATATTTCTGTCTTATCGCCAGACTGCGGATTTTCGACGCGTACAGCACACTCAGAGCATGACACGCGTCCACGAAGTAAGCTCATTATTCCAGATTAAACCGAGCTTCGATCTATGTCAACCCTACAAATAGACTGTCGATGCTTGAACGCGAGAAACGTCACTTGATCTTACAAACTCATTGAAGACGAAGGAATTTAACCGGGTTCCTTGTTCCCGACACCGATTTCTATGCACTTTCAAGTTTACAAATCGATGCAAATCTCTACAAATTTATTAAACAGCTGTCTACTTTTGAATCGCTGAAATACCTTTTTGTATAGCGGTGAAAAGTATAGATTCGTGCGCTTGCTCTAGAAATAATTTGCAAAATGTCGGTAACATGAAATCACTATTACTAGTGACTTAGAAATTAATACGCGTGTCAGTGAATTTTACAGAATTTGAAATATAGACTCTGCACAATTTTCAATATCCGATCACGTTACAGGTACAAAGGTGATTTTGTTGGTGCAAAAAGAAAACCGCAGAAGCAATGTCGTCAGCGAGTGCGTTCGAAATGCATTTTCTACCCGCGGACAGTAATACTCCAGAAGTACGCAACTAAAAAGTCCCGGCGACAGCTGGCGGCGTCTCTCCCCGGTCTGGCGACGCGGCTAACAATGTGCAAACTTATTTCATCAGACCGCTAACGCCGCGAAGCATACGCGCCGCGCAAAAAGTTATAGCACGCGCGCCAAATAGAGAGGAAGCAAACAAAGGGGATCCGCGGAAAATTCGGAAAACGCATCCTCGAGAGTAGGAGCCAAAGGCGGAATGCTCGACGCAGGGATGGCATTCATCGGGCGAGGCGCGAATGTGGGAATGATAAATCGCGGTCTGTTAGGTACGTTAGCTACATACGGCGGCGCGAGGAGAGAATTATTATTGGAGAATTTATTTCTCGGCCGGAGGAATTATTGCCGCCATTATGCCGGCGAGCGAACACGTGTTTTAACTGGCCCCCCAGGTTAGGCGGCCGTCCGTGCGGAGCCGAACGAGCTACCGCCGCCACGCTCCTCGGACATAATGGTCATTCCTTGGAAGCCTCGCGAAAACGACCCGGCCTCCTCGTGCCGTCGTGCACGGGTCCCTGTTTCACGCGTGGCCCGCAAACACGCCCGACGTCGCGATGGATCGGCCGTTTGGGAACGCCGACAAATATTTTCTAATCTTGTCGCCGGAAACTCGACCTCCGACGACGTTAAATATCGGCGATAATTTGTCACACGGCGTAACTCACTCGGACACGCTGCTCGTTACTTTTCGTTTCAAAATTCGCGACGAGACGCTGCCCGCTAGTTGGCTACCATCCGCGGCATTGCTCTGAATTTTTTCATCGACTTTGGACACTCGGGTGGTACAATAAAAGCCGACGTTTGGAAAATTTCAATATTAACTTAACACTTTGCCGTCCGCACGTATCGTACAAATTTCTTCGCTTGGAGCCGGCAGCTCTAATTCAGATTACTTTGCTTGTCACCGGCCGTTAATAAGATTATCCAGAGATTATAAATTGTCAAATTTTACTTCCGAAAATATATATATATATATGTAAATAAATGTAAAATTTGTTGATTTATATATTTCTTTATTTACATTTTCTTTAGTAATTACTCAATAATTTGGAAATTTCTCTTATAGATGATATGGAGCAATACAATCTCTAACATGTAACGTAAACCCATAAGACTTGCACATTAAATTTTGTATCCTTCTGTTTTCGTTTTTGGAACACGTGCAAGTTTCTTCGTTTTCGTTTGTTAGTTTCAATTCGACGCCGAACGGCATAGTGTTAAAGATGACGCCGGACGGCATAGTGTTAACATGCTATAAACTTCATGTATAAATCCAGATTTTCTATAAATTTGAAAATTGATAGTGAGGAAGAAAATGCAAGCTCATAAAGAAAATTACTATCGGCATGTGGAGATAGTAACCTTTTTTAATAAAATCTTTGCGCAGAGTTTCTCTGCGAGTTTTCAGAAGACATATCGTATCAATAACGAAAATTGTGATTTCGGTGGAGTCTTCATTTTCTGTTCATTCGTTCGTAAGATTATAAAATATTTCATTTCCGTTGTTGTCTCTATGTGCGGAAATCCAGTGAGTATGGCTAGTACTGTCAAATGTCAGTGGTTATTCATCAAATCTCTTCACGTATCAAGAGAAATTGGCAAGGGTACTTTATGTCGTAAAAACATAATTCCTTACAGCACCGTATACAAAGATATTGCTAGAAAGTACTGTATAATGAATGAAAAAATGCAACTAAGATAAGCCGATGTACCGAGCATACAACATTCTAAGCAACAATGTAACGCGAATGAAACGGATACGTGGAACAAGCGACGCGAGTTTCTAACATTCAAGATTTTCCGGAAACAGTCGAAGACGCCGGTAGCGGCGTTGCCGCGAGGAAAAGGGGCCGTGGTAAGAAGAAATCGTTGATTTATGGGCAGCCAATCTATAATTTGCAAGTCAAATGCATGAATAAAACAACGCGGAACGGTATCGATGAAACACGGGCGGCCGAATATGAAAAAATGATCGATGGCTCGTCAAAATTTCGCCGTGGTACGCAGCGGGGTACATAGATTCAGCTCTATCTTTCTCTCTCCCTCTATACCTGCCACGCCGCCGCCCGGTAATTGCCATCCTGTTCTATTTCGTTTCGTTCGCCGCGGCTCTCGTTTCCGTTTCGCTCTGTGCGTCGGCCACGCCATCTCGCCCGGCAACGAATTAAGCTGCTTTATAAAAATGTAAAAGGCTTCGCGAGCGAGCCGTTTTCCCAGGTAGGAACGCCGGATCGTGGGGTAGAAACGAGCCGGAGAACGAGAGAAAGAAAGAGAGAGTGAGAGAGAGAGAGAGGGAGCGAGAGAGAGAGCGAGAGAAAGAAAGAGAGGCCGCGACGGCAGCGCGGCGGCGAGAGGGAGCTCGAGGGAAAGAGAGTGAATAAGAGGGGCACGACTAGTGCCGCGAACCTGGGGAATCGCAAATGCGATTGGGAGCTTCATTGTTTCTGAGAAAAGAAAAGAAAGCGCGAGACTTCCACCGGGGGGGAAAGAATTTAAGTCGCCGAATGAATGGGAGGAGCGAAGAGACCGGAGGGAGGCCGCCGGCGAACGAGCTTGTACATTTTTACACGAGTCGAACGAGTACAATCAACGTTCCGTATCGCTAATCAGCCGTTTCTATTTGTCGGACAGTCGTGTCGGTAATCGAGTGGCCGACGTTTCCCCGATCCTTATCTTGACGCACGAGCTCGATTCAGGACGAGATAACGGGGCTGGCCTTGGAGACGGCGATCCATCATCGCGGGCTCGATGACCCAACAGTCGTAACCGGGCGAGGTCAATTAACTTGCGCCTTACCTGGACGGAAAAGCTGCGCGACCCTCTTTCTGTCTTTAGATGCTATCACCGAGGCGATTCCTATACCACTGCCACGCGTTTAGAACGTATCCGGTCGTGACAGTTCTTTTATTGCCGCCACTTCCTCGTACACGGTTGTGTGAAAAATTTCACCGCACGCAGATGGTGCTTCATAATTAATCGTCGCGCGGATGCGTAGTATCAGTCGTACCTGGTGTGACGATAGAGCTTGCGGTTTCGCTTCGGCCATTTTCGAAACGGTCACGGAAATTGAAGACTGCGGTGCAGGCATCGGGCAGGTCCAAATTCTGGATTCTCGAAGAAACAGTTTTCTTTTTATTAAACTATGACATTGCGATTCGGATTATTAACAGCACGTATTTTACCGCGTATACTAAATTTTAGAGGAACAACCTACAAACTAGGATTGACAAATTACTAATAGATTTCTGAATTCTTTTTTAGAAATATAAACAATGGAATTGTAGTAATTTAGGGATAAAGGTAAAGGAGGAGCCAAAGTTACACAGAAAAAACCATCTATTGCATAGGGTGGAAGATACCCTCGTTGCAAAGATTCTAAAATAGGACATTTTTATTACCATCGTAAATCGAGCATTGCCATGACACATGATTATGATCCTGCGCTAGACAATCGACACGGAAACGTTTAATAATTTACAAATATATAAGTTTTATCGAATAGTAGATCTGTATAGTTGTGATGGTGATGTCTTCAATTGTGCCAAAAGATTGTACAACGATTATATTTCTTTCGTCCGCTGTTCATCGAGTTTCCAATACTTTATAACGCATTACAATATGCAATAATTAGAATAAATTCATTATTTATATTCGTAAGTAAATTAACCATTTTTTTCCCATGAAATAGTTTATACAAATAGAAACTCATGCAAAGATCAACAATCTTTCTCATTGCATCAGCTCGGACGTCAAAGTGGCGTTATCTAAAATGTAACGTTGAATTACGTGGAATGTCAGTTGGACAATTAGACGTTTATCATCTGTGCACACAGAAACAGTCATTACGAGCTTAATCAGCTATCTAACATAGTCTTCTGTTAACTAAGAACTTCGTTCAACAGTACAAGATTAATCGCCCATTTACTGAAGTTTAATCTGCCCTGTGTCTAAAATGAAACAAAACAACAGATGAGAATCATTGAAAATCGTGGTTGTGAGCATTTGCAAAGCAATTATATTCCATGTCTTAAAGAATAATTTCTGAACAGTTTCCAATTTTTACCGCAACAACGGCAACATGAGAAACAACCGAAACATCTAACCCTTTGTGGTCGAGTGACGACTCTAAGGTGTCGCTAAAAATTATCATGTCAAAATATTTTTTATCAAATTTGCTTATATTTAACACGGTCGTCGCCCACCGTGAATTGCTCGAGTTTCTTGCCAGACCCAAATTCGATAGTCGGAACACATAGGGTAACATTATATATTATACATGAAATATAAATGAATGTATAACAAATATAATAATGCATGAATTTTTAAGATTTTTATCTCATATATTTTATATTTATCGGTGCTTATTCCATTAAATTCTTGTGCTACAAATAAGATTTTTATGAATTAAATAAATAAAATAAATAAAATATTGAATAAGGAGTATCCACAGAAGTATACCTGTCACCCAGGTGACGAACGTGTTAAAAAAATTGTTAAGAGCTGTTAACTGTTCGTATTTCCAGTTAAAATGGCTCCGATTACAGAGATTTAATCTCTTAGGGAGAATGCGCCATTATAGCGGCTTTCGCGAATGTCATCTGATATTAACGCTCCACTCTACCGTCTCGTTTGTTCAGTGTTAGAACTAAATGATCTTTTTCTCTTGTCTTGCTTCATACTTTTTTATTCTCACGTTTTATAACAATGTTAATATATACAGAGAGAATATATAGTTTTTGTTTTTGATTCACCAGCGTCAGGGATTAATTGTTGTATTTTATTTAATCTGTATCACACTCAATTATATTAATAATTATTAAAATAAGTTAATAAAGTAAAAGTGTATGCATTACATCTTAAAGAAAAATTGTAAATTAGTTACAAGAAAAGCTTCACTCCATTGTGCTCGTGTAAAGAACTGCTTTATCCGTCACTTTTTGTTCTACTGTATTGTTTACGCGTAATGTCGTGAGGAGAAATAGTCTGGGCAAAATTCAGTCGTGCCTAAGAGGTTAAATATCATCAACGGAGAACACGGTGCAAACAAGACCGCAAAGAGGGGATCGGGACATGCGAAGGGGAAAGAAGCATATTTCAATTCTCGCGCAAATAAGTTACGCCGCGTCTGTTTTCATTGATAAAAAGGATGCGGACACTTCTGGCCGGTGTACTTCCCCAAGTATTATTTCATCCGGTGTGGAGCGCTGCTAAGCCATTCCTCCCATACAAAGAATCTCATTACGATTCGTCAGACGCGTGTCTGCCCGGGAATGAGACAAAGGCGACCGCGTTCTGGGACAACACACACCCTCGAAATCCGCGGACGAAGATTCGCGCTCGTGCAGGAGGGCGTCGGAACTTCTGCAACGTAAGCGCGAGAGAATTTTCTTTCGCCGCAGTCGGTTGCGGCCGTTATTTCTTCGTTCGTTCTTTCGGAGGCTGCCGAGTGTATATTCCCTTCGGTTATTACATGCACATTCTATTACCCCGGCGCGGCTCCACGGCTTGCACACCAAAGCCCGGTCGTAGGCCGTGCCTACGCCATATTACCCGGCGCGCATGCAACTTCTTCGCTCTTTCGATCCGCTCGCCTAACCCGGCACCCACCTCCCCCGCAACAACCAGAGCCCGGTTCCCGCTTTCCCGTTCCGTATCGGTCTGAAACCGAAACTCTTGGAAATTGGTAGCCCGAAAGCACCTCTGTCTACGTAGCCCGCAGGGAAATACAGGGCCCGGCTCAATTAATGCCTCGGAATCGGAATCTTACTTTGTACATTTGTGCCTCGAGTACCAGCCGAGCCGCCGCCGTAGGAAATCAAGAATAAATTTGTAATGCAGCCCCGCTCCCTGGACAGGAATCGAGCGTGTTGTTTCCCGCGACACTGCCGCCGACGTCGGCCGCCACCGCCTCTCGTGCCCGCTACAGTAACGCGTATTTCTAATGTATAAGAAGGTAATGACATTCGCAGGACCCCACGAGTCAATCGGGAATTGCCGCAGACTGTTGCCTTCTCGAAGATCCCTGCGAGTTCAATGGAGACCCAACGAGGGGCTCCGAATGCTCACGCAGATATGCATGGACTGCGTCGAGCGCGTGAATCCTACGGGGCACGGCGCAACGTCTTCATTTCGCCAGCGGCTCCGAATAATGGAGACGCCGCAATCGAATCCGCCGGAAAATTGGATCTTCAAATATTTCCGCCGATCGACACAATATTTTAACGTACCTGAAATTTTTGTACACTCTTGTGCGAAATGGGAAGGAAACTTTAACTCTATCGATTGGACAGGTTTCTTAAACCATTATTTGATCCATTTCGCGAACCTTCAGAAGGATTTAAATCGACGACACGACTTCGAAGTAGTCAGAAAATATAAAGGATTGAAATTTGAAATGCATACGCAGTGAGATTACTTGTCAGTAGTACATCATTAAATGCTGAATCAATATTTTGATCTACGATGATACGTAAAACAGTATGTTTTCTAGTATACGATTTCTTGTGCCGCGAGCGGCAATATGGTCGACGGAATTTCTCACCATCAGGAGCTAACATTTTATTACATAAACTGGCCAATTTCCTTAAAAACATCGTCAATTTCTGTCTCATGTTCCAACGGAAGCGACGCCGTATCCGTGAGAAAAATATTATTTCCGAAGGGATGACCGTGTAATTTAATCGCGGAAGCGTTTCGTGGAGCGTCGGTAGGCGACGACGCGACATCCGTTTGCTCCGCGGTGTCGGCTACAGAAACCGGGGACGCATTTTGTCTGCGGGAGACCGCAATTAACTGTCTGGGATTTCGCGTGGACTCGCACGGCAAGAGCAGCCCGTGTGAAACGTCAGATGCGTTTCCCGGACACCTCTGTTGTCGCGTCACAGTCAAAATTCGCGAGCCCGTGCTGTTGAAATCGTCTTCGCTGGGATCCCTTGGAAGACGCGCGTTTGGACTTCTTCTTCGCGATGCGCCGCGTCGATTCGAATCGCTGCGGAATAATCTGGCGATAAAGAGAATAAAACTCGCGGGAACGGAGTAGCGAACTGTCGCGGTCTTAGGATCCCCTTTGGTTTGCAATAGGGGAATAAGGGGGGGGGGGCAGACTGCCGTGTAAACGATTCCAAGGGTGGGGCTAAGTCGAACCGATAAAGCTGGGATTTCCACGGTCGATGCGTCAGTCACCGCGGCTCGAGTTTTATTATATTAAAGTAGTAAACCAGATAATAAAGCGCGCTACGTTCCTCCGGTGTCCGACGGTTTTACGACTGCCCATACGACACTTTATATCGCGTAGTTACAGTCACCCTCTGCCGATCATAACCGGGCGCATCGGTCACACGTACGCCCCTGGGCTGGTATCTCGACCCCCCTTTCACGGTCGATCGTTGCCCATGGGACTTATTATGGGCTGGAGTCACCGCTGGAAGACAAAACCGACCTTGCCCATTGTACGATCGTTCAAAGCTTGATGGCTACCTCGCTGACCTAAAATCTTCCAGCAATTTGTATGCAGTTTTAATCGCTCGCAATCTTACCTGATTATCTTCCGGATTCTGGCTTGTCTGTGATCTATGTTCCTGTTCAGTTATAAAAGTGTCGTCCATCAATCTTCATTCCGATGCAACGAAATCGTGCACACTATATTACTTCAATCCTCTTTTCTCCGAAGGATTGGATACAGTTATAAATAAATAGTAAACATACAGATTAATGTTTGTCGCAAGAAATGTGTACAGAATACAAAGAACCTGCATCTATTCGGAGATAGTGGAGCCAGTTACTATGCGACTCTAATTTATTTGTAAGAATAATTGACTTTATATTTATCGAATAAGACGTATTAAATTCAATTAATTTTGCAATTGTTAGAAGGTAGAAGTTTTTAAAATACCACAATATTTGAATTTTCTTCTGTAAAGTTTATTAAAAACGTAAGAAAATATTCAATGATAAAAAATTAATATTTGGTGAATTAAATCGTTCTAGATAAAATATCCCACTGTTAATTGTATTGGTAGAACATATTAAAATTACGGAGATTCAAAAGAACTTATTCACAGTTTTGTTCTCTGTTTCAATTTTAGTAGTTTCAACTGAGCCTATTTATTCTTCGATGGAGTAGTTTCTGTGCAACTACATCTTTTTGAATTGTAATTTAACAAAAGTACGTGAAAAACTTTATTAGAGCAGTCATTTCTAAAATGAACTCTTAAATGACAACTATAGAAAATAAAATTGATTAAAGTATGTTAATATTAAATTGTCATCGCGAATGATTACTGGAGTACAGTAACCAGGGAAGTATTGAGGGAAAAAACATGGAGGAAGCACGGTAACCGAGACACAGTATTTGATCTTTGCGGGTCGTAGTCATACCTGTCTTTAAAATTGTTTTTCTCTCTTCTAATATTCAAATTTATATCGACAGTGGAGACTTTAAAATTTGTCTTTCAGTTCATAAGAAATGTCAATTCAATTGCTAAAAATCTTGCAAAGTCCGCAAAGAGGACACAGTAATTGGCCCGTGAATCCTGACTTCGCAAAGTTTTAAACTCTTACAATGGTTCATCTGATTTGTACGTCACTTTCTCATTCCAGCCACAAGCTCAGACAGACCAGAATAGTACAATGTACCAACGTGTTCTATCAGATCCACGTAATATGCAAACAATGGACAACTTCGGCAGCAGCGTAACCAGTCGTAGAAGAGTTAATTCAATTTATTGGTCAGCAAACAGTCTGACCGCAGTCGAAAGCAGAATTCTAGCATGATCGTGGGCGAAAAGGTAGTGGAACGTGTAAGGGCAGCGTCGGCATGCAGTATCAGTCCGAAAGGGGCCCGTCGCGACGGTGAAATGCACAGATTGGTTTCAATGTTGATTGAAGTGTAACGCAGATAATTCGGATGGTGGCCAGCGAAGCACGGCGTGCACTTGCACGGATAGGGAGATTAGCAAAGGGCGTAATGGAGTTCCGGAGACTCAAAAACGATCACGCTTCGGCGAAGCATCCGTCACCGGTGCCGCGGCTGACGGATCTTCGGCTGGTCACGTGCTCGTGTAATTCCCGATATAACGTCGTACGTGATTCATATCGGATCTCGTCTTTGTTTACATAATGCGCACCCGCTCCTGGAGGCCAGCCAACTGTGCCCGTCCATGATAATCGTCGCGTGGAATTTAGTCAAAACGGCGCTCCTCGATAAGAACACCGGTTTCAAAGGAGGGGATGTATCAACGTCAGGACGAAGTGGGACGTGCCCGTTCTAAAATCCAATGACACGGCAAGAATCGCTCGGCGTTTAGGCGTCGCGGACCCCGGCCCGGGGCTATTAAAGGCTTTCTTTTCTGATTTAAGTCGATGGGAGCGGCGCGAACTAATGCTTCCTTATCCAATAAACGCGATTTATACCCGGAAGCCAGATAAAAATCGCTCTGCGAATAAGTTTAGATTATCTGGCCACTAACCATCCTTCCGGACCGGAAGAGATAGGCCACGAAGTGTTTTACACCCTCTTTTCTGCGCCTCTTTCGGTCGCGGAAGATGTGGAACGTGTTTTGCTCGGTTGGTTTTACTGCTTTGTCATCTTTTAAAAGGCGTTTATATACCTTTGACACGTTCTCGATATTTAATACAAAATGGTAGTAATCCCCTGGTTTGTTAAACTTACATAGCGACTCCTAAGCATTTGAAAATACACATCTCTTTCAATGATTCAAGTCGGAGTTATTCGATTATCCCGGTTTTTTGAATAGTTTGAACGATAACTATTACAAAGAATAAAGAAATATTAACGTTGCAATGAAAGAGATTTCGTAAGATTTATGTGTCTCCGGAGATTTCAATCGGTTCGAAAAACGAGGTAATTAAAGCATGAAACGACCTCAGAGACGTCGGAGCAAGTGGATGCGGAAGATTCTCACGACACATACACATCGCGCAGTGTTATGGCAATCTAAGTTGGCATGTTTAGTCAGCTCGAATAAGGCGCGCCCGTGGCGGGTCTGATAGCTGACTGAGTCAACATTCACGTATTTGCCGTGGCATCGCAGCGAAGCTATCCAGACGAAGCCCAGTTGGCGAACCAGGACCGAGGAGAAGGGACCCCCCGTGTCGCGCACAATTTGGTGCAAGATATTGCTTTCGAATGCAACCTCCTTATCCCTTACCTTAACAGCCCCTGCAGTTACCAATGTTTACTTTACCTGGCTACCCTCGCGGTAACACACGGGGGTTCCGCTCGCCCTCTCTGTCTCTCTCTCTCCCTCCCCCTCTCCGTTTCTCCTCGTCGGGTAAACGACTCGCTTTCCCGACTCACTTTCTCTTCTATTTTCAATATCACGGAAACCGGAGCAGCCTCGCCGCGATCGAAGGTCGGACAATTAGGTCACGGGACGAGCAACGGAAAGGGGAAGCATCGAGCTGACGGCTCTATCGGCACCGTCGAAGTGACCCGGTAACTCACGGATTCCGTAACCAGAACTTCCCCGACGAATGTTTTCCGTCGACGTGCGCTGGAAAAAAGCTTCGGCTCCGCGCCGCGGCGAGCGTGCCAAATGTCGGGAAGTTGCAATCCGGTGCAACGCGAAGAGGATTCCTCGACGTATACGGGGAGCCACGAATAATTTCACGGGTCTGCCGGGATCGCAGGCCACCGCGAAATCGGAATTGTAAGCGAAGATGTTAAACAGTTGTCAAGTCCACCCCTTTGGATTTTCGGTCGATAGGGGTGAGCGCCGCGCGATCGGCCGACCAAAATTTATACGGAGCTAAAAAAGGGGGGTGTGGGGGAGATTTGGTGGCACGGGGAACGAGGACAAAGCTCTGCGCCGAAGGGAGAGGTGGCGTAGGCGGTCAGAGATGCAGACAGACGCCCCGTGAAATTGAATTACAATAAGCAAAGTAAAGTTGGATGATCCAACCATTGTGCCCTCCCGCCCGTTGCTACCTCACTGCCAGTTATCTCCGTTCTTTCCCGCGGTTTCTCCTTGCTCCCGAGCGCTGCTTCGCGAAGTCCCTAGCTGAGGAAGAACTTCTCTCGAGTACCACGACAACCGACGGTATTCTTACGCCTTTGTTCCCCACGGGGCTGAATTAATTGCTGCGTTTTTGACATCCATTCATTGTCGGGTCCCGGCAGACGACGTCGGGATGAGCGGATAAAGGGAAAAGTTACTGAACGCCTCTTGTCTTGCCGCCATCTCGGGCGGACTCACGCTCCGATTTCCGCGTCCTCGTGAATATTATTCCTGCGCCACGTCTCGCCTCCTCGAGGCCGTTGATTTTGATCTCGGACTGTCTGGACTGAAGCTGATACGGCCATTGCCTTTTCCTATTCTCAAGTTTCTGCTTTTTTCATATTCAGGGTGTCTAACAAATTTTATATGCCTCTGGAAATGGTGATCTCTCAGATCATTTAACCAGTTAGCTGTATAACCAGGCTGTTCGTTTCCAGAGCATGCACCTGTATGTGTAGCGATGACGAGTATAAATGTAAAAAATACAGAGTACATGTCACTGCGAAAATATTGAATCAAAAAGACGGTTTTATTTGATAAAATAATATAATAATAAAACATGTACTACATACACTATAAACAAAAAAAGGCAGAACAATTCTTCATTTCGCACGTTGAATACCAATGTCGTGATTCTTTTCTAATCTTATTTTTATAGCAATGTGAACATCTTTGTGTAAGATCGTTTCTTGGTGATGTACCTTTAACGTTAGACAACTTATCTTTCGATTCTTGCTTTTTACATCGATAAAAACGTTACCATCACTCATAAATTCGTTATGCAAATTTATAAGCTATTTCAGCCAGTGCACAGGGTATCGCACGAGTTTATCTCGAATTAGTCATATTTTTTTATTAGAAATAAATTGAAGATTTATCTACGCACAGTACTTGCAAATACGGTTTTATTGATTTTAAGAAATAGGTACAAATCAATGAAGATACAAATAGTTTTGCATTCGACGCATGCATGCATTCGGACAAACGAAACACGCAACTCCCAAACAGTTGACATCACAAACACATAAATTACTTCCAAAAAGTCAATATTATGGATGTACGAATAGCTTGTAACACGTGCATGCTGCAGATTGTTGTCAAACATGACCTACTACTACACACATAGAACTCCACGGTATCTGTTTGTTTTACTGTTTATGAGTCCCGTAATCAAAATTGAGCCGTTGATGGTACAGATTTGATTCTAGAAAATTGTTACCTATTTAAGAATTATTTCGATTGTTCGGGACAACCAAATGTCTGTATTGCACCTTGTAGAGAACATTTTCATGGAATGCTTAAATAATTAAACGGCTTAACCGCCGATAGTTTTACAAAGCATATAGCTGATATATAGTCATACGAGCAATTAACATTCGACTGTTTACGCGGAGCCCTGTGATTGAATCCTCGTGTATACGAACATTTTCAACTACAATTTTGATGTTACTATTAATACTACCATTATTATCTTTATCTTGCCATACTTCTTTTTTAAACAAACGGCAGACGACACTGAGTCCTAAAAAGGCCACAAATGGTACGGCGAGAGTTAACCTCTTAAAAACAATGCGGCACTATAATGGCTTTCACGGGTGTCTATCTTTTTAAACGACACGTCATACTCCATTAAATTATTAACCTATTGAGCGCTATTGAACCCATATATGCGTTCGGCAAAGTCATTAACCATCGACTCTGAACGCATGTATGGGTTCTCACACAACCATTAAATTTCATAAAACCACTCATTCTTTTATATTATTCATGTCATTATTATTTAATCAAATAAATGGTTTTGTTGTTTTCGCAGTCACTATTCAAATTATTTCAACTACAATCAACATATTCTACAATAAAATTTCAGTCGGCCCGGCAAGCGCTTTGAAATAATAAGTGGGCAGCCCGCAGCAAACGCTTAACGTCGCACAACTCAGCGTTCAGAGGGTTAATTATTAAAATAAAATATCCAAGATAATGGGTGCATCATCTCTTTAAACAAAATCATAATTCAATCATCAAAAACTTGATTCCAATATAGAACAACAGATTCCGTAGAGAACAACATTATCCGTCACACGTTGCAATACTGCCGTACACAGAAATTTTGCCCGTGCGAAATTCAACCCTATCTATGAAGTTAAGTAACACGTTCACTCGAAAACAAATGGGTTTGCTAGGTCCAGAAATGAAATGTCGCCGTCCGTTCTATCCGAGCGCGGACGACGTTTCCGCTTGGTCCCGGGCTTCGCCGACTCAGGTCTTCCCACGCAATTCCGCGGCTCGTTGCGCCACGTTAATTCGGTCTTAATGATTCACCGATGATCGCGGCGATGCGCAGAACCAACCGACGCGTTCCACGTGTCGCGTAGCAGATCGTCTGCCTAGGTCTGGCAAGTTGGCTTGGAAGTCTGCGTCGCGACAGATCGCGGTAAATCGCGGCACAATCGTCATCTACACGGCTTCCCTCGAAACTTCGCGAGGCGGCGAACTTTCCGCGGAGGTGGAGGAAATTGCTAAGCACGGCCAGCTTTTGTCCTTCCGGTGCATCTCGACCCAACCTTCGCCCCCTCCCTTCGGCCCCTCGCCGGAGTGCATATAACCCCTTCCAGTTCCGACGTCGTCGACGCAGCGCCGCGGGGAAACTATTGAATATGCATAAGTTATATTAAATTGGGCCACCGGGTGTATGGCGCCGTGCGGGGTGGAAAATACCGACCAATTACAAGCACTTGGATGGAGTTCGGCTTCCGCCTCCTGAACCGGAAAGTTGGAACGACGGAGGATGTTTGAGGCTCGCCGGAATTATGGCTGTATCGGCCGCGCGGATATTTTCTAACGGTTCGCGATTTCGCGGGAACAATGCCACTGCCAACGTCGCACGCTGCTTCCGGATTTATGCCGGTTCGCGAAGTTTATTGGTCGGGCCAATGGTCGCCAGAAATTTTTGGGAAATTAATTAAGCAGGTAGGTATTAACAGACTATGGGTCCTTTGTGCAGAATAGAATCTTTCGGAAACAATTTATAACTGTACATGGCATTGCTACAATGATTTTAATATCTTTACAGTGAACTAGATGTAACATTATAATTGATCAAAACGTTGCATCTTAATATACATCTCGAATTCATGTCTCGTATACTTCTTAATGCACCTGTTGTATAAGGTCGGTGCAGTAAATTATTAAATGACTATGGTCCTGCATGCAGTGCCAGTTGTAAATTTCGTTTGTATCTATCGAACTGAAGTTAATTTTGAGGAGGAGTTTTTGAGTAACGCTACACATGCGCGAATTACCAAAATTGCTACAAAAAAAGTTAAAGTGCAATGAACGAAACCATTTAGTGTTAGATTAACCGGTTCTCTGATCAGAGATCGTTCGCATTCGATGGGCAGCTGCATAGAATATCTAATCAACAATAGAGAACAAAATAAATATAGCGTACGTTGCAGGATCTCGTAAATTCGCGAGATTTTTATGAAACAGTCGATCATACTGGCAGCATATCCTTGAGTCATTTAACCAACGCGTTGACGTTACCTAGCACCGACGTGATAACAACGGACCGAGCCACTTAGAGTCTTTTTTGTATTTCTACTTAACACGCTGAGAGTTTTAGCGAATTATTATTAATAAGTCGTCTATCGGTGGCAAGTATCACAATGGTTTGAAGAATTCAGTAAGATTTAACGAAAAAGTCAACTTTTCTAAATTGACAGTTATTCGATTTATAGTGCTTTAAAAAGATCTAAGGATATCAGAAATGAAGAAAATAGTGAGATTGAATAGATATTTTAGTTATTATGAACATTTAAAGTTCAGCGTTTTGAGAAATAAAATTAAATATCTTATATTATTAAAATATTTCATTTGTCGGAATTTCTCAACTTCTTCAGATATCCTGCTCATTGTGTTTCATATTATAGCTCAGTCTTTTTATATTTTTGTATAAGATTGTATAAAGAAAGTAACACTGTCTAATACGTGACAAATTTAAAAACATCCCTATATTTGACAAAGGATAACTTTTAAACTGCAACATTCTTCATGTTTTAGCAAGGAACAATATTTTCTACACAGATTACATAAAATAAATGCCAGAAACGATAGTGATATGCGTCGGTAGTGGATATTCCATAAAACGTGTTCCATGAAATGTTACACATATGAAATATAAACATGAAATGCATATCTAGAAATTAATTTGTATAATTACAATTAAACAATATCTTTTATACTGGAAATAACAAAGAAGATTTATTGAAATCTATTGTTTAACAAATACAAGAAATATTTAATTATCAGTAGCTCGAAGTTGCCATTTCTTGATTATTTTTCATAAAAATTTCATTAAAATATCTTCGATGATTCAAAAATTGTAACAACTTGTCACTGAATTCTCCAAACCGGACCACTGTGCGACAGTTGCGTAAAAAGTGGCCTGTCGCAATTATCCTTCCATGGCTGTCGAATGTACATCACGTTTTTTAACGGTGACACTAATTAAAGTTAGCCGCATGCTGCCTTAACCTCGATCTTACGGTCACCGGCTGCGTCGCGAGATAGCGTCCCAGAAATTGCCGGAAAATTAGTATACCGTGTAATAAAACGGATTTACGTTTAGCGGTGTGTACTGCTGCGTACGGGAAGACGCCAGAGACAACGTCAATGTTAATAAATTTGATGGAGCTCTTGTGTGACCCAGATTCGCAAGATGTGCGCCTAGCTAGCTGTAGGTTACTACGAACTAGGGTTTATGGCTTTTGTAATATAACTACGCTCGCTCTCCCGTATTTTCTGCGCTGTTTTTAAGATAACCTGTGCACTCAGAACCAAGCAGGGCGAACAGCGATTCTGTTACCTGCCTCTTTCTCCGAGAAACTGTCCTCTCAATTATGCTACAAATTACGTTCTACGGTGCACGCTGAAAATGAAAATGTCTCCATATTGTCATATTCAACGCGAATAGATCGTCATCTAATAGTAATAATAAACGAGTAACTCTAGTGACCTTTATTTTTTTTACGCGGATTGCTATTTCCGAAGCAACGACTGCGAGATACATTCAAACGATGGCACGTGACATGGTAACCTTTAACTACCTTAACTTATTTATACTCCCTTTTATATCATAAAATTGACACAAGTGTCACATTGATTATCAGCAACCTGTTATCGATAGGAACGTTTTCTGATAACGGTGCGAATACTTATCTCTATTGTCTACGACCTAATTGTTCTAATAATGACCACTTTCACCAGATACATTTGTCCTTACGTAAAGAAATAACAAATTTCGTCGGTTCAGCTCCTGAAAATGAGGTCCCGAAGAAAATGGAAGTTTCCTTCCTAAAACTGTTTATTCACCAAACAATTGTGTTAGGAAGCGATTTGTATCTTTTCCACGTAGAGATTGAAGGGTTGCCAGCAAAAGAAAATCAAGTTAGAGGTATCTGGAAGGTTCGAGACCCGGATACATGGGCCTAAAGGGTTCCAGAACTGAGGAAAAACATGGCACCAAACGGAGGAAACAATCAGAAAAATGAATTAGGTCAGAACACACGAATCTCTCGACTGGAACGATTTTTAAAGACATCATTATTTAATACAAAGTGCTTGTTTCATATCAGTGTTTCTAATTCTATTATAGATCAATTCAAAGTAAGACTCGAGATTTCAAAAGTTAGAATCCTGTAATCTCTTCTCCCTATTTGACCATTTAACAGACGGGACGAATTCGTAAAACGGTGCCCCTTTTATTAAGCAACGTAACAGGAGTCGAACAAAAGTAGTATCAAAGGATAGAAAAACATGTTCAGGATTAACGAGGCGAGCCACTCATCGTTACCTCATAATCTGTTCCGAGGGGGTTCGCGATGCTACGGTCACAAAATAATGTTTATCCCAGTTGGTTCCATTTCTGCGGGCCGGTTATCGCGAGCCGCGTATCCGGCTGCTAAATGTGTGAAAAGTCGTTTGACATTTATTCGTTTACTTTACCCAGTTTGTCCGTTGAACGCAGGAGCCCACTCATTCGCTAACGAGCTTATTTCACCCCCCGTAACCTCCGACAGACAGACAGTCGGTTGCCGGGATTCGAGAGGCAGGTTCTCCAGGTGTTCCCCAGGCCGCTTTTGACCGTTTCACGCTCGTTGACTTGGATAATAACATAATACGTCGCGGACATGTCCAGCGTGCACAATCTGTACACGCGGAATGCGAGCGCCGCGATATATTAGCGGCCTTTGATACTTCGTCCGCTAATGCGAAGCATTTCGAGTGAAATTAGCTTTCCTGTTTGCAGCGCTGCCTCCGCCTCCCTCGCCCCACCCCCTTTCACCATCTCTCATGCCCGCCCTGTTTCTCTTCTATTCTTTATTCACCTGGCGAAAAAACGTGCATCGTTTTATGTGATCATGGAGAAAGCGACCGTCAAAGGTACTGCTGATAAAAAGACAGTTTCGAGGAATAATTATTATTATTTCAGCGGCACGCTGCCGGACTACCGATGCACGCAACAGGCGCTGAAATTTTCGCGTCGTCCATTATGCATCGCATTTTGCTCGAACCGCAACAGCGGTGTCTGCAATTTGAAAAGTGATTCGTTACGGAACGTTCTCACTTGCATTAACGCTTACAATAATTGCCTGTGGTCTTGCATATTAGTTCGTTATTGGTCACATTCAATTATATCAACGTGATTTCTTAAGAATCAATTAGTACCCCTTTCAATGTTTATTCCAAGTAGAATTAGCTAGTGACAGTCGAACGCAGTCACTGATCCAATATTTAAGTTCCATCGTCTCTCGACCACCATCTTCCGAAAGTTCCGACATATTTCTCAAAGAAGGAGCCACGCTGTGCTTTCCAGAACCTCTGAAATTGTCAGTGGTTTCTACGGCTAATCGAAAATAGGACAAAAGAGCGAGAAGAACTCAGGGATCTGCGTTCTCTCTGGTGGAGGAGTCCAGGGGTCTTCTAAATCGAGTCTATATCGTTTCGCCGGAACCCGTGCGCTGCGGGACTCGGTATTCTTAATAGGATGCTAATGAGTAATCCGCTAAGAAATTCTAACGGCCCGTGCCAGTTTCTATTGCGCGAAACCGTTCTCGATTAAGATCGCATTGGCATCGGATCAACTAGGTCGGATATCGTCCCGGCGCAGGAACAACGGTTTAATTATTTCTGTTTAGGGACGCGCTAGAGCCAGTTGCATAGAGCGCTGGGACGGGGGGTTTTAAGGGGGTGGGAGCATCCATAAGGGCTGTCCGGCGCGGCTAAGCAGGCAGCTTCGCCGCACGAGGTCCTGCGTCGTATCGATCTAATGAACGATATTGATTAATGGTGTCGCCGGTGTGAATAGCCGCATCGCTTCGTATAAATTAGTGGAGCGATTCCCGTTGCCAACGCGCGCATTAAGCAACGCGGCTTGCTAACACAGCCTCCGCACCTGGTTTACGCGTCCTGGGCGCTAACTCGAGTTAAACGAGATGAATGTCGGTTCGCTAATAGTTGTTACGAATTGCCGCTGGAGCTTGCTTAGCCCGCTTAGAGAGAGATTTAGCTGAGCAACTAAGATGAGCTCGCCTAACCGCCTGCCCTCTTCTCCGCTCATTCTTCTTCCCGCGCGTTCGCTCGCTCGCTCGCTCGCTCGCTCCCGCCCGATGCCGATCGTCCTTTCCAGCTCGTCGACGCTGTTTCGCCAAGATTAGAAGGCTCGCGCTCCACCGGCCGCGTCTTCCAGGATCAAAGTTTGACCGCGGACAAACTTTCCTGTGGCTTTAGCGCAAAGTCGTCAGCTTAGGCGCCCCGCTACGCTTCTTTGCGCGAGCATCATCTACGCTCCATCTACGGCCAGCCGCGGACTTTATCAAATACTGCGCTGCCACATTAATCCTTTCACTACGAGAAACTAGGAAAGAAATGTACGAATCGCGTATTGATATTTCATAGTGCACTGATCAAGAAGCATTAGTAACTACAATCACGACGTAAATGTCTGCGAATTATTTTGTTCCATCTTACACTCAAACATCTTAAATACTTTTTAAATAGAGAGAACACTTTTCGTTAGAAATCTACATCTGCCGAATGCAATCTAAGTGTTAAGATATGTTACAGCACTTGATATTTTATTTAGCTACCATTAAGCGTCGCTTGTATTGTTCTATCTCAGAAAAATACCGTGAATAAATTTGTTCGATGCTCAGAAAGCTACTCAATACATTTGCTGCGTTGGCGTAAATATCAAGTTTACAAGCCTATTTCACACTATAGCAGTCTGATCAATTCTCGCAGCCTCGAACGAGCCCAGTTACCATCTCAATCTACGACGGCATGTGTTTTGCAAGCCATCGCGACAGTGCTCGAACTTTTTGTCCAGTCGGTTCGTCCGATTAACGAAAAGTTACAGGTCCCCGACGGATGGTGCACATTCCCTGTCTCGCGAATCGATTAACCCTGTTGTTCGGACCAAGAGTAATTTCCGTGAAATTCCATCCCCGAGAGGCGTAGCCTGACCGGAAGTCGATTCGTCCCGCTCCTCGGGATACTGAAATCTCAGTAGATTCGCTAAGTAGCAATATAGGATAAATTAGCTCTGTCAGAGCGCCAGCCTCGGCCTTGTTGTTCTCCTTCTCCCGTTTCTCTTTCTCCGTCGTCTTTCTCATCCAAACACTCGGCTCCCCCGAGACGTCTCCTCTTCTACCTGTCTTGCCTCGCGATGCAACGCTCTCGCCCTGATGTATATGTACGGCTGAACGAGCACACGGGAAACAGAACTGGAACGCTCCTTAACTCGTGGTGGAACACTTTTACGAGCCAAAAGACACGGACGATTTTGTCCCGTCCACCGTTTCCCGGTTTGCGACGAATCTGCTTAACGGAGGAAATCTAGGAACAGTCTGGATGCACGTGCTTTGATATGATAATGGACAGACTCGGAACCTTTGTGCGAATTCCTGGCGACGTAAGCTGTCTTAGGGTAAATGCGAGGTTATTGCTTTCGTTCGTTATTGCGTTCTTTCGTCGACTGCAAGATTCTCGTCAATAGAGCGAAGATGCTGTTACGGCTAGATAGCATAGACGTTCCTTTGTAGTTTTAATTTTGCCCGGAGATGAGCGAAGTTACGCATTTTATTGATGAACTTGGTGCGAGTGTTTTGTCGTCGAGTGTTTCATCTCATAATATTCACTACACTGTGATGTAATTTTTTTGCATTCGTTTATATCACACAAAAAAGTCAGCTGCATTTAGCAAGTTGTTCCCACAATGCAGTCTATGGTAAACAGGAACAATATCAGCAAACATACTAGATTTTGCAAGAAGCCTTTGCGAGGAACTTGCAATTGCATCGCATTTCTCATTAATTACAGGTCAGATCTAAGTAATCGATAAAACTGGCGAAAATTAAACCGAAGTATGGTACGCTTCAGAGCCGTCTGCACCCATAAACTGTAAGTTAACGGACAGCGAAGTCCACCGTGCGGTTTTCATCCATTCATTTTGAGATTCACGTGTTGGGGCACGTGGGTGGTACTGCTAACTCCTCGGCAAGTTACTTTATAGCTGCTACGGAAATGGTACACCGTTAGACCTACGGAATTCGAGCTAGCTGCCCGACTTCCCTTTCCTCGAACATCGAAGACGGAACGCTAGCTAAATTTCTAACACTTTCGCCACGTATTCACGACGCGAGGACTCGGTCGAATTTTTGTAAGGTATCCAGAACGATTATGAAATGCGAGAAAGAATTCGATGCACCGTCGCCAAATCCACCGACGCTTTTATGGCGGCGGATGATAATATGTACACGCGTAACCCGCGCACGCGAATGTATGCAGCCGAAACCGCGGGGGCGGACGGCTATATCCAAGATAGGCGAACACTGAACATTTCTTGGGCTCGAAAATGGAGTCCGGAACTCATCAAGGTAATGCAGCTGGGATTATCCTGAAACCGAGCACGTTCCCAATGCCGAGAGTCAGGAGTACTGGCACGGCTCTCGGGAAAGGTAGAGCCTCGGCAGGTTATTAGTTGATCGTTTGATCGAAACCCCGCGGAGACCGCTAGACACTTCTGACACGTGCTGCGTCTCTCCGGTTGTCTTTGTGTGGCGCACATTTGATCGGCCGATCCGCTCTTGTTTATTGAAATAATTCGTCGGAACCTCGTCGCCGACTTATCCGTATACCGTTCACCGCGATTCGTTCATTTTCTCAAGAACTCATATATGGAACAGCGACCTGATAATTTTACATTGATTTTAAAGCCAATATAATCTATATCATATTGAAGGCGAAATTAAATAATAGGAGAGACCAAGAATGGTATAACACTGGAATGGCAGTAACTCGTTATCTCAAAATATAGAACTCGCCTCTCATTGGTCAGTGTTCTTAAATGTACAGTTACTATAATTTAAATTATAATTAAACTTTTAGAATACCTTGTCGAGGAATTATAAAAATCGATTCAAGAATCATCGATATAACAACATATGAAGAAGTCTGGGAACATTATAGCACAAGTAAAAATGAAAAATGGGACCATTTTTGTGATTGTAATGTCTGGATACAAGAAGAATGCCATAACTTTGCCATAGTTGCTAACGTTTAAAAATAAAAAAAAAATTAATTCCATTTCGTATTTTTTATTGTTCACTTTTGTATGCACTGAAACATTTTGCTTTTTCATGCGCTATTAAAATGCACTAGTTTATCGATTTCCCAATGTTGAATTTATTTTATAATGGATTCTATGCTGTGTTATAACTGTCTCGGGTTGAAGTTATTTTACCCGCTTCCCATATTTTATAAATACTCTAGATATTCCTTGATGTACTCTAAAAACTACTTTACTCAGATAAGGAGGTAATAGGTTCGTATAACAATTATTGCTATAAATATAGCAGTTTGTGCGTAATCGTGTTCTAAAGCCAAAGGTCACCTCAATATTTCAAAACTAAAACGGAATTAAATTGAAAGATGCTAATTATAACGCAGCTGCAAATGAAAAGACTATTTTGAGACTGCTAATACGTTGCTCTTTTAGTAAATTCTCGTTAATATATCCTCTAAATAAATTCTACAATAAAGTTCTCTTTAACATGGAAAAGCGGTAATTCTTTTTGTCTTTAAAAGAGTAAGCGATACATTTTAGCGCCAAACTATGCTTAGATATTCTGGTCGGCGGTATATTAAGATCTTTAAAATTGATAAAAATGTTCATCGCGGTATAAAATTTAGACACGGCGCGGTTGTAAAGCGAGCGTTTGTTCCCCGACGTTAAAAATAAAATTATCATATTAATTTATAAGAGAGCGACGTTCATGCATAAGCTGTTGAATTCAGGCCAGGGACGGCTTTGTTTCTTGTTTTCGCATGGATTTGCATAACTTTAAAAACAACGGCGGGAAGAAATATTTTTTAAAGAATTTCTCATTACTATCTCCACCGGTCTGTGTGCGCGGCCTGACACGTTTCACTGAAAATAATGAGATTTTTATTTCATAATTCCTTTGCCGCTCGCGGAAAGGGTGAATTTCAACGTTTTCTCGAATAATTCGCGGCTGCATAGTCTTGCGATCCCTGCCGCGTCTCTAGCGACTGCTACTTTATGTGATCTTCGTTGCTTTTTCCACACGGAATCGACAAAACTTATACATTATCTTTCGCTGCAAACTTGAGCGTTTTAATCATTCCCCAAACGAAAAGGAAACCTCGAATATCTAAATATCGGCCATAGTAACACAGAACTATATTACAAGTTCAAGAAAAGATATTTCCTTTTTCAAATTTTTTTTAGTCTTATGATATTAGTATACTTGTTCATTTCTGTCACGAATTCAGAAAATCTGCACTTTATGATAAAATATTCAGATATAATAGATATGTAATGTAAGATGGAAAGATAGTCGAATCGTTACAAGAACTCAACAATGTAATAACACAAAATTTGATTAATTAAAATGATCACAGGCCAGAATCAATTTCTATTCTATTCCTACTTTGTATAATCAAATAAAAAATATTTAAACTGCCGTCATGTCGTGATTCTGTGCTCATGGCGATCTTATTGTTCAATGAATTTCTCTGAAAACGACTGAAGATATCCAGGATCCGATATTTTACGTAAAATGCGAAAGGTTGTGTTAGCCTGTCGGACAGTAGGATCTACCAAGTCTGTCGACGTGGACGTAATAGCGAGTGATAGCAGAGCCGATGCCGACGCTGCCAAGTAGAAGGATAATAAAATAATAGCGCAAGGATCGGCCGGGTTAAACGATGACCCGCGCTATAGGTTTCCAGTCGAACACCGTTGGTTCGGCGGATCAGATTAACCAGACACCAGGGAATTTATCTCCGAGCGTAACGACTACGTCCACGTCTTCTGGACGACGGGCGCGGATAAATACGTGCGTTTAGCGGATTGATTGGCTACAGCACACTTTGGCTAGCCTCGCTTCGGGCTGATGCACTTTTGCCATCGTCGCACCGAATATAGATGCGCTCTTGAGTCACGCGCGACGTGCGGATCGTTCCTTGCCATTCGTGGCAAGGTTAAATTTTGCTCTGGCGCCACACAAGATCCCGAGGTCCTTGGCGGCCCGCTATAAACTGGTATCCGTCTTCGTAACGGAGCCCGGTTTTCCGTGACCGTTCGGACAAGATCTTAACGGGGGACTGCACGGAAACGTGGACATGTGCGCTCCGGGTACATGCACTTTTTCAAAATCAAATAAATTCGCCGATCGAACGGCGCGCGGTTATTTGTTGCTTCCATGAAGCTCTAGTGGCCATTTCCTGTTTTGCAGCTTGTGAGACATTAGGATTTATTACCAGAGAATGTAGTGTGTTTAATAACTCAGGTACCTTCCGGTACTTATATATTTCGTTAGTTCGACCACTGCTAGAATATGCGTCAATTATTTCTGTAACAAAATTATTGGGTGTAGGCTATCCAATATAAACTTCTCCGCTATTTAGCATGTAAAACGGGAAATTCTATATCACAATTACTCCAATGCCATAAGTCGTTATCAAATTTTAAACAATAGAAGGGTTATATGCCTCTTATGATTTCTACACAAGATTATCAGCGATGCTGCAAATAATCTCATTATTTTAGGACGCATTCAATTCAATATTCTCAGACCTTCATTAAGATCACCTTTATTATTTCCATCAAATTCAGAAATATGGACCACATTCCCAGAATCCTATTACTTAGGATTATTTTATCGTAATTATCATTACGCTAGCATTAACTTTTCAAATCGTATGATTTTAAAACATTTTCTAACTAGATTGCTACACCTTTTGTAATTTTACTTTTTGTCTTCTCATTTTTCTTTTCTTTTTTTTTGTAACGCTATGACACAATTTATTGTACTAATTATGTATCTACTCCAAGGAACTTGTTCCGTTTATTAATAAATAAGTAAATGAATAAATGCGTGATTGATAGTATTTGAATAGCAATTATAATTTTGTATGATGAATGTTGATTTAGTGGAAGATTTATTGGTGTTGATACTAGACTGTGAACTTAATGTACAATATTCACATAAAATTCGTGGTAGGGAGTATATCGGAATAACTTAATATTGTGGTACATTTATGAGTTATTTATTCAATATCTGTGTTACTCGCGACAGCTATTACCAAAAAAACTAGCTAAAAATCAGTATAAACACGTAATTCTTACTTTTATAAACGAATAATAAAACAGCTACTTTTAGTGCTCCATAAAACCAGCGTCAAGGGCACTGTTATTTCATTTTGGGTTTGTTAAAATTTTTCGAAAAGCAAAAAGTAAGCTTCCGATTAACACCTGCTTCTCTAAATCGCTTCGAAAAATCACGATTTTGCAGAAAGCTCCGCAATCGAATCACTCTATTACAATCTATCCAACAACTCTGTTCTAAAATTGCAAATCACAACTCGACACCATACCTTAATAAAGACACCTTATCGCATCAGCACGAAAGTCATTCAGTGGTCGACAAGTTTAATTAAAATGTCTTTTCTGTTGCTTGTTGCAGGTAAGAACGATCAGCGTGCATCTTGTATCTCTCCGGTAGTCCTATCGTTCATTGGATCGGTGAGTGGTTCAAAGATATTCGAAATTGAACAAGGTATCTCCCGTTCCGCCGTCGATCCTCTCGCATTAAGGTACGACGGAAGAGTGGGTGGTCCGCCGTTTAATTACGAGATCTGTCGGCGCGTGAGCGGCGCCGCAATTCACGGCGTAAAGAGAGAGAGAGAGAGAGAGAAAAAAAAGGAGGAGAAGATCAGTGCTTCCGGGGGAACCGTGCGACGTATTCTTTGATAGCGGTGACGAGAGTGCCGGACCGTGGTGGCGAATTCTCCTCGATCCTCGATCGGGGGTTGATACGGGCTGCGAAATGTCACTGGGCCAGACATTTCTATATTTGAATTCGAGTTTCGCATGACGGCGCTTCGACGTAGAGAAACGGGAGGACCGACGTCTCTATCTATTGATCTAACTGCCGGCTGGGCCGCGTGACGTTCAGCTTGGAAATAATGTTTTGTGAGTTTCGTTGGAGTAGTCTATCCGTTCTTCTTTCATCCACCCCCGCGACTCTCTTTGTTCCACCGTAGCCTGCTTTCTCCGCGACTTTCTACCACTCTTTCCTCCCTCTCTCTCTCTCTCTCTCTTTCTCTATGTCTGTCTCCGTCTTGTGCTCTCTGCACTGACCGCTTGATAACCAGGATACCGCGACAAAAACACAGAGTCGGTCGAATTCTTAATCTCGGAAATAGAGGCTCTTATCTACGCTGCCGTAAGTGGTGCAACCGGATGCGAATGCCGCCCACGCTTTCGTCTTCGATCACCCCAGCCCTCTCCTTTCAAACAATTGCATAGATTTTGAGAACCGTCGGGAAACGAAGACAGAAGTCTGCTACAATTTCATGAATAAAAACAGTCGCTGTTCTCGCTCCGGTACCACGAATGCACTTTGTTTGATTGTAGTCACTATTACTGAATTTTTGGTTAGATGTAGTTTTTACTATTTACTTGAGAATGGGGAGATATAGGATAAATTTACACAATGTCGATTCTATGAGTTGAGTAAAGAGTTTATTCAAAATTATTTTTACAACAAATCAAATGGAATCTTCTTGCATCAAAACACGAGTTATTTCAATAGACTGGCCGAGAATTGTCGATTATAAAGCAACGATATTAACACTTTATCGACTGGTCATTCGGCTGTAAACATTTATGCTATTGCAGAGTAATTGAACCTATTTATTTTAATCATCGCGAAAGGTATCGAATATTTGAAAGATGACATAATAATATGAGAACTTGTAGTAGTAGTTTACTTTGTCATCAATAATAGATGACAAATTATTGATTGCTATGACAACCGATTCATATGCTACTGATAGGGAGAAAAAACCGATTTATAGGCTACCGGTCGATAAAGTATTAAGGTATAAAGGTTAATAAGATAAAACGAGTTGGTTTACAGTGTTTCTAGAACATTAAGCTGCAGCTTCATTTATTGGTTCTCGCCGTACTTTAATCCGATGCTGCAGCTTTTTTAAAATCAGAATAAAAATCTGTTCTCTTTTTATCAATATTTAAATAGTTAAATAAATCTACGCACATAATAAATGTAACATTTCAGTTTCTAATAAGAAATTATTCCTATCGAAATAGTTCGAATCACTGTAACTATAATATAATACGAAAAAGATTAAAGCGAAGAAAATTCATTTCACAAATATGTAAACCAATTAGTCATCTTGAGTGACAAATTTATCGTCATCCATTCAAGGAAACGTTTCGAGTAAACTGACAGAAGATACACGAATCCTTTCCACATCAAAATCAGTATAAAAATGATAAATGCAAAACATCTCATCGGCGCTATCATGTCGCCCCAAAATAGAGTCGCAGACGTACGTTATAGCGATGAGGTTGACGGAGCACCATGCAGAAACCGCAAAAACACGGTGATTATCAGTTTCCGAGGCAGCAGTATGGTTCAGGATTTAATAAGGATGGATAGGTGGCGTTTTCGGTCGACAATGAACTCGGCCTCGCTCCCCGGATAAGTTAGTCGGGTGTCCCGTGGGACACCCGGTACAGTCTATCGGGGGAACGTGCCGCGCGTGGTTGACGATAATTATAACACAGAAAATCGGCGAGCATAAGAGACCAGAATTCCCTCACGTGGCGCGGCATTAATGACTTGGCCGTGCTCTCTGCCGGTGAAATACCGGGGTGCGCAGTTCCCGAGGCTGCGGCCGGTGTTAGGTGAGACACGAAATTCACGTCGAGGCCTTAAGCAGCGCGGAGCGTGGTAATATCCGAAACGGTAACTTCTGCACGTCCCCGGCGCGCATCCGAATCCACCGTCTACTACCAGCAGGAATATCCATTTCAAGACATTTAACCCGGCTGACTGCCGCGACGAGGTGAGACGGGATGTACACAGCTTCTAAGATTACTAGGCAGTTTCATTACGCTTACGAAAAGACCCCCTACTCCGTGCTTCCTTCGTCTACGTCTCTGCCGATCCCCCCTCTCTCTTTTGCCCCACCTCCCTCTCGCTCTCTCTCTCCTCCTCCTCCCCCTGACCCCTCTGTTCTCTTTGTGTCGCGCAGAAAGGTTTTCGAGAGGTTCAGACCATAACACGTCAAAGCCGGAGACGAGGGCACCCACGAGGAACCGAGACGAGACTTCCTCTTCCTCCCTCCTCGAAAGTTTTCTGGAAAGTATCTCGGCTAAGGGCCCGCGAAAATAAAACTGATATTCTACATTAAATGGAATGACTTTCATGTTCCTGTTAGCAACTGGAATTGGATTTATCGCATACCGCTCGCCTGCCCTCGAATCTCGAATATGTCTACGTTTCTTCCTCGTGCTCGGCCGAAACCTCGAGCGAGATTAATTTTAGCTGGACGGAAATGTACTAAAAGAGCTCTTTACCAAAACACCGCGAGCGGCGAATATCTAATTTTCTAGGACGTATCGAAATGCTTGCCAACTTTAAATTCTTAACAAGTTTAGATTCATACTCGTCATTGAATCTGTGTTCTGTGTGCGGATAATATTCTGTGCGTACGTAAATAGTACTCATTTAAATGTGGAAATACGTTTGAAACGCTATTGCCGACTATTTACGACGAGAAATCACAATAAAATTGCACGTCGAACTATTCCGATTGCCGGAGAAAACATTTTCCGATAAACCAAACAGAACCGTTCAGTTTTGGCTCTCACGCGGCTTTTCTAGGAGAACTATGGAGTCATGATTTTTTAAGAAAACATTCGAACGAGCAGTGATGTTTGATTTGACGACTAGTCTTCTTTTATTTAACGGCGTGTGAACTCTGCGTGTTTGGGGCTGTTTCAGTTTGCATAAAAATAAAGTGTTTATTTCAATATTTCTTTAATCCTCCAATATAGGTCGACCGGAAAGTTATTGTCGACGATGTTATCTTGAGTTTACATTCCTGATAAATTCGTCAAAAATTATATTTATAAATTGCAATCACGTTGGCAAGAGAGCATACGTAATGATGGAAACTGTACAGTACAATAAACTTTATTAAATGCGTATAACATTTATTATTATCTTTAGTACACTTTAACTCTACAATGTGCAATGTATTTTTTTAATTTCCTATACAAAAATATTGCACGCTATGCGATTAAATTGTGCTCATACACACCAAGGAAACTACAAAACCAAGAAGCAACGCTTTTGAACAAATGCGCTTACATAAAAGTACGCTCCAATTTCATGCCGCCGCGACTTTTCATGGTTTTTCGTACCGAAGGAAGGTTCGAATTGGCACGGAACAGTTTTTACAAGCGATATCAAAAGTGTAATTTCGTGCAACGTGTAATAATAATGTCTTCATGGAATGTGAAATCGAACGTAACTAATGTTACGGGTTTATCGACGCCGTGTAAAAACATGATTGATCGCCCCGGGCGATACGAACAAAAAGGAATCCCTGTAACGCGCCGTTTCCGTATCGCACTTAACTAGCTCGTATTTAATTATCGGTACGGAAATGTTATACACGCGAGAATTTCTAGCGCGTTTTCGAACGGACCAATCTTTTAAACACGTTTCACTAATTACTTTCGCGAATCGCGTAATCCCCGTTGATTAACGGGGAACGCGTACGGATTATCGTTCGAATAAGAGGCAGAGAGACATACTGTAATTTCGAAGGAACTGAATACGTGCTTACCGCGTAATTGGAGTGCGAATGAAAGAGTAATCTGCGGGAAAGTGTCACTGTGCTGCGCCGTAAGCTTGTCAAACTTTCTTAATCTCTGTATCAGACGCGATTCTCTCTGCCACAAATCAAACCTGATAGAATTTCTATGTTTGACTATACTGGCAACAATGTAAAAAAATGTTAGTGGATGATTTAGTACCCAAGATGTTATTATTATTTTTATACGTTAAAAATCGAACATCGATTTGAAATTTAAGTAATTTGATCAATCGTCCTAGAATTAGTAAGCTCCGATTTATCATATTGTCGGCCATATGTAATAAACCGAACTGTCAACTTGTGGAATTTAAAGTAGACTATTGAATACTTATAAAGCAAGAGGACATTAGAGTGTGAATTTAAAATTGCTCGAAAGTAAATCGTGGATCTTCGTACGCTTATCACATAGAATTGGTAACTACAAAAAGCATTAGCAAGAGAAATTTGACGAAATTTGGAGTAAGTTAACAGAAATTTGCCAATGGGTGAAACAAGTTTTCCCCTTATTTGAGTAAAGATTCGAGGCGGAATTTCCTCGAATTTTGATAAAGGCAGAAAAGTATAACATGGAACAGAATTCAAGTTAATCGTTCCACGTGGGAACAATAATTAATCAAGCGTCGCAAGTGACCGAGTCCTTTGTCTGATCCGAGAGTATTCCAGCAACGAATAAGCTGCTCGGTCCATTAAATTAAACGAAATCAATAGCGCGAGGCAACGGGCGACCAAGATAAAACGAATTCACCGAAAGCGCGGACCTGGAGTGGTATTTACGGAGCCCCGGTGTCTTTGATTAATTGAGGAAAGAAAACGACAAGTAGACCGGGCGTATTTGTACGTGTCCAGAAAATCGACTAGCCGGGTAAATCTCGGCGCGAGGCGCGATGCAGTCATAATTCCCGAAGTAATATACAGCGTCCCGTATTAATTGGGCACGCACCATTACATCCTCGAGCGCATTACGTGTAAACCAATCTAAACGAGCGACAGTCATTACGGGAGTTTCGCGGAGCAAGGATGCTTGCTGCGAGCACACACCTGCGTGAGCGACCGCGCGCATTCGTGCCGCGCTGCCAAAGCGGTTTGCTCTTCCTTCTGAGAGCGAGCACAAATGACGTAGCTACAGTGCTAAACTGCGTTATGGCGGTCTTCCGTGGCACGTCTCATTAATCTCTTATTCGAGCCCGGAATCATGGAGGAGGATATAAAACCGGATAAACAGAAGAAAGAACGAGGCGCCCCGCGAGCTCCGAACGAAATGTCAGTACTGCTACCCAAATGTCATACACGAGCATCATGCGAAAGTTGCACGATTTAATCAGTTTTTCGTAGAAGCTCCGTATCTTCGAACGCGACAGTTCGAATTCGACGCGACAGTTACTCTTGAAATTAGGATCGTTTATCACGATTGTTTGTGAACAAATGTTGAATTCGAGAGGAAAGAGCCGCAGATTAATTCCCACGTCTGATAAAAGCGACCCTTTGTGGGCTTAAATAGAAGTTTATACGGCAGAGAGCTGAACAATATGAATTTGTGTAAGTATTATCTCGTACTAACAGATGACGCAAAGTTAAACTATCGGAAAACCATGGCTTTCCCCGAACGAGGTATAATTCGATCCACTGTGCACATGATCCGTCTCTATCGATTCAAACGACAGAAGCCGTCCTGGTTCTCTATTAATTAAAAAGAAATATTCTCCGCTCTCCGGTAGATTAATTCAGTAGTTAGGAATTTCGTTCGGTGTCTACTTCGTTGTTGCGTGTTCCACTGATTTATTAATTGTTCAATTTAGTGCCGGCAGCATAATCGTTCCCATTGAAACGGATTTATCAGGGACACTTTAGACGCAGCTTGTCGGAGTTTTTCGCGAACAATTGCTAATATCTGGGGACGAAACCACAATTCGGTGTACATAATAATAGAATAGCAAATCGCATTTGAAGCGTGTTTCCTCGCTGCTCCGAATATCGCTTGCCGGCTACGGGAAAGCTTGCCGGTGAAATGATTTCATTGTCCGTTCCCAGTTTCCATGGACACATTAATGTCTCATTAGCGGCGAGGCTGCTTTCATTGCAGCGCAAAGTGGCTCACGTTTTAAGCTGTAAGAAATTTCGGTACGGACGGCTGAACGGAAACGATGGCGACCGGTTGATGCGTACCTTCCCCGGGTCAATTAAAGCCGACAAAGATGAAAGCCGAACCGGTGGGAGCGAAGGCGATTATTTCAAGCGGTACGTAAACGACAAATAGGAAAATACAGGATCAACGAAAGGGTACGGAGGCAGGGCGATGTCTTATTTACGGGACCGCCGAAGGAGCAATTAAGCCGCGAGTATTCAAATCAACGCGGAATGGAAGGAGCAACGCGTTTCATCGTTCTTGGCTCAAGGCTGCGGCGAAGGAGCTAACCCTCTTATTAATACCATTAATCACCCCATAAAGATTCAGCCGGCCACCGGAAAAACAAGGGCCTCGGTAGAAAACCGAGACGGGAGAGAGGGAGGGTGTTCATGAAATCCGTGCCGAACCGTGCCACCGATCCGTGATAGTTTTTAGGGGGCGCTGCCAGTGAAAAAGGGCCGACTGGCACCCTATTGTTTCTCACGCAACTTTTCACAGATTTCACTTAGCCCGCGGAGCAAGAGCTGGCTCCGGTTCCGAGGAACTCAGGCCCTTTCTTCAATAAAAATTCATTTCCTTCCTTTGATTTACTTCAAGCACCGAGCCAACTCGTTCTTCGCTTCTTTTCTTGTCCTCGCCCGCCCTCTGTCCGCCTAACCCGCCCGTTCTCTCTGTTTCCCTCCTATTCTCTCCCATTTTCTCCGTCCCTCTTTCCTCGCTTTCCGTCGCTGATTGTGAGAAACACTTGGAAAATACTGGCCAGATATAAATTCCTTCGCGCCGGCTGAAGCGCAACGAAATCCCCGTGAAAAGCGATTCTCCGTGACAGATTTCGCCGCGTTCCACTTACCTTCATCGGTAAATGGCTTCATCGCTTAATGAATCTTCCCAGGATGGATACGCTGGCTGGCTGGCCGTTACTTTTCCAGAACGGTCTACGAGATTTCACCGGGAATGGCGCAAAATGTGCCGGTACGCGGATTTATGATAACGATAAATTGGGCACGCCTCAGTTTTTCTCAGAAACGCGTCGGGCGCACGCTCTAAAACGCGGATACATGCGTCGCTCTTAATAAATGCGATTGGCTGTATTTTTTTAGCGTCCATGTTCTTCCGCTTTTTGCCCCAGAGAGTGAGAATTTTTGTCATTAGTTCTTTTCCCTGGCTATTTTATACGATTTATAAGAAACATGCGCGAAGTATAAATGATATCGAATAGATTGAAAATTTGTATAGATTTTATTAATGCCGTTTCTATTTTATTTTTATCGTCAGGAAGTTTCTAAGTTGAACCATTAGATTGCTGAAAGCTATGTATAAAATAATCTGACAAGAGACATCCATGAATTAAAATAACATCGACAAGCATTAGAGAGTCCAGAGAAACTAGAGTTTATTATTAAAACAATACTAAATTTCATTGCGAGAAGTTTAAGCGCGCTGAAATTGCCGTGAAATAACTTCCAGAATTGTTGGCGTCTGACTAGCACAGATTATTCTACTTAAAATATACACTGGTTTTATTTCACCGATAATAACGCTACATCTATGCAAAACATCTAACTCCTTGAATAGCTATCTAATACCATTTCTATACGTATCTAAACATAACACGCGGAATAACAATTGCCTAAATTAATTACATATTTTTAATTAAATTAATGGCATATTTTTAAATCGGATTGCTTTTTTACAGTTTGGTGATCATGCCGATATTTTTCTATATCTAATTTTAGACACATTCTTGTGCAACTTAATAGAAAAAATTGTCACAATTTTGAAATTTACGAATGTTATGAAACTATAAAAAAGCCCTAAGAGCAAACATTTTCATCTTGAAACGTACATATTAGTTTTCTCGCTCCACTTAATTTTAATAATCATTTAACTGAGCACTAAACAGCCTAAACATTTCAAATCTTTGTAAGTTATTTTATAAAAATCGATATAATGAAAAAGTGCTTTTCGATCCAAAAGCAATGTGAATCTTCACTAACCCGTTGTTGTATAATTTTATTTATAATTACAATGATTAGAACTTTTCGATCAACATTCATACTTAACAGCTTGTTACTAAAAATCTCCACCACGAGCCTAACTCATTAATCTATGGGTTTTTCTGTATCGTATTTTGGCCATGCAATGAAAGCGTGAAATCCGCGACCTGTTAACGCCACGAAAATAACACTCGGCATCGAGGCACGGTTCAAAAATCATTGTCCCATTTCGCTCGCTCCCATAAATATCCGATCGCCGGAACCGCATAGAATCTGCTCGTCGGAGCGAGCTCTGGCCGAAAAGCGGGGATTGCTTAATCAGAAGCCGAAATTAAACGTCTCGAAAATACTAGCGAATGCGGGCGATAGCACGGCCCCGCCATTAAACAAACGCCAATCCCGATGAACGTTCCGCCAAAGAACAATGTACCGCAAAGCGTGCAAAGCTTCTTGGAGGAACGGGGCGAGGATCTTGAGAGAGCGGCTGATGGCGCGGTACCTCGTTTTCGTGCGCCCTATTAATTACGAGGCAACGGCTCGCGTGATTCGAGCTATTTGCCGATCCGAGCCCGCCTCCCCGGCCCCCCCCCCCCCTGGTTTTCTTACGGCGGCGGTGCCTAGCTAGCCCCGGTTTTCTCTCCCGGCAACCTCGGCACCGGAGCCTTCAAACAAGCCGTGAACAACCCGAGGTCCGCGGTGAATGAGCGCCGCGGAATGGAGAACGCGGAGCGGAGCGAGCGAGCGAGGACGCCGCCGAACGGGCTACAGTAGACACACAGACAACTCGGGGTACTGCTTGAATAAGTCGAGGAGAGTCGCATCCAATATTTTAGAGAAGTTTCGAGCTCCTCGTTTCCAGCTTGATTCCGTGGCCGAGGGATCAGCGAGAGGGAGAGAGACGCAGTGACAGTAGGCGAGGAGGACAGAGCATCCGCGAGCATGTGTAGGGGTCTACGCGCGTTCGAGTCGGTGACGCCAGGGAAACAGAAACCTGAAGAAACAGGAGAGAGCGGAAGGGTATGCTAAAGGGCGGTTTCAGGGAAGGCACCGGGGAAAATGGAGGCAGAGGTGAGTCGGCCGGGATGAGCCGTATATCTTGGGGGATAAGTATCGAACCTGAAAATCGCGACCAAAAACCCCGACTGGCGCAGCAACGTCATGCGGAAAACGACGAACTAGGTCGATGTCGAAGAGTTTCGCTGCAGTTGGCTGGTCCAATCGAGTATCTATCCTCTCTTCTTCTTCTTCGTCTTCTTCCTCCTCCTCCTCCCCTTCCACCTCCTCCTCGTCCTCCTCGTCCTCCTCCTATCGCGCCCTTCTTCCAACTCCGACGTTCAAACCTCCCTTCGTCCCCGTTCATCCCGTATGCGGGACGGGGGATGGAGAATCGGGGGGAGGGGCACGGGATTTGAAACTCCGTCCGACTGTTTTCCTCATCGCCGACGAAAACATGCTGCCCTTGTACTGTCGTCGAGACAAATACCGAAAGAGTGCGCGGACGCCGCGCCAGGGAGCCAGCGCGGGGGGAGTCACCGTCCGCCAGGGGACGGAAAACTTTTCTACTGTTCTTTTCGTTTATAATTTATGTTTCTCCGCCCGCACCGCTGAGACATTGTTATTGATTCCGTTACGTAAACAGGCGGCACGGTTTTTCCGAAGCTTCCGCGCGGAACTTGGCCGTTTAAACGCCCGCTTTTGTTCGCGGCTCCGGACGCTCGAGAGCTTTTCTTGATCAAAGGAGTCCGGGGTATTGCTGTTCGACCTCCATTCACTAAACTACGCTAGGAATTAGCGATCGGGCTTTTGTCGGACGGACCGCGGATGTGTTTAGAATTGTAGAGAAAAGAGCGTGTCTGTTTTTTCTTTTTTAATAAATGTCGAGTTGGTGGGTTGAAATTCTCTGGAAACAATCGATTTTTAATCAGAGCAATTGCTTTTTTTTACGCTGATGGACGGGAGTTGATACATATATAAAAATTCGACAACAACCCATAGATAATCTGCACAGATAAGGAATCATGACAGAATCACAACCGTAGCGACGTTGAATATAACACGGTCGGACTCGATAGAACACCAGAAATCGCGAAATCGAACAGAAGTCAAGGAATCGCGAAACAGTAAAGAACGTGATAATTGAAGGCACAACGGTGATAGTTTTAGTTTCAAATATGGTACAATCTATACATCGTTTCCTCGTGCATTTAAATACATATTGAGTGCTTTAATATTGCTGCACAAATGTGAAAAGCGGGATTTACAACGACGCGCCACTATAGTGACTTTCGTGAAGGTTTCGTGCTTTACTCAATTGTTTTATTCATTATTAAAGTAAATGATTAAAGTGAAATTGTGTATGTACAATACACTAAGAAAAGAATATGGAAAAAATGTATATTAAGAAAAATGGTAATTTAGTTATGAAAAACTTTATTTCCGCAAAATTCAGCCGCGACTAAGAGTTTAAAGAGACTCCTTAGTGATTGCAGCTAGGAATTCTTAACTCTGAACTATGTTATCCGAAACAAGATTCTGAACAACTTTTTCCTTTACATGTTATTATATAGCATTAGCTTCCGAGATATTTGCAAAATTCCTGCCATATTACATTGTGAATTCTGTGTATACGTACGCACCCATGGCAACATGTATGTCAACGTTGGTCTGCTGCTTATCTGCTGTATTATAAACTTTTCTTTCTGATTAAAGTTAGATTTGAGGCTTCTAAAGTAAATGATTAGTAAATATTCTTGACAACTCTGACAAATGTGGCAGCTTTGAGAAATCTAAACTATATTAACAGACTGGATATGTAAGTTCCGTTTATCGATTTCGCTAATGCTTATAAACATCAAGCAAAAATGGCTACTAACAATTTAATTAAGAAGCAAGGTTTGGCTGAAAATGTAGACCATTTTCAATTCTATTTCAAAGAAACAAATAAGCCATAATACGCAGGATATAAATTGACTAGATACTTCTAACCTAAATGGCTCGTTAGCAAGAGTTAATTTGGTTGCGAATTGTAGTGTCGAAAATATTAATAACAACGAACAATTCTAGTAAATCAACTCGTCAGGTATAAGTACTACACACGATTTAGTCTTAGCTCCTTCCTAGTTAAAAATGATACTAAATACCTTAAAATTATACATCACTTTATATAAAAATGAAACATAAGAATCTAATTATTAATTTCTGATAACTATAACGTAAAAAATTATGGTCTGCTGTATAAACTTCGTATGGTTTAAGGCAATAATATTAAATTCATACTGGAATTTAACAAGAAAACTGTATCTGCTAATAAATATCGAAAATGCAGTGAGTAAATTCGTTTATCGTCTTGATCCAGCAATCCTATTGAATATGGTGTCGCCGTAGTGTAAACCGGAGTTGTGTTGACGTGTCCACGGCGTTCTCGTGTCGTATTCTGACCAATTGAAACCCCGGAGGTAAGGGCTGGTCCGCCTCCTACACCGTGATAACTAAGTTACATTCCAATATCATGATTACACGTCATCCTTGACAGTTGACAATCCCTGGAGTAATGACTATTGCGGAACGGTTGAACCGGCCGCTGGATCACGTCGTCCGGTTAAATTCTTGCGCTGAGGCGAGAGAGGGAATACTCTGACGTCCGCAACCGTCTCCCTCCCTCTCTCTCTCTCTCTCTCTCTCTCTCTCTTGTAATTTCTCCCTCTCTTTCTCCCTTCTCGCTCGTGCTCGCTAATCTTCACGGCCGTGGAAACATACTGCCGCACGTCCCTGCTTTAATCTTGTGACGTAAAGCGGTCCGTGAAAGAATTCGCGTTTTTAGATGCCCGGTCCGCCGCGGAGGCTGCGCCGCCGGGAACTTTCCTCATTTCCTGCACTTGGGACTGCAATAATTTAAAAATCACTCGCGTGGAGTTTCATCATCGCTCTCGGTTATTACGCACCGACCGTCCCGCCAAAGAAATACTTTTGGAAGATAACACTCGACGTGTTCCAGATACTAAATAAAATTGCAGTTCTCGCTGTCGAGACTCTTCGGTGAAAACCGCCCCTTGTAAATTTCGTCGACGTTCCGCGCAACATCGCAGCTGGTTGCATCGCCGAGAGATTCGTCGCGACGCCGCCGGAACACCGGCTTTTTTTTTCTTAAAGCGTCGGAATTCTCATTTCCATGAACCATTTGATAAATGCTTGGGGAACGGAAGAGTTTCTCGTGGAGTTTTTAAGATTTCACGCAGCCAACATGGGGCAGTCGCTCAATCAATTGTTATTTATACGTGTCAGTCATTCGTGTAGTCATTTATACGTACATTTTCTTGTTCTCTCAAGCTTTACGTACCATCAGTACATAAAGACTTAAAGATTACACAAAGATACATAAAGATTAGTCTTTAATGGTTATTCTTTTGGACTGTGTTTTCATTTCTCTACAGTACGGCAACAGCAGTTAAAACGAACTCCATTTATGCTTGATTATTCAACTAAGTGAATTTGACAAAGTGTTATGTCAAGCGAATTTGTTAGAAAGGTAAAGAAAAATAATAATCAACAGAACAAACATATTCCTCGACTATTCCAAGATATTTTGTTGAGTGATCATCGAGTATATAGCGAAGCCGTTAAAAAAACGAAGTAACTAGCAAACTATTTAAATATTCATGGAACAATAGTTTCAAGGAACAGTGCAATTCTATCGGAAGCTAGTCTAGAGACAGATTAAGGCAGCGATTCGCGAAATCTGCTGAGTCCCCCGAACTTAAGAAAGACGGTTGATCGAGCAATTAGGCGGGTCTTGGGGTCTTCAATTACTTTCTCTCTCTCTCTCTCTCTTCCTCTATCCCTCCCTCTCCCCCTCCTTCTCTCTAAGTCTCTCACCATCACTGCGGGTAAGGTCGAGCGTTGCCCATTGTCAGTGTGGATGCGCCTTTCGCACGACAGGAGGAAGCACGCGCTGCTGCGGTTTTCCCGCCAAGTTCATTCAGCATCTTGCGTTGGATGTAAGCCAAATGCTGAATACACCAGCGCCTCTTCCGCCTTGCTCCTCTCCGCGGGTCCCTCGCGTAACTATTATCATCCCGGAACGGCAAGTTGATGTTGCCGTTGTTGCTAACACCGCCAGCGTCTCCGTGTTATAGAACAAGCGACACAGCCCCTAATAAGGTCGGGCCACGGCCCTATTCCGCAATATTTCGCGACCAATTGTGCGCCCCGTTACCAGGAACAAATGCGACAACCAAATCCGCCGGGAATTATTGGCCGAGCTATTTCCTGCGAGGTCTCTCTGTCGCGCACGCATTCCTCGCGCCACGCAACCCTCGGCGAACATATCCACGCGGGCGCCCCTCCGCGAGATTTTCCCGCAAAAAGCTGCGAGCGTTCGTTGCAACGCTGTACGCGAAGCTCGCGGAGATTATTTGATAGTTGAACAATTAACAGTTGACCATGCATTCTAAGCCAATTTTCCAATCACGGATATGTACTTGTTATAACAGTCAAAACTGCTTAGCTGTTGCGTTTAACAATCAACAATGAATACGCAAATCTTTAACAAGTGCAATGCTTCTGAGAGTTGAGTTGCATAGTTGTCGCACCAGTCCTCAATGTTTCCTTCGCACGAAAGAATTTTAATAGAACCTTAACTCCACGCTACATCATTTTCTCTACAGTTACCACGATTAGAGTTACCTCGACTGTAATACTTTTTTAAAGGAGGAAAAAGATTTATTTTGCTACATGCTGAAACATTGTTGTTAAAAGAAAACAGAATTTTATTTCAACTTGAAAGAATTATATATTTCAGATTATTGCTTTTCATCGCATGTTAGACCCATAAGAATGCGGCATGGGGCGCTCGTAAAGATGAAATCGAAGAAGAAAACTTTAAAGTAGAAAGAGCGAATCATGGAGAGGAGTGCGTATACACACGACAATTGAATTGATCGTCGCACGCCGATGTTTATAGGCGAGTTAAATGACGATTCGAGCCCTGGGTACATTTTAAATGAAAAAGTCCCGGCGCCGGCGGTCGTACACGTAGTGTTTACGCGTCAATTGTATCCCGCACACGTCGCGCGACGGAGGGAAAACAAACGGCGCGAATTATGCGATTCTGATTTCCACGGAGGCAGCCTTTTCCACTGGATACCAGGGGCCGCGTGCTTTGGAAGCGAACGGGGCGAATCGGCGTGCGAGTGTGCGTAGCGTTCATAGTATTGGCAGCGGGCCAAGTCACGTTGTGGCTCAATGAAATCTTTCTGGGTTAGGTTAGCCCCTTCCTTCCGTGTTAAGCGTAGGATACGTTTACACGGAGAGTCGCTGGACGTAAAAGAAAGTCGAGAGGGGAGACGAACGAGCAAGAGAGAGATAAGGAGTGAGATAAAGAGAGAGGGGGGGGGGAGAGAGAGAGAGAGCTAGGATGCTGGCCTCTGGCCAGGCAGAGGGCCCGTCAAAGTGGCTGGCTTTAGGATCCGTCGGAAGTAGTGGTGGTCAATATTGGTCGGACCGAGGGGCTTCTTAAGCGCGAGACCGTACCACTTTCGGGCCGAGCGTCGGCGCAGCTATTCCACTGGCAGCTGTCAGCGGGACATCAAATCAGCGGATCTACGCTTGTTGCCGGCGGATGCCCCAGATTCTGGACCCTAAAAATACAGAGCCGGATATCCGGCGACATCGGTGAGCGAACAGGAATCAAAGGAACGATTTTGTGCCGGCGTTTCCGTGGAATTGGATTTTTCAAGATCTCACCTGGTTTCGTGTCTCCGAGTCGCGCGTCCTATACATACCTCCTACCGAAGGGTAGTAGCGGCGTGCGAGGGCTGGCGAAGGGAGAGACGGAAGGCATGTAGCAGAGGAAGAGCGTAGGGGTGGGAGGTTGAGAGGGATAGGGAGGGCGACGATATCGTATGTACGTACGGCTGACAGCGGTTCCAGATTCGCGCGAAGAAACACTTCATTCAATATCGCGTCGTGCCAGGAATTTAGCTCGCGAACGCGTAACAAGTAGTCATGCACCGTTTCGGGGATCGGGTAGAGCACGGACACACCAGCTTGCACAGGCACACAGCACGACTCGAGCACAATCCGGCTTCCCCTCCTGGTTCCCCTACCTCGGTAACGGGTTGCTCCCACCTGACGTTCGCCACTCGACCGTTCTCTCCCTACCATCGCGCGGCTCTATCCCGCCGTCAAGCGAGCGTGGCGTGGCGAGGAGGAGCAGTCAGGCAGTCAGGTTCTCCGCTGGCATTAAGTATTCCCGTTGGGTCGGCGTGGCGAGGAGGAGCGCGTCGCGGCGTGGTACACGAGAGCAGAGCGGAGCGGAGCAGAGCAGAGCAGAGCAGAGCAGAGCGCATCGGTAGCGCTGCACGGCGCGGCGCTGAGCGGCGCTGAGCTGAGCTGTGTAGCGCGACGCGAGGCGACGCGACGCGCGACGTGGTGTGCGTCGCGTAGCGTCGGTCGATGCTGGGGTGCCTCGCGAAGGAAGGAAGGAAGCGAGCGAGAAGGAGAACCGTCTCTCCCTCTCGCACCCTCGACCAGAGCCCCTCTGCCCCTTCGAAAGCTCGCTCGATCTCGCTCGGGCGCGTGCGGTACAGCTTTCTCCGACTAGCTAGAATATCCGAGAGGCGCTCTCCCCCTCGAGCGACAGCAGCGCCCCGGGGGCGCCTGCGCGCCTTGGAGGGGTAGTGGGTTGCCCGATAGTGGCGAAACACAGGGGCAACGGGGGGTAGGGGCCCCTCCCTGGTTTCTATCCCTCGCTTCTTCAACGTGCACCCCACCACGTTGGATCCGCGCGGCTCCGCCACCTCCCCTCGCTACGGCTCCACTGCCCGGGCCTCCACGATCGCCCCATTCCGTTCTCGGCATCACAGCGTACAGCATTGAATTCGACGCACGACGACAAGGAGCGCGACAACGACCACCTGCCTCTCTCTGTGCTCTTCTACACGGATAATCTCAGTCTGTCTCTGTTCCACCCCCGTCGCCTTTTGCTCGTCCGACCCGACGGTTCGACTCGACTCGACTACGACGAGACGAGACCAGACCCCGACGCGCTCGACGTTCCGCTGCGAGAAAGAGAAAGAGTGAGAGAGAGATAGAGCGCGAGAGCGAGAGAGAACGGTCGCGGGATAAATACGTGTGACGAGTCGACGACGACCGAGAACAAGATCATCCGTCAGGTGCTACCTACCCCCGTCGTCTCGCGCGAGGATACGCAAACGTCACGCGTGAACCGTCGATTGATCTCCAGGATCCTCGTTCCCCTCTGAGGTTGTCCAGCTATCTCGCGGGTGGCTAGCAGAGCAGTGTGTCACTCGGCCAGTTCGCCGTTTCTACCCCTGTCTGTGCTACGCTTCAGATTCAGTGTGCCAGCGATCGCGGTTACGCGACTCCAATAGTGTGCTACGCGCGCGAATGTAAGCCGTTCGACGATTAGCGACCCACTCGCCGGAGAGGATCACCGTTTCTGCTTCGAGGATCGTGATATCGGTTCGGCCGCCATCCTCCTATCATCGTCTGCTCGTACGTGCCGGCTTGCACGATTATCATCGAGTTGTGACGGATCCGCGGGATCGACGCAACGGTACCGGCGCCAGGAAGTGAGCATCGTTGTTAGCGTTGCCTTGGAAGCCACGGGCTGCCAAGGAGGTTGTATACGCGTGTGCTGAAGGAAGCGTTAAGCGTGTGACAGCACGAGGAGACACCGTCGGTGGTTCCTCGATCGCCTGTCCGTTCCGTTCGCCGTTGACGCAGGCAAGCCGAAACGTTGATCGCACGGCGCTCGGTACTCGCGGCAGTACTGAGTGACCTGCAGCACCCAGCAGTCATCGAAAAGTGTACACGACGGCGGTCACCACGTACATCACGCCGCTCATCACACCCGAGAAGGTACGATGGTTCATTAAGCACAATCTTTGTCTAAAGTAACGCGATATTCGTTCCTGGATCGGCAAGGACGCCGCTCCGATTATCCCCGAGGAGCATCTGTGGACCGGTGTCACTGTGTGGGTGTATTGACGTTTGTACGCTCGCAGTACGCGTACACACGTCCAAGTCTCAATACGTGTGCGTGTGGGTGTACCTTGTGTGTTGGCTGCAGGCATGTGTGTGGGTGGAGCTTGATCCTGGACGTCATCCGTCGGACAGAGACGGAGTAACCCGGCTCGGTGGATCTTTACCTTCTATCTTTCTCTCCTTTTCTCTCTCTTGCTTTCTTTCCGTCTATTTCTCCATCCTCTTCCCCCTTAACTCTCTTATCTCTCGCGTCGTTTATTTCTCCGAACAATGTGCAGCGACCGAAAAGTTCCGCGCAGATGACGTTCGAGCCAGCCCCATCGCACCCCGCGAGTCGCCCGGAACTTCGGAAATCATTCGACGGAGACCATCGCTCCTGATGGACCGGATTTTCCGTAGCTTGTCTCGAGCCACTCCGTTACTCACCCCGTCCATTCTGTTCCGATGTCTCCCCCGTTGACACGCTCGTCGCCGGGAACCGGCGCTCCTCGTGGAATAACCCGGTCCCAACCCGTTGTAAAAACGCCAGCTAAGTCTCTCCGGAGAAACGCTCCGGGACCGTGTCGGTGCGTCAAATCGGTTGAAGGAATTATTAATGGAATTAATAAGTTGAGTGGTCCAGCGGAGGACGCCGAGCGCCGGAGCGGAGAGTACTATTTCCTTTTCACCGGTGGAGAGCGCACTCTAGTTCCTTATTACGTTCCCCGCCCTCCCAAGCAAACTTATTATCTTAAGTCCTTCGGCTCTCCGAGCGAAACGATAACGAGATCGTTACTTTCGAAGTTCCCGCCTCGCGGTCCGCCACTCGATAATTATTATTTTCCCCCGTTGCTCCGGTCGCTCAAACCGAGCGCAGTTTCTTCTCGAGACTTTCTCCGTTCGAGTAATCGCCTCGCGTTCCCTTTCAGTCGCGCGGACCGCTTCCCGACGGTCCACGCGCGCTCCATTTTCCCGGGCCATCTATCTCGGCGACGCGACAGTTTGTATCGTGATTTTAAATACGTTAACCCAGTTTCTTTGTCAGCACTTTCTTCGCCACTTGTCACCCCTCGACGGACGTTCCAATCCGCCTCTGCCGGGCGCAGTATCAAGAACTCGCCTCTCTCTCTCTCTCTCTCTCTCCCCCTCTATCTCTCCTGCTCCTCTCTTTCTCTCTACCCTCCCGAGTCGATTCCAATTTATTCCCGATGAAAATCGTTCCTCGATTAAAGTACATAATCCACTCGATGAGATTTTTAATTAATCCCCTTCCACAGTCCTCCGCCATCGGAGGAAAAAGTAATGTCTACGGTTACGAGGATAATGCACGCGTTGAAACGATCGCCGACGGGATCGACAACACGTCCTGCGCGATGCTTGTCGCGAGAGATTTGGGTCGCGACCGATTTTTTCCGGCCTGGTCCGCTCTGTCGCGTTCCCCGCCTAAATATCGATCTCGATGATAACGAGATTGACCGTGGGTCGACGTTTCCCCATATTGTTCGCGGCATTCGATAGTGGAGATTCCAGCTTCTTCCGTTAATACGGCAAAAGCATATCCGGCTCGCGACGCTCACGGTTAGCATCGTAGCGTGCGCGCCGTCTCGAACCGGGGACGCCGAGACGTATTTCCACGTATATATCACGCGGGAAGAGGTAAATTCGCTCGTTCATCATGCGAGCGCAAAAACAGGGATGTCTGGCTGTGCGCGCGGCCGCCGAAATTTACGGTTGGCCGCGTGAAAATCTTTCCTTGAGGCTCCTCTGGGTGATAACACTCACCCTCTCCCCCACTCCCCCCCCTCCCTCTGGGTCTTGTTTCTTTTTCCGTTTTTATCGTCCGGGGAAGAAGTGGAAAATAGAAACACGTCGCATCTGCCTCTCGGAATCTTCTCACCCGGCCGAGAGGCGCGTTGTCTCTGCCGAGGGGATTGAACAGATACCTCGAAACGTTTTATTATAACGTCCCTCGAGAGAAACTGCGGAACCCTGGCTGACAGGTGAATAGAATGATCGCCGAGTACATCAACCGGTTTTAAACTGTCCGTCGGTATCGTTCCCCGCGTTTCGCGCCGATTCTTAAATCCTGCTTATCGATTATGAGATAAGTGACCTGTTGTCGCGAGACGTTCCTTCCTACTTTGTTACGTGTACGCGATCTCTCAACGTCGATCTGTAACTCCAAACAGTGACAAATTTGTGAAAGTGATTCACCTTGTTTAGCCCACATAACTGTACTCTTCCATTTCGTAAATTAAGTACGGCAGTTTGTCGGCTGTCACGAGACGTTCGTTGTTGTTCCTTCAGATTTGATCTCTTAACGTTGGATGGTGAAAAATCTGCGAATTCCACTCGATCCTAGGAAGCAGAGATCTTATTTGACACTTTCAACAAATTGTGCTCCATTTGCAATCTTCTATTTTAGAGGAACTCTTCGAACAGTAGTGTAGTGAGAGCAAAAGAGCTTGTGCAGTGTCCTAGAAAATGAAACGAACTTGTTCGTAAACGCTTGCCATACTTTGACAAGTCTGGCTAGTGATAGGGATTTCCAGTAATAATCTGCTGAGTATGAGCACGCGTTCATGGAAAAAAGTTGTGTTCTTTTGCCATAAATATTTACGCGTTGAAATAAGAACTAAAATAAATATAAGTTGTGATTATTATATCCGTGGTGAAAGTGTTATAGTAAGGGCTTAATTGGTAGCATGTGTTTTTCAGATGATCCTTGACAGTAGCGTTAAAAAAGGTATTATTCGACACGTTGCATCAATTGAGTTTGAATGCCAATCTCGTATCTCACGGAACAATATCGAAGCACATTGCATCGAATATTATTCATCTGGAAAATGAGCACTAGCGTATTTTTAGTGGATCAGCACAAAAGGGTTGACGTAATTTTTGAATAGAGGACCTTGATCGAATCGATACGAATCGCTGAGAATTAATGGCGACCAGGGCCGCGACTGTGGCGACTTTTGGCAATGGCTTCCTTAATAAATTCGTCTCGTAGAGCTCCGATATTAGATCTAATGTCATCTAAGGGTGCTTCTTACATCCTCGGGGTGATTAATGTTACGTTTCATCTCGGTCAGGTCCTATGGAAATATCCCGGCATCCTTGCTCGCAGTCCATCCATTCATCAAGAAATGCTTGTCCTCCCCTACGCAACCAAGTTGCGTCGTTCTCCGCCAAAATATCGCGTATCACGATAAAAGGGCCGGGGAATCTGGCGGCGGGGCCGGAACGTATGAACGCAATAAATATTTTTCATCCTCCCGCGTGAAAAAGTTTCCTCAAAGGCAGCTCGGGAGCGCCGGGTAGCAGGAGTGGGTTCTTGATTAAACGTTGCGCCAGCGAAATGTATTATTACCCGGCGAACGACGCTTCTAAACTGCGATGCTTCGAACTTAGTTGCGAGGAAAGGGCGGATTTTTCACCGAGCGATGCTGTCTCGCCGGGAACCAAGCTCCTCCGCGTCTTCGTTCTCGCTGATTTATCCGGAGAACCTTCGAATTCCTGTACTTCGATTTTGCTCCCTCGAAATTGCGGGGAACGGTTTTGCTGTTTCAATCTACGGAGTTTGGGGACACTTGAAAATTTCTCCTCGCGAAATATGCATACGATTCTTACGCCGCGCAGTGGTCTGATTTGGAGAATTCGGTGACAAATTGTTATAACTTTTGAACCAACGCAGATATTGCACTGAAATTTTCTCGAAAATAAATTTAAAAATAGCAATTTTTAGTCGACAATAATTAAATACTTTTCGAATTTGCTGAACAATAAATTTCAATCAATTTTCATTGCTATTTTCGATTTAAAAAAGAATTGTTTTATATTTTATGCTTGTAACATTTAAACGAATAATCGCGTCCGAGCGCGCCCGTGAGTGATGCGTATTACGGTCGTTTTTAAACAATTATAACTTTGAAATTCGTTTATCGAGGCAAGATCTTTTCACAGTTATTTAACGCAAGCTGTGTAGAAAGTATTTCTTCTTGTTGGAACCCGGAGACTGTTACAGTTCAAAAGTTATTCTTAGTCAAATATAAGGAATGTTTCAAATCTGTCACGTATTAGTCAGTGTTCTTTCAACTTTTCCGTTAAATCTCACTAAATTCTTCAAACCAGATCGCTGTGCGTAGGTTGGAATCTGTAAAATATTTCGGAAAGTACACTGTTATTTTATGATCCCAGTATTCTTGACAAACAGAAGTGCGATGTAGAATTTCGTACTTGATTTTGAATTGTTTCAATATTTAAATCCGCTTGTTTCAAGCCACAGGAAGTTGAGCACGTTAACTAAATGCATGTATGGTTTCTGTTACGAGAAACATGGATTGAAACATTTTTATGAGAGTACACCGCGATTTCGTGGTATAAATATTTCTATCTGGAAAAGGAAAAATGTGATACGTGATACCAGACTTGTTCCATTTCGCTTTTGACATATTCTTTCAAAATACCGGCGAAATTCACTGTTTTGATCTGCATAACTTTAGGTATCTAGAAATAGTAACACAGCAATGCCTTGGCAATTCTAGTTAACAAGGGATACACGAGAATTCGGAGCAGTTATTTAGCTACAGTGTTACCTTTATTATCGTGTAATCCAATAACGGCAATTCTGCTGTCATTTTTCGATTATACTGTGATTTTGCTTAAAAGTTTTCTAAACGATACTAAAAATAATCACAATAATAATTCAATTGAAGGCACATTGATTTTCGCTAAATCGTTCCCAGAATTTCGAACTTAAAATTTGAAGTTCAATATTTGTGTACGCATACGCGTTCTGAACCCTTTAGTGTTACAAACATATTAAAAATTATTTACATATGATACATTTCATAAAACATACACAGATCCATCAGAGGATCGTAAAATTTTGAAAGCGTTACATTTAAATACTGAAATTGTACAAAAAACGTTCAATGATCCACATAATTTACATTTGATCTGTCATCGAAACAATTCATTAAACAATTAAAATCACCGAGGTTGCGCAATAAATATCTGGACACGGTCCGAAAGATAAAGAACGTATAAAAATGCGGGCCGGACAGCCGGGATCCTTTTCCTGTTAACACAAAACGAGGAGGCGATGTTTCCAGCGTGACCGACACGCCGTGTCCTCTCCTGTTGCACACACGGACCAGTGCGCCCGGATTTTCAGTCTCGAACGACGAAAGAAGCTCGGCTTGCTCGTTCCGTTACCGCTTTACGCGAGCAAAAGGGAGGTAAGCGGATTTGGTAGCGGTCGCGCGGCTATTCTAGCGGACTGGAAACGCGGCCAGGGGTAAGAAAGGTTGTTATCGGGGCCGGAGGGAGGCCGAAGGGTGGACGGGGGCGAATTAAAACAGACGCGTTCCCTCGCTGGCCATTCCCCGGGGGAGTCTTTCAAGGGACACGGAGAGAGAAATCGAGAGATCGAAATTTTCGTCGCGTGGCCGACTGCAAGCTGCTTAGGATCTGTCGAAAGTAGATGAGGTGGAAAGGAAGTTAATCGGCTTTGCGCGTAATTATTCGCAGTTATTATTCGCGGTACAGTTTCACCGGAACCGTGCTACGGCGCACGGTGTACATTTCTCCCAACGATCGCGGAGAACTGAACAATTTTTTCGAGGCCACAATGCGAACTTTACGTAACTGTTACGAATGAATATATTGCGCATTTTCGTGACGATTGTTGACTTGTTTAATTAGAATTAAGCTTGCGCTAATACAGCCGTATGAAGATTTGTTTGGTTAACAAATCTTGCATCTTTAGCGGGAATATTTTTATTGAATAAAACGTGATATAAAGCAATAACAATTCATATGAAAGTGCAGTCTGACATAACTTTTCTTTTTTAAGGAGCAAGATTATCATACGCTATTTCTGCCGAATACATAATCGAATTAATGTGATACTAGAATCTCCATAAAGGCTTTAATCTGACACGGATCTCGTCAGTCAGTGTTTCACAGATTCTAGACAAATTTTCACGAGATAATGCAAAACAAATTTTGAATGTCTCAAGTGAAACAACACAAACTTTTTGTGCACAAAATACTGAATCGAGTGCTCTTGTAACACCCTCGGGAAACGAATTTTTATTGTAAAAGCAATACAACTTTCGGAGCGATCCGATAGTAGCGAAAGCTAAAACGGTCGACAAGTAAATCACGAAGCGACATTCTCCGGAAAGTTCTTAACCCTAAATGAGAAGCAGGTTGTCGAAGCCCTGGGAAGTGTCCTCCGGAGAAGCCACGGGAAACGGAGTGTCGGAAAGAAAGAACAAGCGACACCGATCGAAGGAATTAGGTGGCCGAATTCGCGAATAACAGGGCTGTTTACATCGAAACGCTTTTAAATCCTGAGCGGCGTGGCGCGGCGAGACGAGGCGAGACGAGGCGAGACGAGGCGAATCGAGGCGAGTCCGGCCACCCTATTCTGTGAATCGGTGGGACGCGCGTCGCACCCTCTGCCGCCGTTGACAAACGAGCGAAATGCGAAAGTAGGTGACTCGCACCGACCACTTTCATCCCTTACGTTCAGCTAGGCGTGCATGCACGCTCTCTGGGAACGGGTGGCCGGCTCTCTCAGTCCTCTCGCTCTTTCTTTCTTGGTTCCCTAGCTCTCTATGTCCTCTTTTCTCTCTTTCTTTCTCTTTCTCTTTCTCTCTCTCTCTACCCCTCCCTCGCGCTTCGTCTCTCTTTCTTTCTCTCTCTCTCTCTCTCTCTCTTTCTCCATCTCCACTACAAATACACAGGGCCAGAGAGTCACGGATTTTCTCCTCCTCCGGCGCTCCCTCAGCGCGTCGCCCAGCTGTTTGATATTTGTCCCGGCTTCCGTTGCCGTTGCAGATTGACACTTTTCTTCTCCGTTTTCCGCCCGGAGAAGCGAAATGTAATTCCGCTGGCCGTCTGTTTGGCGAATTCGCGCGAGGCGCGCAACAACCCTCGATGAGCACGCCTTGGAGCGGCGAGATGCAGCCCAGGATTGGAGTTTTCGTGTGTTTCCGGCAGCGACCTGATTTCCCGCCGTCGATTCCTTTTTCTCTTCTCGCCGACTCTTATTCTACTCGCGAGGGGCTGACAAGTTGCCGAACGAATTTGAAGCTACGTCGCTTTGAGAGCTGCGCTACTTTCTTGCATCCTTCGCGAAGACGCGAGACCTCCTCTGCAATCTTCTGCAATCTTGGAGTCAGCTGTATTACATTATAGAGATATTTAATCTCATTTTATTTAGTCATACAGTAGGGAGCAAACATTGAGTCAACACTTTTAAATTGGTATAAGTTTTTTAAAACTGGTCTAAGCGACTCGGATTTTTCTGGAAGTGCTGGAAGAACTTTATACGACTGAAATACTTCTTTTTAAGTTTTACTGTTACATGACAACAATAAAGACACAGCATAACTTATGTTGAATGCCAGAGAAGTAGTAACGATTCAGATAATCAGTTTATGAAGACTTATTTGCAACTTAGTAATATAATTTGTTTCCTTGAAAGTTTGTGCTTGATGGAAAACCTCTCTTTAACAACAGATACTAGATTTACAAAACACTAGAAAGAATTGTTCAGTATTAGTTTATAAGAGTGTTTTTTAAAAGCAGTGTTATGGTAATATTTTCCACGAGTAACATGTATCTTTGCAATCTGAATAATTGAAAATTTGGAAATTATATTATGGGTTCCTCAATCCTAATATTAAAGAAAATATATCTACTAGTTCCTAGTCATAATAAAATTATTTCTTGTCAAGAATTGCGTTCTTAAAATAGGATTTATTGTGTTGAAAACGTGATCTCAAAATCCAGTAAGGTCTACGTTATTATAAAACATTATCTACATTTACCACGATATTTAAACATCGACAATATACACGATCAGAATTTAATTTTAACTTTTAAATTTTCAATATTTGTCTCAGTAAATAATAGAAAGCGGACCAAATATTTTAAAACAATACCTTGTCTAATTCGTGTTCGTCTAATTTGCCGGCGATCGCGAGAGGGCGGTCCTGTTAAATAAACGATCCTATGGTACGGCGAAAAACGCAAATCGCCGTTAATTAACGAAACGCGACGGCAAATAATACCGTTAGGATGGCGTGGCAATTACGCGGAGCGGTTTCCGCGAACGATCGCGGTGAAGGCGAGCAGACGTGAAAAACGAAACGAGAAAGAAATCACGATACTGTTTGACGGGGGAAAACCGCGGGGCGAGAAACAGTTTTCCCCAATGCACACTCGATACGTATATTTTCTCGTCGAGCTGAGGTGACTCGGCTGTCCTGCGTGCGCTTCAACCCTCTTCCTTTTCTGTGGAGAACTGGCGCGGCCAGCCGGGTTAATCGAGCGTGCTCGCCGCGTGAAAACACGCGCTCCGCTTGGCTCTCCTTGTTCCCCGTCGCGCCGCGCCGCGCCGCGCCGGGACGCGAGAACGAGCGCGTTACGCGAGCGATCAAGAGCAACGACGTTATTAATTAACGACATCACTGAATTTCATAGTTTACTGTGTCAACGAAGACACCGATTACCGGCTCGAATGCGTCGCGGTGTCCGGAAATATTAACCGTGCGCTCCTCCCGCGGAACGTTTAACGCCGTTAACGACGTCTATCATCCGTCCGACGCCTTGCCTCGCCTTGCCTCGCCACGCCTCGCGTCGCCCCGCCACATCTCGCCCTGCCTCTCCGACGGGAATTGTTTGACGTAGCTGAAAGCGCGATCCAGGCTTCTTGGGAGAGAGCGAGCAAATTGCGCGCTGAACCGATTACTGCGTTTTTACTTTGTTTCGCTCCCGAGGGAAATGAAATTCTGAGGAATATTAATTCCGAGCGCGAGATCGCCCGACGGTGCGGACTGGATTTTTTGCGTCAGCTGAACTGCGAACGTTTGGACAGTCTTCGAGTTTTGAGCGGTTCGAACGTTCCTGGAAATGCTGGTCTGTCTTTCGTATCACTGCTGACTTCTATTTAGAATCTACTGCAATCTGGCAGAATTCTGAACATATTTAACTTAATACGTTGACTACCACGTCATACATACGCCGGAATTATTTGATTAGATTCGGAAATTAATTTTCACACCAGTCTGTTCCATCTTGATTTCATTCGAATCCGTAATACGTAAGGATGTACAATTTAACTTTTTAATATTAATTGTACGAAATGCTTCATGTTTATCAAATTTTTGAGATTATTAGCATGACAGTCGAAGCGTTAATCTAATTGTGTTAGGGATAAGAAGAGATACTTTTATGATTAGAAAATATTCGAACAGATCTAGTGTCAAAACGTAAATCAATTTTGTCTGATTTAACAGGATTAACCTTTTGCACTCGAGCGGCGCTTCTGAGGCGCCAATGAAAATTGTTGTATTGTTTCGAAGATAAATTTGACATTACTAAAGACCCTTCTATGTAAAAGACTGTTAAAAGCGTAATAGTTTTACAAGTCACAAGACTCAATCTCACATCTATAAATTATACTAAGTGATATAAAATAAGGGTTAAATATAATTATGCCGTGAATTATTAAAGAAACTAAACTCGAACGATTAAGAATATTCGTAACGCGTACTTCCGTGTAGCACATCATGGTAGAACAGTTGTGCGGCGCATGAGGGTAGATAATGCTTTTCCAGAAAGTATTACTCTTTGTCGAGTTATCTCTGCAGTAATTTCTGGCAATAATTCATTGTTAAAACATTGACTGAATCCACATGATAAATTATCGACGTCCTGAATCTGGCGTCAGTGGTATTCCGCGTGAATCCGGGCTCGAGGTCGATTCTACCCCGATAGTACATCCGTGTTAATCTCTTATGGGATAATTACCGCGATATGCGGTGGTAGGCTAGATCCTCTAATCGAAGGTTACACGATTACGCAGCACGCGGGATGAATTCCGCGCTATTCCTTGACAAACGTAACGCGAGCGAATACGGGAGAGAGGATTGCTCGAACCAGCACGAACACGCTCGCACTCGCGTGCGCCGTTGAACGGTCGACAGAGAATTGAGGTTTCCGGCACGGTGAACACAGACATGTCGACGGGCATCGGGCTCGCGCACAGTACACGAGTCGTTAATTAATCCCTCGTTACCGTGCGTATGGTACACCCAAGATCTGCGCTAAACAGAGGTAACCAGAGGTTTGACCGTCAAATCGCGCGTAAATACGCGTGCTCCGCGGCTATCCGGGCTTCGCGGCGCTCGCCCGGGAAGAAGTATTGCAGGCCCAATGCTCCGCTCCTCGTTCCGAGGCAATTCCAACAGGTTCTCATTAACGAAGCTACTAACGTATTCAGAAATAGTGGAGCGTTTAATGAACCGAAACTCTTAGCCCGAGATTGTGCCCCCATGCGTTTCCATAACTTTGCTGTTTGTCGACATCCGCGATTCACGAAAAATAATTATTGCGACGCACAACCCATTAGAAATGGTCAAATGTTACCTGTTACAGTAGCCCAGTGCACGAGTTCCAGTAGATATATCTTGAGACGGAAATATTGCGGCATCTTGTCAATATTAGTTCATTTGGTATGTTTGGTAGCGTTTGTGTTCATTCCTTACAGTAGATGTTTGTGAATGGAAAGCAATTTTAGAGAATTTTTTGAATATTTTAACACATTAAGTGTTTTTTGTTTGCCTTTCTGTTCAAATTGAAATCCGTGTGTAGGATTTGAGATATCAAGGTTAAAAAGTAAATATAATTAAACAATTTTATGATGATCTAGATTTTCTCTGCTCAAACAAATCTTTACACTTGCATGGCTGAACAGAAAGTTTACTGCCAGTACAACTAGGCTAGCATTGCGCTTAACGTGTTAAAACGGATGTGAAGTAATCTCAGTTAATGAGACTAATCGATCCGAATGCCATGGAACATTTAATGTTCTAATTGAAGTTCAAATTTTCGTTACCAAGCAGATAGGCTCGCATTTAATATTTTCAGTGACTCTTATTCCCACCCCGATGCAAATTGCGCTTATTAGAGACACGGCTATTCACATTAATTTTCATTTAAACGAGAAGTTGCTTGGTCCTGACTAGCGAGATAAAACGGAGCGGCAGTGAATCGATAAATCCGGGTACTTTTCATTGTCCGACGGTGCAGGCAGACGGCTTTCATGCAACGGGTAGAATCGAGAGTCGTGCGCGTGCAACAGAAGCATTTACTTTCAATCGTTGTTACTATTAAATAACGAAATATGATTAACGTAACGATCAGTGACACGACGCATTGTGCAGTGATTTATGTCGGCATTACACCGCCACTAGCGCCGCGTTATCATTGGCCGGCAGTTTGCTCTGTTTGAACGCGCGATCAATGGAAAATGTGCGGGAATGCATATTGCATTAAACATCTCCGTGCATCATTTAAGGTAGGCGCGGGCTATTCTGATGTGACACATTAATACGTGATAGCATCGAGGCATTATAAGCGGCTGTTCCACTGGCACGCCCGGCGTATCGAGTATGTTTGTTGCAACATTTATTTCGCCCCGGAACATTGGAAACCACGTTATTATTCAGCGGTTCTTTTGTGCCGTTTGAAACTTTAACCGAACCTCGGCGTTCGCAATAAATTCCGTCTGTCCTTCCTAATAATTATTATATGCGGCAATGTTTCGTCACGATCCTTTAAATAATGCTCCCAGATAATGCTTGCAGAGAATTCCTTTATTGGAGATTAAACGGGCGATTTGTGAATTAACATTGGACGGTCGGAGTTTCGAATGCGAGCACAGATAAATTACTCGTCTGAAATAATACCCGGAAAATGAATAATTTTCTCTTATAAAGAAATTCTGAAAACGTGACATCTAGCGGCACCAATTTCTTGTTTTAACCAGATAGCTGTGGCGCTCCCTTTTCAGAGCGCGCATCTGTATTTTTACGAGAATCGAGCGTAAACGAGTAAACTCACATGAAATAATATAATAATATATTCGCTACATACATAATAAACGAAAAACGCAGCTAAATCAAATACTTACAATAGTTAATATTACTTTTACAATAATATAAACACCTTCGTGTATAATTAGTACCATTAACGATAGATTAATTGCTTTTCCACTCTTACTTTTACATATAAAAAATATTGCACATAAATAAATTCGTCACGTTTATCTCAAACTATTCATATTCTTTATTTGTTCACTTTATCCTGGCTTGGCCACAAAATATTCTAAGTATCTTGAGATTTGAGAATATGTTTTTCTTCTCACTAGAATTACAATTTAAATTCTTCATGACGAGTACACTCGTCAAATACGGATACGACAAGTGAAGAGCTTTAACGAGCTAAGACGTCGATTTTAATCTCGTAATTCCTACAGGACAAGGCTTATATAATTTTACATCATTTTGTTTTAATCGAAACGATCACATTATCGATATTACGAACCCGACACGTACACATTTCATGGGATTCGTAACGCGAAAACAATGTGGACGAAGTATAATTCCTGCGTAGTTCCGCCGCGTCAGTTTCAATTAAGCCTCGTCAGTGCGACTAGCAGTGCCGCTCTAATTTACGCATGAATTAATAAAAAGCTCGGAGATGGAATCGCAATGCAGCGTACAGCCGGCTCGGAAGTATTCGAATCACAGCCGGGCCAAGAAAATCGAAGCGAATCGACGACCGAAATTACGAATTCACAATAACCACGATTACTTCGGGCCAATTATGTAAATCGGCGGTCTCTAATCAGAAGCAATCAAGGGTGCTTAATTGCTGCGTTGCCGGCGTCGAATCGATGCCGTTCGAGAAACTGGTTTACATTTTAATTGGCGAAGGTGCAAACGACGGTCTTAATGATATTTCTGTTGTGCACGATCGAATGCGCATCACAATGGTATTTCTACGTACAATTCAGCTCTCCCTTCGTGACGTGGCAAACGACTGTTGAATGTGCACCGCCGTCTCCTGGCTGTCCGTGATCGAGTTTACGTCGTTATTGAATTTCTACGTGCTCCAGTAGCGGAGACACGTGATTAAAGGTCTCCCTTTCGCGCTTCCCTCTCGCTGTCTCTCTCTCCCTCCCTCTCTCTCTCTCTCTCTCTCTCTCTCTATCTATCTATCTGTCTCTCTCTCTTCCTCGTCTTTTCTCTAAGCACCCAGCAGCAAGACGGACGTATTCGTCTCAGAGAAAAAAGTCCGCCAAGAATAACAAGCATTCCGCAGCCGGCACAATTGACAATTTCACTAGATCCTCCTACTTAATTGCGAACCGATTATTTCACCGTTCAGTCTGTTCTTCTGGTAACGACCTCCGAAAATCAATTACGTGGACGATAACTCTTCTTTATAATGCGGACGAACATTTTAAACAATGTTTAAATTATCTGCGCACAATGTGTGTATTTGTATTATCTTTTCACATAATCGCCATTGAACTTTACGGATAATTAATATTGTTTCTGCGTACTCTAATGCACCGACAAAACAAAGATTAATAATTGTTAATAAAAGTAAAATGGGTAGAGGGCTATATTTTTAAATGATTTCTAAATGAAGTTAACTGTAATAAAAGAATTATTCAACACGTTTATAAATATGAAAATCCGTATGAAAATGTATACGAAAATGAATATGAAAATGTATACGGAAATGAATATGAAAATGTATACGAAAATGAATATGAAAATGAACATCAAAATAAGTAAGAAAATGGATAGGAAAATGAATGGGAGCATAGATAGGAAAATGAATATAAAGTGGCAAATTGGGAAACATGATTCCATCGAATATAGGTCTTTACGCAACAATACACTTTGCATGTTTCAATATCAAATTCGCTCGAGAATTTATATCTGTGTATTGCGAACTCTGCACGTAGCAACTACGGCGGAGAATGCATAATTCGAAGACTAGAGCCCGGAGACACCGAGTACATTTTGCGAGAAGACGTCGAACGATACAGGAACTTGTTCCCCGCGCAACTAAGTAGGGTTGCAAAGGGCGGCCCGTAGTTTGTTCTAATTTCAGGCGAACCCTATCGTACAGAAAATTACGAGCGTTCTCCCCGCAACTTCAGGAATGCGTTGTACTTGAAGATATTTCGTGGAATAGTCCAGCATCTCGAGGAGGGGATAAGATTTTAGGGTGGAGTTTTACGAGCGTCGCCGAAATCTCCGGCATGCAGCTCGATAAAAACCGCTCAGCAGGAGCCGGAGTATCCACTTTTATTACCTAATACTCGTGAGACTCGGTCACCGGCGTATCTCGATTCTATTTTCTTCTTTTCCAACGATTTCCGTGACGCGCGCGCGCGCGTGCTCGCGCCCCTAGCCTAGGCTAGCCGAACGGTCGCATCACCTCTTCGCACTGATTCAATCGTTGCTCGCGGGGAGAATCAATCAAAGGAACGGCTACACGTAAGTTGCAATAACGGTCCGTAAAGCGGTCGGCGAGGACAATTTTCGAGCATCGGAATCGATCGGTAATTCGCCGATCGATCTCACTCTCTTGAGGAAGAGAGAGAGAGAGAAAGGGGAGGGATAGAAAGAGAGAGAATGTTCGCTGCTGTTGACGACGCGTTCGAGCTGCGAACGTTCCATTTCATTCCGTTCGATCGTCGCCGGGACGCGTGCACTTTATCTGTCCATTTGTCCCTTTGCTCCTCTTATCTTGGAACGTATTCGCGAACACTCGAATAATTGGAATTCCGTCTGCAGCGAGAATAAACAACGGAATCGCTCGGCTTCTGCGCGGCCAGGCCATGGTTGCAACGCACACTTTTCCGCTCCAACTGTTCTTTCTCTCTTCGACAAAACTCAGCACCGTCTTCTTCTGCTAAATTTGCTCATTATCATTTATGATTATTAGACAGTAAACTTTTTCATTTAACGCTAAACCTACCAAGACGTTTAAAATAACCGACTTCGCGTTATGTATTTATGTTATGTATTTTAGAATTGTTGCAATCACGAAGACTCATAACGAGTTTTATATGTCATTGTGGCAATGTTTAAATAAATTCACTCCTGCCCTCATAAACCACTTTTAGAGTCACTTTTAGTGCTCGGTAGATTTATAGTTGATCTGCTACATGTTTCAAGTCGCTCGTAAAGCATAAAAATCCAGTGACTATGTATCACGTGTGTAAAGTAAGAGCTATAAAAATATTGCTCACTATCGCAAAAATGAAAGGCAATTTTTATTTTCATCTCGCCAGGAGCGATCTTTTAGTTATATTATCTATCTGTAAACAAATTATTTTAAAAGCACCTCACAGTTGATCTAATTTAACAAAAATGAAACTACGGTAACCGAAAACCTAACGAACACTTTTCTGATTGTTTCTGCGGGTTTCAAATGCCGAAAATTTGGCGGTTCAGTCTTCGTCAGATCATGATAGCCAATCGCTACACCGAGTTTAACCGTAAAGTGAATGTTTCACGGCTCGCCAGCATCGTTGCGATTTTATTAGCGAGGAAGCCGAGCGATTAAAAAAACGAGAGAAATAGAAGAAGTCGATATCGACGATCTACCGTCGACAGTCGACAGGCTATCGTGCGCAACGGCGGCGGCGACGGTGGCCAGAGAAAGGAAAATATAAGCGCAGAATCGTGGCACGACTTCCGCGTAGCGGCGGTGCCGCGTCGTTTTTTAAAAGAGCGCCCGAGCATTTCGGGCGTCTGAATAAAAGGCGACTCCTGATAATGTGCATCAAAGGCGCGGAGTAAAAATAGAGAAGCGTGCTTAAGCCACGCGTGCACTTGTCGGCCGTCGATGCTTTCATCTTCGCGTTCAAAGAGCGACTCGTAAACGTTTGATACCACAGGATCAATAAATGTATCGTGCGCCAGCCGAAAGCCGGCGCAACCTCGCGTGAATCTTCCGCCGGAAAATGACATTCCTAGACAAAATCGTCCCTCCGGATAGCTGGTGATTTTCTAGCCTTTATCTAACCTCTGGGCAACATGCAGGTGGTCGAAAGATACTTAGACAATTTTCGACGAAGCGATGCAATTACAGTTACACCAAAAACGGATTTAATATTTTTAACAATGTTATAACCAACTTTTGTAATTTACAGAAATATCTTTCACAGAAACGTAGACTAAGATTCTCTCTGTTTTTTGTTCATATGCTCACTGCTACGTTTGTTGTATACAAGATAATATTCTTAATCTTTAGTAGAAAGTAGAAGAGCAGAGTAAAAAGTCAGTACTTTTAAAATGATATAGCTATCCAAAAACTGGTCTAAATGACTAGAATTTTTCTGTAAATATTAGAGTGACTAATTCACTGTACAATGAATGAAATACTTGATTCTAATTTTTACTATTACTTGGAATAAAAAAAGTTCTTACCTGAACCTATAATGAAAATTTAGAAAATGCATTTGGTTCTCTTTGGTAACTTATATGCATGCCAGACAATTTTTTTATTTCAAGTAATAGTAAAATTGGAAAAAAATATTTCAGTCGTTATACATAATCTCGCTAGCAATTATAGAAAAATTCAAGTAATTTGGATCAGTTTGAAAGAATCACCACTTTAAAAGCGTTGACTTATGCTTCCCACTGCATTTATATAAAATAAATCCTATTAGTATTTTTAAATTTGGACTTTGTCTTTTTGTCAACATATAATTTGTTAAACCTTGACATAACCACTCATTGCTTATAATTTTGACGAAGAAAACTTCGTCTAAAATTCGACGAAACTGTTTTTTAAAAAAAAGACAGTTTTCCGATTATGTAGTAAATGACACACAGAAAATGATGATTACGGGTCACGATTTCTGCTTGTATCTTCAAACAGTTCGTCGATATCCGATTCTCTTTCGCTGTGCAGTATATAAAAATGAAGCGATTATTAGACTGTGAATTTGATCGCGATTCGTACATTTTCATGCGCGGTCCTCTATAAAATACGAGGTTCAATAATGTTCGATAAAATCGTTGTTTTAATTTCAATCTGATAGGAACACGGGCGAAAGCATCAATTATAGAAATTCGTGTTCGCGTAAACATCGTCGATACGGCGATCATTTCGGAAAAGTGGATTGCAAATAAACGGGGTATTTATTAATTTCGTATATGGAAGCTGGCAAGCATCAAGGAGGGCCATCGACGATCTTAAATTGAGTTCGAATTCGAATAAAAAATTTCGACGCCGACCGATGAAATTGTTGGAATTCCAATCGAGTCGAGTGTTTCGCCCGATTCTCTACAACAAATAAAGACCTCACAGACTACGAATATTCTCGATCGTTTTAGCGTGCAGTTAGTTTCCTTAATTGAAACCACCCGTTCAAAAAGTCGAGCGCGTACAAAGCGCCAAGAGATCCTCCTCGGATGTTTCCAATTCAAGAAAAATGGCTCTTTATCTCGGAAATCGGATGATAGTAAATTTCTGACCAAGTCGAGGAGGAGAAGCTTTCACTTTTCGAAAGAGTATCAACGGTTTTATCAGCGGCAGGATCTTTCTCCATTGTTAACGTTGACAAAGACTGATTGCAACCGAACGGCGGTACGGGGAGAGAAGAAGGGAGAGCGCGCGCGCTCGAGAGAGAGAGAGAGAGAGAGAGAGGTCTTTCGATCACGCGGAAACGAATTCTCGGACTCAGCGAAATACTTGCTCCATCTCCCGTTCGCCCCGACTGATACTGATGTAATAGATGTCGTTGCCTCGCATTAAATGGTCAGAGATTTCTTCACCTCGTTAGTCGTGCCACCCCAAGCAGCGAAACAATGAAGGTTTACCGGTTTCAATGGTGAACTCATCTCTCTCATTGTACCATCTTTGAATTGTAATCATCGTACAACCGTTGCCGCGGCGGAACATGAATGGCCCGGAAGAAAAGGAACTTCCAGGTGAAGAAGACGCCTTCTGAATGGTAGTAGTTCAAGGATAACTGGATCGGAGCTGGCATTGCGGGGCGGTCTCGCGCGACAATTCCCACGACCCGTGAATTACAATAGCGTCGCGCGCAACGTTATCGGCAGTCCCCCGAATTTAAATCTATTAGTAAGAATCGAGCATTCTGTACAGTGCATTTCGGCTATAGACTGATATAATTTCGTCGCAGGTGCTCTGAAAATCGTCGAATTTCTAAAAGTTCCGAACAATGACGGAGGAACATAATTGATGATGCATCTATTTAAAATTATACATAGATATATTCAAGATTATATCGGAACCATAATAGACTGCGGACCAATTAAAAACATATTTTGATGTGCTCTTACAATTTTACATGTTTTGCATATTCCAGTCAGAAATTTGTTTAGAATACAATTTACACTGTAACACATTTACAGATATTATCAGTCAAAATAAAAAGCTGTAAAATTGCAGATACAGTAAATGGTAATATTGATTAAAAATATTGGTTCAAATTATATGTATACACGCACTCGTCACGTACTGCGACGTGGAACGTTCATGTTTGGCATATAAATTAATATTGACTGAAAATCGCAAATATTTAAACTCCAAGAACGGAACACAATAATGTAAATTATTGTAATCTCGATTACGGCGATCCATCATAAATATATATTAATTGAAATAAAATTATTAAATATCCACTACCTCAACTTAGATAATATCATATAAATGTCATTACTTACGTGCATATAAATTCACAGTCTATTGAGAAATCGCAATATTTTGCAATATTCATGTTTCTGGAGGTACTTCGAACGGATTAAAACGTGTATTTCAGCACAAATTGAACTTTTTCAAACATAAATTAAGGGCAGAGATCCGCGCTTCAAATCAGGGAAACTCATGCGAAAAGAAATTCGGAACCGTGTTGAACATTTGATATATCCTGATTTTAACATTCAATGATTCCGTTTTTAAGGAATATTTTGAATCCATTAAAAAAAGAAATATCAAACATTTGTCGTTTTTTTAACCTTTAACATTTGAATGTTACCAGAAGCTATTGTACAGTATTAAGAGCAATTACTTTTTGAGCGATGTTGTTGTCACTCAAAACTCTATTTCGCCAACTACTTGTTTAACTCAATTTTCAAGAAATTGAGCTGAGTGGATCCACTTCGAATTTCGTCTTGAACCAATTTGCGAGATTCGTGACGAAGTTGTTGCGCGTTTCACGAATACCGCATCGGCTATCTTACATAATTTAGAGCGCGCCCCGACCGTGAAAACTGAAAAAAGAATTATTGGTATTGAGCGTTTCGAATACTGGTTCAAAGCGAGCCGAAGCGAAACGAGCTTCCAAAGAGAATTTTATAGGCTCCCTTAAATACTCCAAATGTTTTAGAAAACGATCTATAATAGTTGTATTTAGGTAGTCGGCGTGGAGTTAAAAATTTTGTGCCACCATTTCACGCGGGACCTTCGGTTCGGTTTTCATCGATTTATCTACGCCCCGAAGTTTCTCATTTTATTACAACTTACTGAAAGCTTTAAGCCAACGGCGAAAGTTGCGATTACGAAACAAGGCGGCTATTTAAACATTTTAATCGTTTCAGTCGTTGACATTATCGAATCCACAGTCGCGTGAAATCCTTTAACGCGATAACACGATCGGGAACAGATAACGAGGCAGCTTATGGATAAGAAAAAGCGTGAATCGAATAATTGTTTCGATAAATTTCGACGAGAGAAACGGGCAACTGTAATTGCAACGAAAATTGCAACTAAAAAACGATATCCGCGCTTGAATCCGTTCGTGCGGGGGACTATGGCGCAGTTGAATTTAATAACCGAAAGTTCGATACACCTTTCGCTATCGCCTCGAATCCGCGCCATTACATTCGCCAGGAGTTGCGATTTACCTCCTCTCTAGCTACTCCGCCGACTTAAACTGTTGGACTTGCGACTTTAGGGGATTACCCGGCGAATTTATCGAACTATCTTGCTCCGGAACTCTGTCCGCGTATAAACTCAACTCGATTATATCCAAATTATCTCCGCGGGCTTGTCTCGAAAGGAATTTTCATTTGCGACCCTCGATTAGCCCTGCAGCCTTTAAAATCCTTTATTTGCTCGCGGTGGTCCGCCCGAAATGCCGCAACCGTTCCAAACCACCAGATGGGTCGAAGTGATATAACTTCGTGTTTTACAATTATTGAAATCGTAAAGGCTATCTCGTAATGTTTATGTAGCGTTGCAAACTGGACAGTTACAGTGCTCAGTAGTTTGAGTATCCGCGATAATATTTTTGCGAGATCTACAAGTTACGATTAATAAACGGAAGTTGAATTTTGCTTTGGGAACGCTATTTCATGAAACACAGTTCGCAATACAGCATGGTATTACACATGGTATTACACATAGTATCATTACTGACCAAATTACAAAGATACCTGAGCGAGACTCACTCAATATCGTCAATACTCGTGCATCTTTTGGCACATTAAGCTTGCTCTTTTGTTCTGCTGATGTAAGTCAATCTTCTTTGCGTTTTTTTGCATATATCTACTTTTAATTTGTTGCCCCAGTACGTAATAAAACCAATAAATGATAATATAAATTAATTGTTACAAATAAAGTGAAACTTAATCAGCACTGCTGGAATAAAAATATGTGAAACGTGTGTTTCAATTCTAACAAGAAGTGCAGACTCTGGCTAATATGATAACATCTTGATAGTGTATCTTTCTCTCTTCGAACACTACGTATTACTAGACTATCCTTGTATCGATACGTAAGTTACATGGGATTCATAAAACTTAGGAGAAAGGAGTAGTGTCCGGAAATGAACGATTTGAAATCGTTCTCGTCGTCGGAAAGGATTTCGAACTTCCGCGTCACTTCGATGGGAGCGGCGACGGAATCAATTGTCATCCGTCCGATAAATCTCTTACACAATCGCCAGCGTAAAACTGACAATGGTGGCGCAAAGCACGTGGACGCAATTCGGAATCGGTGGCGTAATCTTTAAACCGTGTATTAGTTCGAGCGCCCGGTAAAATATTGCGAAAAAAAGTTTTGGCCCCGGGAACAGTCCCCGATATAAAGCATGCATGCGCCACGTATAATCTACGTGAGAGCACGTACAGGGGTGAATTTGTAGGATCGTGGTGTAACGTGGCCGGGTGTAAAGCCCGGTCGAGTAAGGTAGGGTCAGGGCTGGACAGTGCGATAGCAATGCCCCGAGCCACAGACGAATGTTGAGCGCCTTACCGTCCGCTCGCTGATAACCTCCCTTCCTCGCCATAACCTCTTTCCAGTATTTATGGCCGGTAACTTAAATTCTGAAACGTCGGACACGCGAGAAATTAGCACCGAGCGCTCTCTCCCCCTCTCTCTTCCTCTTTACTATTTCCCTCTCTTTCTCTTTCCGTGGCTGCTGCAGCTGCGTCCGGGAAGATAGACACGGACGCCGGTGTATTTGACGGTCCCCGTTTTAATTCGATGCGTATCGATCCCGTCTACCAGCTCTTCTGTTCACATGCTAGTTGAACAATGAATATTTCTATCAGCAATTCGGTGGTGTCGTGTTTGCGAAACGAGATGATGAAATCGATCGAATTCATCGCAGCCGAGTAGAGAATTATTGACAAGTCTTAATGTTTAGCACTCGGAAAATTTTTCTGATATATCTATCAGCCATCCGGAGAAAATTTTCTGCAGCAATTGCGATTTTGTTTTACAGTATCGAGTCGAAATAAAAATCATTATACTACTGCAAAATTTAGACAAATTGGAGAAAATGTATACAGAAGATGGAGAAAATACATCTGCTCTATTAACAGATTGCATAAATTGAAGATATAATATGATTATTCACTTTCTTTCATAAATCCATAAAACTCGCCGTTTAAGAGCGATTAGAAGATCAAACACGCTTATCGGTCGGTTTTAAATTATATCAGGGAACAACTTAATTTCCAATTGAATTCCAGATGACTCTTCGTACTTTTAGATCGTCGAACTTCTCATGCCAAAAATGAAATCACCGCAAATAATTCAGTGTCTCTAAATCCAATCGAAGAACTCGCTCCGAACGCCGACACTTTCTGAAATCGTGTTCAACTTCCGAAAATGACTGCCGAGGAAGTTAATAAGGGTCCCAGTTTGTCGGGTAGGAAACACGATTCATAGTCCCGCGGTCCTGGTATCTACCGCAACTCACTCTCAACCGACTCGCTCCAAAATTCATACCCTCATCTGTCCACCGTAAACGCATATGCATGCGCTGGATAGGTGTTCACCGGAAACTGGATGGATCCTTTTGGAAATAAGGTTACTGACACACCGTGTCGCAGTTACCTTGTGCCAAGCCCGCCGTTACGAGGTAGCACGCTCTGAAGATTCTTATAAACTGGATCGCCTCGAATTATGTATGAAAATTCACGATGCTACCTTAATAAGACGCGTCTGGGGGCTGAAAGTCAGGGAGATTGAAATATGGTAATTTGAATTTACGATCTCGGCGAAACAGCAATTTTTTCCGCCTGTTTTTAACTTTGCTACGATTAGGGTTGTCGAGCATAATTTATTTTATGGTTCGGGACGTTCGTGTTTACGATGTATCTGAATTGCGCGAGGTTTTCAACAAAAACAATGGAAAATCACTTTAATAATGGATGTACGTATAAAAATTCAGGTAGTGCTCTTTTAATACTGCTGCGCAATTTAAACAAGAACGTGTTTCGAGCATACAATATATGTGTATATATATATAAAACATTGTATTACAACTATTGCACTCTAAATGTCAGGTTCACAATGGGGATTCAGAACAGTTGTTAATTAAGGAAATGTTGCAGTCAAATAACCGAAGCCAAAATAAATAGAGATTTTCAGCAATCGAACTCGCTTGTTACAAAAAAAACCTTTCATACAATTTTTAGATAAAATCTGTCAAATTTTATTGTGAGCATATAAATATTATAAATCCTGCGTGCCACCTTGACATAACCTCGCCGGTTAAATAACATAACATTAAAGCAATAGTTTATAGATAATAAAAGATATAAGAAACAACTGTTATATAGCATATTACCAGTTCTATTAACAAAATCGTTAGAATACCCGCGGTGATGTTTCAAGAACTGGCACAACGTCTCACACGCTCCATTTTATCAACGGAAGATAAGAACCCTCGCTTGAGCGCAACCGTTGCACGACGACGATCGATGGTTAACGAAAACCGAAATTATTTTTCGCAGCGGGAGGTACGAAGAGAGTAAGGTTAGCACATCGAAATCCCACGGCTCAAGATAATCTGTGTTGTCGCGAATCGAGGTCGAAGGGGCGAGAGCAGAACGAGGGTGGAGCTGTGTCCGAAGGACAGGGAAAAAATGCGCCTCGTTGCTAGGGAAAGGGGCGAGGAAAGGAGACAAGGGAGAGAATCCTGCGTATATCCCAAAGCGAACCCCGTAACCCTCCAGATGATAACCGATTCACCCTGCTCGTTTCCCGCCCTTTTGCCCTACTTTCCTCGTCTCAGCTTCTCAGGAAGACCACGACGGGGCCCTCCACCCACAACCCTTCAACCCTCTCTGCCACTTTTTGAGCCATCTAAGGATATCAATCTTAAAAGGGCCGCGCCTCTCGCGTTCCACTATCATCGAGAGGAAGCGACCAGTTTCGGACCCCGTAAATGCTCGCTGATAGCTTTCGGATTGCCCCGTGTGTGGGTGTGTTTGTTTATTTATACGATGGCCGTGATTTATGTATGGGTTCGCCACTCCGACTTGCATTCCCTCCGCGGAGATTCTCTTGCCGATGAAAACACTATGATAAACAGAATAGGATAGGGTCTAAGGCTTCAAAACGCACGTGCAGGCTCGGTCGTCCTTACAGCATGGTCCAAGTCATGGTTTGAGGCCGACATTTCTCGGCAGACAAGTGTTTTAAACTTTTTCCGAACATAGTAAAGAAGAACGAATTAAGTACCTTTTTCATTTCTAATTTTTTCTTAATGAGGCTTTTGCCAATGCAATTGTGAGGTTATTCTGATTAAAATAAGACCAAACACAATATAATTTTTGCAAGATTACATTGATTTGTATTAAAAATATAAATATACTTTCCATATCAATATTAACTTAAATATGCTAGGAAACCTGTGAAACGTAAAAAATTTTATTCTTTTTAACTTATATCCCCTTTGTATCGAAATGATTATCCCACTTTTAAAGAATAATGTTTCAGACCTTTTCTATCATTAACGTCATTTATTAACTATAATACAGCTATACGAGTATAATAACTATTAATTTAACTTTTGTTTTATGTAATTAGCCGTTGTATTTTGCTAAAAATTTATTAATCAAACAATTATTTCAACACGGAGGGAATATAAATTAAAAAAGTTTTAAATGTTATAACGCGATCGATGATCTCCATTATTTAGACTTTGTTTATTCTGTCAATGGACAAGACGATTATGAATCTCCATAGGTACTTTTCACAAAATAATATTTGACTGCATTTATATGTTGTCACGTAAATTGTACTCTGCATTTGACTTTCTAATGAAGATAAAGTCATGAATAAAATTAAACCGCGTACTTCGTATTTATTAGAAAACTGAAAATTTTATGCAGTTATGACTAAAATGAAAGATGCGACTTGCAACGGTAAGAAGACTAAATAAGGTTAGAAACATCCATGCATTATTTCCAATTTATTTAAATCCTGACGGAAATAAATGTTTATCATACTTTTATTTCTTATCACTGCAAAATAGCGATGGCTTATAATATTGTTAGCACAGTCGAATACCGTACACTCCAATTAAGCTTTAATTGCTAGCAACATAAAGCTCATCCGACTTTCCTCTTTAAATTGCTGCAAAAGTAGAACATTGCGTTCAAAATGAACCATAACGGTTTGAGAAGAAGAGATTAGGATGTCTCGCGCCATAATGAGAATTATTCGAGAGGAGTTTCCAGTGTGTTCTCGATTAATCCGCGAGGTCGTTGGAGCGTTCCTCGCCGGTTCTCGTTACTTTCGCGGGTGAAGTAAGGGGGAGGAAAAATTGCGGAACATTTTTCGAACGATACGATCCGAAAAGTTTTCTGCGATATACCACGTACACGCGTACACACGTACACACGTATATATGTATATATACCGGCGGGTACGCGGCGCAGTCTCATCAGCAGCAGCATAGTGTGGCCGATTAAACTTTCACAATAATTGCGAACGAGCAAAGCGTTCTCCTTGCCATTCCATACGACAATATTCGCGCTCGCGAGGCAGATTTAACGGTTGGGCCCAGACGAAACTGGCACGCCCATTCTCCAACGTTTATTCCAATATTTATTTTACCCATTTCCCTCGTTCCGCGCCCTCGCTGCTTGCGATCCTCGTTTTCGCGCTCGCCGCGTTTCTTTTTCCACCGCGGCTAGTTAACAGATTAATCGGACCGCGTTCCGGTAATGCGAGGCCTTTAATCGACCACGAAGAAACTTTCGCGTTGTTACGGATTTCTCGATCTCTGGGATCGCGTAATATATTGTCTTCCTGTTATTAAACTCTTCTATTATCGTTGTCTACCATTCTTCATTATCAACTGGTCAACTTGATCTTCCACACTATGGGCGTAGCTCGAAACAGAATTAGATTCTGTGGAATCGTGCATACGATGGATTCTGGTTATATTCTTGTTGAACTTTGCCTTATCGGAACCTAGAACATATTTTCATTATCTCTGTCTTTTCTTTTAAAATTGCTAATATATTATTTTCTGTTTGCGCAAATTTTTAAAAAAAAGAACGAACATGCTACGTGTTTTCTATTTTCTGTATCTCATGCAGACAATATCTATTTTGCATAACAGTCTGCGGTCTGGCCATTATGTACATTAACTCTCGAATCTGCGACCAATGTGGAACTCGCGTTCTAAATATTTTGTAAAATTTGACAAAAAAAGCTAAATTTAAAAGAATGTAAATTTTTAATTTGAAAAAGTTTTTCTATTTTTCTGTCTCTCTTTTTATGTTCCTTTTAACCTAATTCTTAGGCCGCATCTGCATAACGAACGAAACTAGTCCGCGATTTTATACCAAAAAATCAAAAACCTCAAACGGTTAAAGACCAAATACAGTTATGACGATTTAAGAATATACAAATATAGTTGTACTCAACATTTTCACGACCGCGCCAAGAACCTAAAAAATTTTCATAAAATTACAATATTTTATTCAGTTGAATTTTTTCGTACTATTATTATACTTTCCACGTAACATTCATTCTCCGAGGAAACGTTAGTCAAACTGGGAAATTATAATGCTGATTATCGTAAAAATGTCTCCATTCGGTTATTAAACTAATTAATTTAAAATGGGTAGATCTCTGCATTCGATTGTCTAAGTTAATATACTATTAAATTTAAGAAGATAATTTATAAGATATTAAATCTAATTAAGATGATATTAAATTTATAAAATGAGACAATAAATTAGATTGAAGTTTCGTACAGAGTTTCAAACAAAGACAATGTTTAAACTTTTATGCCGCTAAGAACGTTGAATTTCGTTTGAACAGAGAGCAGTTCTTATTTATTAAAAACACCTTTCGTACAATTTATATCCGAGGGATTGTTTTCATCATTGCTGGAAATTCCTCGCCCAGCCGTATCCGCAGGATCGCATGATAAATTGTCTTGTTTCATCTCGAGGATGAAATTCTGCCGCTTTATCTTCGCATCGGTCCAAGAACAGGCAAGAAAAACCGAGCGGCGAGCTGGCTGTCGAATCGATGGATTAATCGGCTGCCAGAGAGAAATTACCTACGGCTACGATCTATATTTCCACGTTAAGAACGCCGACGTCTGACACGCGGTCACGGCGCTTTAATTGGAATTACTTTCCGAAGTGTTCCACCGACTCGACAGTATCTCGAGCGAATATCTTTTGTCGGAGTTAAGTCTACGACCGGTAAAAACCGTATTTACGCAGCGAATTGTCCGCGTGATACATTTCACTATTCATGAACTGTGAATATTCATTAGTTTCCTTAACGTAACCCGGCTCGAGGTTTTAATTTCACTTTTCAATAAAACATTGTTCGCCGTGCTGCTACAAAAGCGTGTTCCACGTTTGTTCCGCCGTAAATTTGTGGCGAGTTTGCCCCAAATCACCCACGAATTTCCATTTGTATAATAAATTTGTTGTAACGGAATTCTACGAAAATAACAATATCAACAGGAATTAAACATAGTTCCGTTTAACATTGAGCGCGTACACATTTTTCTCTCAGAAATTAATTGCCGAAATGTAAATGTAAAACGCAAAATTAAATCTACTCAAACCTATCACATTTTTTAATTGAAATATAAAAATATAATATTGAAACTTACAATAAATATTTATTCCGTAAAGAATAAGCATAACCAACGACGATTATTTGAATTTATAAAATTTATGACTCGCCCACGTCTGAAGCCTTTTACAATGTTCCATTAAACACCTAATTACGAGTTCGCAGCGCGAAGACGTAATCGAAAATCGCGTGGAGTTCCCGCCAGCGCGAGTGCGGGAAGCAGCGGATTTCCTGAAGCCCCGGGTGAAATTTATACGGCTTCTTCCGCGCGACAATTTCATTTTTCTAACGGCGTGGGTGGGGAGCAGGTGACTTGCAACGGCGAGATAGAGAACGCGTACGCGACTTTAGTCCGGTAGGGCTTGCGATGAAACCGAAGAACGAAGGACGGGAACGAGACGGACCCCGGAGCGATGAAACTATAAAGCCACACCTAGTAAGTTGTAAAATTGTAATAGCCTTCCGGTATTTACATAATGCTACGGCATAATAAGTGGAACTCCACGAGTTTCCATTACCATTTCGCTGCTATCCGCTCCTATCTTCGCTAACGACCCCAGTCTCCTCCGTTCAGCCCCGTGACTTATATTTTTCTACCCTATTCTTCCTCGGACAGCCGGCTTCGTCCTTCTTCCGCTTCCTCTTCTCCGTAGCCTCCTCGTAGACGCGGTTGAACTTGAACTGGATGCTACAAGATCGTTTATGAGGTCTCTATTGAACCCTGTACGGTGTTTTCGTTTTGTGTTTTGAACATGGCCCATGTTTAACTTGCACTCTATTACGGATTTTGACTAGTAAATGGCAAATTTTGTACATATGTAACGAAGAGAGTAGAATAGAATTGGGCAGGGTAAGAGATAGATGTTGAGATAGACAAAATGTGTTGAAATAATCTTTGAGTGCTAGGTACGCAGCGATTCACGTTCCAAAACGATATTTGTCGTAATATTTATACTCACGAGGTCGAGTCTACCATTTCTTAATCTCTTAGGCACGGTTGAATTTTGCGCGGCGCTGTTTCTCTGCAGAATTCGATACGAATTATGCGTAAACGATACAACACTTTAACTTTCATCATTTATTATAATAATTAGTAATGCAACTGAATGTGGCGACCTGAGCTGACATCCACGAAAACTACTATAGAAGCGCATCGTTCCTAAAAGGCCGAATTCAACAAACTCTCAGCCTTATCGAAACACCATCGACTTGTAATATAATCATGTTTTGAGGATATTATAGCTTATCTCGTAGAGATCGTCACTATAGAGTATCTCTTAGCTGTGTGATCACAAAACAATGCGATCATGACGGTTTCGGGAGGAGTCAAGTCGTTGAACGAGTCAGATGAGCCCACCCAAGATCCTGACTTTTGTTCGACTTTAATTCGTGAACCAGAAAAATGCCAGCTCCCAGACAGTAATATCTAGGTACAGTTTAGCCAGTTTCTGTATTCCATAAGACGCAACGCGCAGCCGCGAAACTTCGCCGATGTAATTACAAGCTGGCGAGAGCCGCGTTCCTTGAGAAGCCAATCCGACGAGGTCTACTGCCGGGACAAAAGAGTTCCTCGCAGCTGAAAGAAGCGGGCTGCCGATGTCTCCGGGCATCTAAGGTAGGAGACGGTCTCGAGACTGAACTGTCTCGTTTGCACGACAATGCTCTCATTACGAAACGGGACCGAGCGTAGCGGAGCGTAATAAAATTTCACCGGCTCGGCCAGTTCTTAGGCCGAAACCAGTCCGTTGACGACGGCGACGATGCCGAGGGCTTAACCAGCAGCGCGGGATATCAGGAAACTTCAATTTCCTCTTTCGGCTCTTCCGGCCGGCCCGAAGCTGTCGGCACTGCAACTTCATTCGAATAAGTGGTTCCCTTTTGCCCGGTGCACCCTTTACCCTTGTTCGGTCTCGTTATTTAGCAACGTCTATCTGGATGCGTTTGTCACGCACTGGTGCATTTTTACAATCCGTCCTCTCTTCGCCGCAGGAAAACATCCGAATCAGTTTGGCTTCAAATTAATGAAATGTCGATTCATATACCGGCATAAAAATCGCTGTTATAGTTCACACGGAGCTTGTTGAGAACATTTCGAAGTCAGAGAAAATTTACTTAAAACCATTGCTCCCTTCTATGATATTTCCGTGTAAATAATTCAAGTAGTTAGTGTAGGTAATTCAGGTAATTTCAGGTGTTCGGTGTCAAAGAGCATGCTTCGAATTGCTACTGCATATACAATTAATTTTCATATACTTCATACTGTTTACAACTAATTACTTCTTCGAGAACCTGTATATTCTCTCGTTTCTCTGTTGGACTCGTGAAGAGCACTGTTCGTACGAAACAATAATTGTTCACACTAATTGCAAGATAAAGGCTTTTATTAATTGCACAGTTTGGTAACATTGATAAAGGTACAGGCAATATATAATTTATTCGCGCGAATTTACGCGGTTTAACCAGTTTGCTGTGGTGCCCTCTTTTCAGTGCACGTATGTGTCGCAAGAATTATGCGATGACGGGTATAGTCGTCAAACAGAAAATAAGTGTCGCTATTAAAATATTGAATCAAAAAGATTGTTTGATTTTATAAAATTAGTAATTTTCTTACTAATATTTACATATCCATTTAACATTAATATGCTACATACATAATAAACGAAAAACGCAGGAAAAATTAAATACTTATAAAAGTATAAAATTCAAATTGCTGTTATAGAATGGTATTCAGCAAAGCGCCTATATAATATATATAAAATTAACAATTTGATTACTAATATTTACCTATTCACTTAACGTTAACATATACTGCATACATAATAAGCAAGGAACGATATATAATGGCACTTTGTACGTCGAACACTGTTATAATTTTTTCCTAATCTTGGTAAGTAATCTTAGATAAGTTTACGATAACGCACGAGCTTAGCTCAAATTATTCGCATTTTTTCTTTCTTTCTTTTATTCAGACCCGGCCTTTCATTTTCATCAAAATTACAATTTAAATATCCAATGGCTACTACTTTATACGCACGACGAGTATACTCGTCATGACACGAAATTCACGCTACTTCTCCCTGTCGAGTATACTTGCCAAACACAGCAAACTAATTAATGCATCAGGATCACCCCGCAACCTAGCATTTCCCGCTGCCACCGATTCCTGTCAGTGGTAGATATTTGAGGTCGGAATCATGACCGAGTCATTTATTTAATTTTCGAGATCCGACCGTTTTATTTTCATCCCCAGGACTTTATACACTTCGCTGATTAGCCCGAGACCTAACGGACGAGCCTCGCGATGGGGGCTCGCCGCGCCATAAGATGAGAGCCACGCGGGGGATGGGAGCCTTGAACCGGAGGGCGGGATTAGAAAGAGACTCGGGGGGTGAGTTCAGAACCACGAGGTGGAAGGACTTGCGCCCTGGGGGTTTGCGTTACTCACCGGATATAGAGAGGTCTAAGCCCGGCCATCACTGAAATTACCAGAGTTTACCTCTTCTACCGTTTCCGCTGTATTCACTGCCACCCCACCCCCCCACCCCACCCGCCACCGAGCCCTTCCCGCTACGGCGGCCCTACCCTTCCACCCCTTTTTCGCGTTCCGTTCTCTTTTCCCGCCGACGAACACCCCCGTGTCCGCCTTCCCTGCGGAATGTTCCGCGCGGAGAGCTTCATTACATTGCGATCATGTTATTAAGACGTACCCCCTCGCGCTCGCTCGTTCTTTTCATCGGCCGCTCGATCTCTATCCCTGTTAAAGCATTTTCTAATAATTAGATTCGCCGCGATACGATTTCACGCTGGTTTTACAAGCGCGTTTTCATTTCGTTCCTTCTTGTTTCGGATTTGGTTAACGAGAAAATACAGTTACGGTTATTACTCGTGCTAAGATTCTCGAGTCAGTCGCTGGTAGACTCTAGCTATCGATGCGATGCCGGGGATCACGTTTATTTGGATTTACTTCAGCTGAAAGTGACTTTTACTTCAACTCGAGTAAGAGTCGAACATGGATCATTGGGAAATATTAAATAAAAACAGTACACATAGCAATATTATTTGAGAAGTAACACTTTGAGAAATATAATCACTTGTGGAAAATAATCGTCTAAAGTACTGAGAATATTGATATTGTGTGTAAAGCGACTGCCAAAAGTATTCCGACATTAGTATAACTTTAACTTGTACACCATATATTTAAATAAATATACGTTGAAATGAAAAGAACCTTATACGGCACGTTAAAGTAATAACAAAGTTTCGATTTAGTTTAAAACGTTATCTATATAATTAAAAGAATATTAAAAAACATTGAATTTTCAGACCACATAATATATGGACAATATCGATCATAAATATATAATAACTTTTAAAATTTCTATTTTTTTAAAATATATTGTTAAACAATAAAGGTGTAAAACTAGTAAGAGAAATGAAAGAAAATTAATTTTTATAACTTTTGCTCTCTAGCAAACATGTAACAGTGAAAAGATGACAAGTATCGGCACCATAATCATATCACGGAATCTACCAATGCTCGGAACTTCGACGAAGAGTACACATCAAAATCAAATTGCAGAAAAGATTTTTACCACGATAGAAGATCAAGTTTGCTCCAATCTAATTCAGAAATTTCGAACCCAAGAGTTTCCCGTACGAATGCTTGGGACTTTTCTGTTGCCGAAATAGATGATAAGATTGTAGAGACCTCTGTCAGTGGAAAGCCTGATGCGCGGTGGATAGAAATCATATAGCACAACGAATTTTCTTTCATGGATTCAGAAATTTCCTCGCGAATGCAGCTTGTAGCTACACGGTGTATGCCCCGCCCCCCCCCCTCCCTCCTTTGCTCCCCTAGCTCGCGGGAAACTTTTCAATATGGGAAACACGTAGCGAGCTCTTTGCCCTCGCGCCGGCACACTTTTCCGCACAGTGCGTCGAAAAAAGGGAGGATCCTGGAATCGACGAACTATGCGAATGGTTTCAGAACCGTAATTACGATTCGTTCTTATTCCATTTAAGGACTGGAACAATTACGTAAGCGTTTAACCCTTTGAATTCGAATGGCGACTTTAAGGCGCCATTAAAATTGTTATACGACGTTCTAAAATTATTTTTATAGATATCACCAAAGCTCAAAAAAAAGTTGTTGAAAATGTTACTGTTGTATGAATTATGAGACACGATTTCATATGCATGAAATGCATTTTGTTGTACGGTACAAGAATGCTATGAGTCAGAAAAATTGATTTTATATTCGATGTTGAAATGGCTTCGTGTGCAGAAGGTTAAATAATCTGGAATATCATCTGAGAACATGTAAATGTCTCTTAGGAGTTATTTTACGTGTCATAATCTGACGTTAATTGTTCCCCTATTCGAATATAGCGACCTGCTTTCGACAATTGAGAGTGGCGTTATATAGAGTGGATCATAATTTTTCTTTAAAATTGATTTAAAAAAACCTTAAAAAAATTAATAATTTTTAATATTTTTTACTTTGTTGAAAAGAGCAAACCTACCGATTAATTATGAAAAATAGGTGGCATATATTTCTCCAAAAAGAGATAAAAATGATGTCAGCTAGCTTAGTAGTCGACGGGTTCCATTCATATCTAATCATCTCCTTATCAATTTCTCAAGGAAGGCCGCTCCGCGACCGACTTTTCCTTTGCGTCGACAGATTTTCCATTCGCAAATACGCCTCGAGAGAAGCGTTAGTATCGGCGCGTTTCGCGCGCGGCGTCTCGAAGAGTCTCAGATTCTTTCTCGGAACCGTCGAAAAGGATATTTAAGAAACTCGGAGAACTATAATTTCGCCGGGAACCTTTTCCCAGGGAAGAAACGTCGTTTGTTGTTCGGCAGCAGGCATTCAGGGATCTATTGTCGTAGATCAAAGTGAAAAGTTTTTCAAAGCTCTCTCCGTCAGCTTCGGCGAAACTTCTTTCTTCGGCTTATACATACTATATATCGGACGGGATTTTCGTGATTGAGGTGTTCGTGATTGTTGTGCACGCGCGCTTCGCCGTGAACTATTCGAATAAAATTCTGTTCCGATGCTCGGCTTGCGGAATTTATTGAAAATGTGGTAATCAGTTTCGGCACATTTTCCACAAGGAAATAAATATCGTTTCTGTTTCCGGCGCGTTCTATTTTTCGGGCCAAATATGAACACCTCCGACGATCAATAGCAGTTTACAAAAACCGTCCGCACGTGTATGGAAATGCCGATTCTCGTAGTTTTTGCGAACGGCGTGGCTAAAAATATTCGGAACACGCAATCAACCGAAAATGAAAGGTGAACGTTTTACGCGTGTTCCTTTTCCGCGTGTTTCCGAGGTGAGCTAAAGTTATCCGTGGAAGATGTTATTAAAATTGCACGTCCGTTTGGGATTCGTCGATTATTAAAAACTTGTACGTCGCTCGTGCGAAGCAACAATTGTTAGATTAATATTCGCTCGATTTTTCTGTTTTATTTTATTATTTATCTGGAAGTTCCATATAAATGCATTTTTAGTCTTCACTGAATTATTGGAAAACCGTGTATGTCACAAAACGTCTGCACTTCATAGAAGTAACGCTTGTACTGTGTTATTTATAAATGAGACTACTTGGGTAGTTTGATAATATTGATTAGTAAATTATTAAGATCTCATAGAAGTTCCCCATGTAACAGGTGTCTTTAATGTCGCGAGACAGTATAAACACATGTATACGAGCAGTACATTTAAACTCTTTATAACATTTCACCTTACAATACTCTTTATAAGTATACATTTCACCTCTTTTTAACTGCCATGTGAACTTCCAACTACGTCTAATGAACTTTCGGATCTTAGTCGAGCATATATAATTTCAAACACGAACTTTCTATAACTTCTGAACCTTTCTTAGTTATCAATCCCATAGTTAATTATGACAGCATAAGACACTTGATTTCTTCAGTTAAACACTGCTAAATAAATCGCTTTAAAAGAAGCTTTAGAATCAGTGCATCATATGTTAAATAAAGATAATCACATATACATATATGGATTCGCTTAGTGTAGCCTAAGCCATTCAATCGATAGGATTATCTACTTCTATCAATCCTTACTTGACTTCTTTATTTTAACTGAACAGAGAATTAAAGAACCTAATAAATTTAACAGTATTGTCTATATTTGCTGGATTCTAGCACATAGAGGCAACAATAGAATTGAAATAATTAATAATCTCGCGAAGCAGGAAACAGAAAATGAAGTATCTGTCGAATTCAAAATTCTATTCATCAATATGACATATTATACAAGCGAAATTCACTGGTCCAAAATTTGTCAACGATTACTATAATGATTGCATAAACCTGGATTCTACAATAAAAGACTACCTAAGAGTTGTATTACTTGGGTCAATCGATGCAGATCTAAACATCCTCACCTCCTGGCTTCTTTAGCTTGGATTAACATAGTCTTCAACATTCAACGTCATTGCAGATATCTAGATCATGATTTTGATCATATTATTTGGCAATGTTCAAAGTGTGATAATAGTAGAGAAAAAAGATTACTATCTCCCATATATCATAAGTAATTTACAGCCCGTGATATCCTCTTCGTTATAAATTGTAAAATTTATAAGTAACCTGGATTTGTACATGAAATTTATAATATTTCAAGTCATATAATGTATACTAGTTTCTCGCCGATAGCACACGCGGAGTTCGTGCGATTCGGTACTACAATCTTTGTCCCCCATGTCCAATAATTGACAATTGCCTTTGCTTGCAGATGGTGACGAGAACAAAGAAGATATTCGTCGGTGGACTATCGGCACCGACGACGCTGGAGGACGTCAAAAATTACTTCGAACAGTTCGGCCCGGTGAGTGTCCGCTTAACGTTGATTAATAGGACGGGCTCGCGTCGGGGAGATTTGCACGCGAAACGCGCCTCGTTGTCGCGTAACTCGCGCGATGACAAACATTCGACACGCGGATCGTACATCAATGACAGTCGGTCGCGTCGCGGTGCGTCGCGTTGCGTCCGCGTCGTGTCAGGCCGTGTCGCCGTCAGAACGGTCCGTCATTGTAGCCGAAATCATTGCTCAGGTCCACGGTGTTGTGGCCCGTGACGGGCCAGCCCGAACATTGCCGGTGATCATTGTCGCGGGATCGGTCGAATCATTATTTTCGGCGGGGCGAGAGCGCGCCGCGACCGACACATTGTCGATCCGATTCAGCGTTTTGCTTATTTCCTGCGCGTTGCGTGCGGTCGTCTAATCCGACGCTGCCATTGGTACGCAGGGGGGAACGGTCGGCACGCGAAATTTGACAGGGCCAATCGCAGGCAGCGAGCGTACACAGGCGACCGTAGCCAATTCACGGCGTTTATTGTTTCACCGATTTTAATAGCCGCACTTCGGGACCGGTTTTATTGCTCTAACGACGCGGATGCCTGACGTGTTCGGCCACCGTCGCGCTCAGCGTTGGATATTAGAATTTCGAATAAAATTCACGGTAAACGGCCGGGGATTCAGGAGATTTCAGACGTCATAACCCATAATTTCGCCGAGCTTCCGCTGATTGTCGATTTCAAATCAAACCCGAGAAGATTTTATTGCAAATCGAAGAAGGTAGTAGAACATTATCCCCGGCACGATTGCTCGTTCCGGTATCGGATTTTTATCGCGAGCACCGGCTGACCGCCACGTGTAATTGCAATGGTCTGCCATAGCATTAGCCTCTCGCAACGAGGCTGCGATAATTTGTCGCTAATTATTCGCTGGAAGGAATAGGAGGTCTGTGGTTGTTGTCTTTATTTGATTCGGATAATAGTATGCCACTTTGGATGGCACTATCTGTCCTACATCGTAGAATACTATTATTCTTTCGCGATAGATTGCGATAACCATATATGAATTTCGCAATTAATAGGACATACGCGTGCTTCGGGATTAAAGTATAGGAAATGATTAAATATATTTGATGTGTATATTTATCTGAATGAAGGAATTATTCAGAAACATCTCCAGATCAGAAAAGAATAAAAAAGAAATAAACGTAAAAAAGAATAAACGTATCTTTCACCAAGCAGTAATAGTCGTGCTCGGAGGAATACATCAATATTAGATGTTAACACTTTACTACAGGCTAAACAACTATAGGCTAACCAAATTGTTATCTGTTACTGTTTTTTAATTTATCATCTTTATCTAATAACCTGGATTGTACTACTGCAAGCTTATCTAGTACTACATAATTTTGTTTAATTTCGCGATAAATAAAATAAATCGCATAGATCAAATGAATATTATTTATAAGAATACAACAATATTTACGATCGAATATCCGGCCGGTAAAGTGTTAAATGCAATTATTCAAACCTCATTCATCGTTTTCAAAATTTCTACAAAATTCTCTTTTATATCAGCTGAAAAATATTACTTCTTTCTTCCTATAATCTCATCAATAAGTCCGTAAATTTTAGAAATTCCTATGTCTCACAATTTACCTTAAACAAGTTCAGTGAACGCTGTCCGTGGTTCTCGGGGTTGTGCAGTCAACTTGAAACGTTAGTAAATGCTTAATGGAACTGTTGAGGAGTATTTGCTGAAAGGAATTCGCCTCGATCGGAATTGTAGCAGCTGGACACGGTCAGGTATCGGTCCGCGTCGCCGATGGCGAGCATTGAACTTCCGGAATACTCGAGACGCCCTTCTCGCCGGCGCGGTGAAGTGATTAGGAATTGGCGGAAGGACCACCTGAGACGAGGATTTCTGCTAATTAGCCTTTATCGACCTCTGGCGAGACTGCGCGGACCATTACGCGTTATTGTGCGAACTTCTCGAGCTTCTATCGCCCCGATAATAGCCGTCGCGATTCATCGGCTCGGTGTATGAGACAGATAATGGTGCTCGAGCGTGATTTACGAGGCGGTGCCAGTTGCCCGAAATCGTTTCTCGCCCTGGCGATGAAGTAAATAGAATTAACGATTTGGTAATTGCTAATAACGACCGTCGTTTGCCTTTTTCTGGTATTTCGGTGCTGAAAACCGGATCCGTTCACACGGAACGAACGATTGTCTTGCTCGAATTTGAATACCGCTTGTTATTCTATTCGCAGATATTGTACTTCTGAAACAATTTTTAAGTTCGTTCATATCACGTGTAATAGTTTATAGCACAATGTAGGAAGGAACGGTGAAACGACTATAGTTACCACCAAATTACTAACGCTCTGAAAGTTTACTCGAGGAGTGCTAAATTTTCCATCGGTACTTAACGTTATATTATTTTGCTAAAATATATTTGTATAAGCGTGATTCATCTTCCAAAAGATTGGGAGCATCGTCTGACATGTAATGGAAATTAATTGAAAAATTACAAGTCATGTTGTGGTTTAGAGTAATTGAGTAATAGGGCGATCAATTGTATAGTACAGGAGTGTCATCAAAATGTATTCTTTCTCTTAATAGTCTGAATAATTTTAAAACGCTCTACTAATATTCTTAAATTATATTCTCCCAGGTCCGCATTTGCCTCGCCCATTGTCACATAAAATCTGCAGTCTAGTAATTACGTACGGCAGATGGGAGAGTTTTAATAAAAGTTCCGAGTCAGCGTTCCTGAAAGCAAAGGGAGCACTATGCCATATATCTACCCCAGAAGATCTGCGAAATCGTTTCGAGCGCGCCCTTAATTCCGAATCCCGACCCACGTATCGATAGGGGTTGCATCGAGCAAAGGTTGCGCCGTTGAAGGATGGAGTATTAAAAAAAGGAAGCGGTAGGATCTGGATGTCGACGGTTATCCGTGGTTGGCGGCACGAGCCAGAAATGGATTTGAGATATCAGAGCTAGGCACTATCTCCGGTCTAGCCTCTTGACTCGCCCCGTTCCCGGCCTCCTCCCTTTTTCAGCGTTCTCTTTCGTTCTTCGTTGAAAGTCTCGTCCGGTTTCCGAATGCATAGTTTCCTGCTCGCTGTGGCTTCGGCTCGCTCTCCTCGTCTGTCTGACCCACATACGGAGATAAGATCGGTCTCCTACCGCACGGACATATTCGCGTACACAGTTGTACACACACACACACACACACGTGGGTGCGCGCATCGACTCACATTCATAGCTGGGAGCGGTATTGGCTTCTGTTCGCCGCGACGGGGTTGCAAACTGGCATCGTGGGCACGTTTCAGGGTTCGATTCGTAGGAGCAGAGCAGCACGTGCCGACGCAAGAACCACGGGAACACACTCTCCCCGGCTCGATACCGAGGCTGTGCACAGTTGTACAAACAGCTGCCTCAGTGTTTGGGACGTAAACACACGAACTGCGGACCAAATCCAGCCGTAACCTTATATCGTTTGCCAGCCGCTTCAGGTCAGCCTGCTTTCCCGCAAGCCCTGCTACCACTCCGCTCCCGATGCTGTTTCTGCTTCAGCTTGTACTCTTGCAAGGGCGGCAACGAGATCTCCGCCGATGAAATACCGCGAGTTTCATAAAGTTAACGACATTCCCCGTAAATTCGTTATATTCTGCTTCCTCGCGATACCCCGGCCTCGGCAACCTCTCGTTGATCCTCTCGATCGAGTTACCTCTTCTTCTGATCCGCGGAGAAACCAACGATACCGATCTTAATTCGATCCTGAGTCGATCTTTACCTCCGTGGCTGTGATTTCCAGTTCGGAATGTTGTTTGTTTCGCCTTAGATTCTCAAGGTAACTCCTTGTGCGTCTTGTTTTCAGAAGAATAAGAGATACTGACAAGTAACATTATCGTTTTGTGTAAACCATTTTTCTTCGTCGCAGAAAAAGACTTTCCTAGTTTGACAATTCCTTCTGCTCTACAGTAGAAGGTTGATTCTTATGTAGATTGGATTTAGAGGCACTGGCTAAGAGGATTGTGTGCTTTTTGTGATATTTTAAATATTTGAATATGAGCAAACAACGTTCGAAAACATCAAGACCCACTTGACATAATAAATTTGTTAAGCGAACTTCAATTCATTTCATTCCTTTTTATTATAAAGTTACGTCGCAGAGTTCTCAGATTTTACCACAAACCTCTAACTTTTAATTAAATGAAGCAGTTGTCGAAAAAATTGCTATTTCAAGAACATCTTGATCTCGTTAAACATCGTTGGAATATGTTTCCATAATATTAAAAAGAATTAAAACATTACGTTTAACGAAATCTGCTGGATCGTTTACGCAGCTTACATATTCAAAATTGAAAATTGGCCCTCTATTTCAAAGTTACATAATTTCGCGTTGAAGATTAGAAGACGTATAAAAATCATTTCGAGCATTCTCCATGATAAAACTCACATTGGCCAGCATAATCTATTACTGGCTATAACATTTTTATTAATACGTTCGTACTCTGGCGAGATTTACGTTTGCCTCCGTTTCGTTCGCAGCTGTAAAATTAACGTAGCCGAGGATAATATTGAAATTGGATGTCGTCTGCTACTCATTCCGGAATTACGATCCTCCGCGGACAGCTCTATGAAATTTGATCGTCTTGTTAAGTTTAATCAACCGAGATAACTGTCAAGAAACTGACGAATAACTATGCTGCAACGTTTTGGTGGATACGGCACAGTTCCGTTTACGATTAAAATTAAAGATGAATAGAATTTAAAGCAAGTATAACAGTAAAATAAATCTTGATGGGTTGGATATTGAAGAAATGAATTATATGAAAATAATGATTATACTATTAGCAACTGTATCATACGTAGGATGTCCAAAAGGTCAGTCGCAATCGGGAAATGAGTGGTTTTTGAGGTCATTTGAATTAACTTAGCGTAAATGCAATCCGCGGCTTTATTTATAAGTTATTAACGAAAACAAAGACCAATGACAGGCGATTTTGGCTGGCGCAAGGCGTCTGAAACAACGAGCCGACGAAACCCTATTTCGCTCATTGGCTCGGCCGCTTCGCGCCATCTGATCTCGTCTCTCATTGGCCACTTTTTTCCGTTAATAACTCGCAAATAAAGCTGTGGATTGCATTTGTACTAAGGAACAAGTTACTTCAAATAATTATTTCTCGATTGCTAGTGACTTTTGGAGCACCTTGTACATCTGCACGGTCTTTCATTTACATAGAAGGAATCACAGTAACAAGGTTAGAAATAACAAACCATTATCAAGGTTATTACTCTATAGAGGAATTATATTCGAAACTAAAAAACTGAAATGATATATTCATTGTATGATAATTATATTTAAAACTACGAAACTTGTAATAGAATTCAATTTGTAAGTACGGAAGTAGAATTTTATATAAATCTCCGTTGCAGTTCCGCGATCTAATTTAAAAGTAAAAATAATGTTATGCAGTCCTGACTACGTCAGTCTAGTAAAAACCACAGCAACGCGTCATAATGTATAAAAAGGAGTCCCAGCGTACGGAGTGTTACGAGTTACTAAAAAAATATACTAAGAGACCTGAAAGCCCGCATGGGAAGGTGCTCACTTGCTCGACTTTCAGGTGTCGTTAAAAAAAGCGTCGCATTTCTTCTCTATCGCATAGTCATTGCTAACTGTCACTGCAATAAAAACGAAATTCTTCTTTCTGCACTCGTTCAAGATTCAGAACTAATTTCTGTCAGGCCAAGAATAAGTCGTATTTGTTCAGACCTGGTGCGGTCTTTCAGCTTCAGCACGTGACCTTTTATCACAAATAATAAATTTCCAAGAGCTCGCGGTCGACCAGACACGCCGGGGCCACGCGTCTTAAAACTCGGATAAGGACGATTCGGGCGACGTTACTTAAAAGATGAATGGATCCCTGAAGGGCCAGGGCTTAATTGCGCCGGCTCTTGACTTTCGACTTCTTTCGTTCGACAGCCGAAGTGGCGGGAGAGAGGGATGAAAGAGTACCGGGTGGACGACGGAGAGATATCAACCGCGAGACCTCTTTGACGCGGCGCATAACGGTCGACTTGAAATTAAGAAATTAAGAATTAACGCGTCTTGGGATTGGCCGGCCCGGTCCCTCTGCTTCCTCTATATATATCTTTTTTTCGCCTTGCTCCTCTGCCCTGCGCTCCTTGAAACTATCGTCTGGGCAAGCTCGTTTAATTCCAGGCCGCAAAGGGAACTTCGCTTCCAAGCGATCGTTTATCGATGGCGAGGCTCCGGCTCGAAAGCCTTCGGGAAGTTTACCCTTCGCTTTCGTAAGCTTGCTGAAAGACAATTACGTCATCGAGATTGGCCGATTGGAAGCACGAAGATTGGAAGCTCGTTCTATCGGAGGCCAAGCCGAGCCCGCGCCTGCACCCCGAAGAAACTTCGACTTCCCCTGTAATGTATTGCGTTTACTTATCGCTGGATCGCTTCGTTTATTCAGCCGCGTCAAGTTTATAATTACTGACTTGTGCGCGGGAGAGAACCACCGCCCGCAAGCTACTGTTTTCCGAAACGGCGAATGCTAATGAAAAGTAGAATAAGTGCCGGCGCGCTTTGATGCACGGACGTGCTCCGAATCCACGAGTGCACTTATCGCGAGCCTGGGAACCTGCTGATGGTATCAGATAAAAACTTCCTTCTTATCGGATGCTGCGTGGAAACTTTCAGATCATTTATTACGTTACGATCCGGCGGAAGAGTGTCCGATAAAAACGTTTTGTAGATCGAGGACGTCTTGTCTGCTAATTTAATAGGGTTTAAGTTCTTCAGTGGTATCTTAGGTACTTGGGAACATGGAGACACAAAGGACGAACGTTTCCCTTGTGACATTGATCTATTTGACATTCAATTTCTGAAACTATTCTTCAGACTTACTCTGAAATTCTCTTGTGTTATTTTAAGCTGAGATTTGGGGACTCTAAGTTCTATGCACATACGTCCGGTGTTTCCAACTTTTATCTTACTAGTTTTATTCTTTTCTAGTGCAATTTTCCAGTACTGCTCATACAGTGGACGAAATTTGTACAGGTATACTAATATTTTTTAGTAAAATGGCTAAGTATTCAGATAATAAAATGAAGCGAGGTTGAATATGTACGGGAATAACAAAAAGTGAAAAAATTACTTAACTATACAGCAAAATTGACATAAGAACAATCAAATAAAATGTTTGTTTGTTAGATTAACTCATCAGCTTAATAGTATCAAAAAAATATTGCGCAGCATATGAAACTGCATTATCGGGCAAGTAATATAAAAAATTGGAAAGTGAGAGGAATTAAGGACATTGAAAATGAAAAAATTAAATGGAAGGAATAATAAAAACAGCAGACTTTAAGTGATTATTCCATGAATGTATCGAAAAAAGTAAAATTGAGAAAAAATATAGATGTATTATTTCCAACTTATTTAGATTATTAAAGAAAAGAACAAATTAAAAACATCAGTTTCTTGCAACAAAAGACTTTTATTCTTTATGAAACTCTACAAATATTGAGTATCACTGGTGCGTTATAATAAACACCCAAAGCATAATTCCCAGTGTCAAATGGAAAATTAAGATTTCGCTAGCGCGTACGAGCTAGCGCGTCAAATGGTAAATACCGTGAAATAAGAACGGGACTGGGTCGTTCGCGTGAATATTTCAGGTTCTTTCAACCGTTCGGGTGGTGCTTGGGTAAATTGTTCCGGAAAAGCGGAAACGCGGGGATACGGCGCGGCGCGAACAGTTACACGCCGGAATCGTAACGCGCATGTAACGGCCGCATATATCGCGGTCATTCCCATGAATCGCTAATAATTGTTCAGCGGCACTCCTCTCACCTGTAGAACACGAGCCCGAGGGCTCGAACCGGGATTTCGCCGAACGCGCGGCGCCGCGCCTGCGTAGATGAATAAATAAATTTAATGGCGCTTGTCACGTAGCAAAACGGAATAAATTCTGGGCGTCTGACAGCCATTTAAAACAATGCCGTCGCGAATACACGCCATTTGTAACCCGATGCTTTTGTTTCACGTTGCTATTCATTTCGGCGTCCGACCGACCCCCCCTCTTTCGCCCTCGCCGCGCCGCCGCCATTCTCTATCCACCGTCACCCGGCATCGTCCGGACGAGAACCCAGCGGCCGTCGCCGACCGTAACCGTTGATAGTGCGCCTACCAACCTTTCGATTCGCCACCCCTGATTCACGATTCATTTTTTTGTCCTCCCGATAAAAACGCAATTAAGGTTGTTCGATAAGGCGCAAACGATCGCGGTGACGCCATTGTACTCGGGCCTCTCGCGACCTTATGCCTCCCAGACCTGGGATTCATCAGCCGGATCCGGAAACAATTGGAGCGTTAGCTCGCGGGAAAAAATTGCCACCTTCCGGACGAACTGACCCCGGGGTGAGAGGGGGGAGGGTCTACCGGCTGCCAATGGTTCGTAATAAATCTGCTATTATTGCAGAGCTTCGCGGTTTAATTGCTCCGTGAGGCCGCCAGACCGTTATCCATTTTGCCATTAACATTTTTGGACGGTGCTCCGGCTGGAAATTGTGCCCTTAAAATCGTGCGGTGTCGTGCGAAATACTTCGCCGCGCTTCCTTTTATACCGCCACTCTGCGAGCCCCGTTTCTTCGTTCTACTTGAAACGCCGGATCGAGGCTGTCTGATTAATTTGCTGCTTTATGACGATTCTGCGGCTAGGATCGAGACAGTAGAGCCGGATTTTAGAGGAAAGGTCACAATTTCTTTTTTAATTACTCCGCTAAAATTGCACTGGAAGATGACCCGACCCGTTCTTCGGGCGAATCTGGAGTAATGGATCCATCAACTGCGCTGATTTGTGCCTTTTCAACTCTGCGGGAAGTGTATTAATTAACCCCTTAGGCACGGCTGCATTTTGCACCACGCTGCAGCGTGTGACGAATAACGCTGTTTTATACGCGAACACATTGGAATCAAGTTTTTGATGATTAAATTGTCATTTTTCTTAAAGATATAATACATATACTTTAATAATTAATAGTACAATTGAGTATGATATATTTTAAAGTTCGAAATATCCGCAAAAGTCACTATAGTGGTGCGTTGTTCAAAAAGATGACATCCGCAATAGCCATTAATACAGTGTGCCAAAAAATATCTAACAATTCGAAAGCGGCAGAATACCTGAGGTCATTTCAAGAAACTTTTTCCTTTACGAAAATGTTCTCCGAGGCATCGTTAGCGAATTATTAACAAAAAGACATTGACCAATGAAAGGTGAGTATCGCTGATGCGAGACGACTGAGCCAATTAGCGAAACTCGGCTTCGTCTGCTCGTTGATTCGATCGCCTCGCAACAGCGGATCTGGCTTCTCATTGGTGAATGTTCTTCGTTAATAACTCGTTAACAATGTCTTGGAGAACATTTTTGTAAAGGAAAAAGTTGCTTGAAATGATCTCAGGTATCCACCGTTTTCAGATTGTTAGACATTTTTGAGATACCCTGTAGTGGTGCATCGTTCCTGAGAGGTTATATCGCGAGCAAATGCTCGATACAATTGCAATCTATGAATCTGAACAAGAGACTAATTCGCAGGGTTCTCCTATTTCAGGGTTTTACCTTTTTACAAAAACGTGCGAAAACAGAATCAAACTCGAAACGAGACAACCGATTTGTCACCCCGCTCGTTTCTTTTCGAGGGTGCCGGCGATTTAATTGCAGGCCGGTCTCTCGAAGGCCGGTGGATTTAAAGCAGTACTCGTGTAAAGTGATCACCGTATCTCGCTGGCTCCGATGTTTTTTCCCGTGGCAACCGTAATCCGTCAGCGTTTCGTCCTTGTCGCTTCGGCTAGGGTCGCGCGATTTCTTAGGGGTTTTTTCGAAATCGCTGGAGCTCGAACGAGGGTCGGAGGCGCGCCGGAACATCCAGGGAGGCATTCCTTCTTCGGGGATGAAGGGAACAGGCTGAGCGGAGGCGCTGGGGCGTGTGGAATGAAATTTATGAAGGTCCTTTATTCCAGCACTTAAGGGGCTGACTTAAGTTTCAGCAATTTATTAATTTCCTCGTGTTTCGGCGCGACCCTGGAAACGCGTCCCATTCTCTCGCCCCTTCTCGAGAAAGAGATCACGTTCACCCCCGGCTCCAACCTCCAACACCCCCGCCCCCCCCCCCCCCCAACTTGTACCTTTCTTCGTAACCGGTTAAACTTGTCCTCCTCCCGGGACAAGATTTCCTACAGGCATTTCGGTTACCGGTCGCGAAAGCTTTTAGCGTCTCCGGTGAACTCACGACTCTGCCCAATTAAGCAATTAAATTAGCGGGAAGCGCATTAACAGTGACGCGAACAGGAATAACGACAGCCGGAGCAGAATAAAATTTCAGCCGCGCGATTTTCTCGCATGAATTGCGCGCTCGCTGTGCTGTTTTCTGCTCTCTTTTGTTTTTTCGCTGCCTGCAAATACAAAAGACTGCGGGCGTTGAAAAAATCATTCCGGAAATTCGATTTGTTTGCGACATGAAATATAGACGGTGTTAGGTGACGATTGTACAAGGGTCGGGATTTATTGTACATATTTTATTAGTGCGCTACAGATATGGGCTGCGGGAGAAACGCTCGCGGTTTAATGTCCCGTCTGAAAATTTCGCATTCAACCGAGCCGCGGGCGGAATAATATTTCACGGTAATTCCGCGACTGAGAGACTTAAAACTCGTCGCATTTTCTAGCACCGGGGCAGTTTCTATGGAGAGAATTATTTAAAAATTATCAAAGCCGACGGCCGCGTTCAATAAAGATCGAAATTCCATTGTCAGCGGCGGCCCTCTTTTCATTAAAAAATGTCCCTGCAACCCGCCTCGTTTCGCCCGGCTGAAAAGTGCAGAAAATTTCCAGCCGAGAAATTAAAAACATTATCCCAATTGTACTTCAGAGCGTAGCAATTAAAATGTTGCGCTTAAAATTAAAATACGTTTCCGTTCTAAAGCGACGCGTTCTGTTCCGCGAATACGTTCATTCGTGCCTCCTAATTGGTTCATATAATCGATCAAACCCAGCTTCTATTCAGTTCCATCGAATAGATTCAGAGTTGCTGATTTTTCATGTGCATCATACGCGTTTTTCAGTGGCTGTATTCCGGCAAACGATTATTTGGTATCATAATTACAGCCCGCCCGCCACGCCCGCGACCTGTACGCAATTTCCGCGAAACTGCATCACTCTAAAAAGATTATTTGTTCGCTCAAATGTGTAATTCGCTGAAAAAATTTCAGCATTTAGCGCTACGCGAAATAAACAATTGATCTAAATTATTTCACTTTGTTATGTACAAGTTGAACGAAAACCGTTCGCGAATCGTTCTTTCCGCCTGGTGTCGAACATTGACGATTGATAAAAGGCACCAGGCACTCGAAATGTTTATATTATAATTTTAAATGCGCATAGTTTTTAATGCAATATTCTCCTACCGCGTGAGTGTTCAAGAGTGTTTCACGTGCAGAAAATCGGGGTTAACGTGTTGAGCGATATTAACACTATGCCGTCTGACGATACCACAGTGTTGTCGCGCACAAAGTATCGCTCAACGGCCGGCGACACCACAGTGGTGTCGCGTGCAAATATATATAAGACAAACAAATTTTACATTAATTTCCATATGTATATCTTCGAAATTTCATGAAAATAGGGAGACAAGATAGAAAACTCGTGAGAACTAAGGATGAGATTAGTATCAATTAAAGTTCAAAATTAACAGTAAAAATTAGTTTGACAATTTATAATTTCCCGAGAACCTTTTCCGATAAAGGCGACAAGCGAAGAAATTTTTGCGGACGGCAAAGTGTTAAACATGATTATGCTACTAATAAAATGAAAACTGTAATGGTAGAAATAAGAAATTGCCAGAAACTTTTCACCGCTGTGCGCGCAGCAGAGGAGAGATACTGCAAACCGCAGGCGAACATTACATACCAGAAGGAGCATCGTATCTCACGGAACAAACTGCACGTCGATTCGCAACTTTACGATTAATCATTCCAAAATACCGAACCGTGTACAACGCAGAGCTGTGTTCCAAAATTCCACGGAGTTCTACACTCCTGGCCACGTTCGCGTTCAACCTTCCCATTCACCAGTTCCCGAGATTCGGCCAAAGGGTTGCCAAAATGTCTGGCAGCGAGCGGGTCAAGTATGGCTTGGAAATCATGGTCCTCAGGGTCGCGTCGTCCGTCGTACGCGAATCAGAGTTAGCGAATCCGTGCGCGAGGGTTCGGGGGGTTGTGTGCGTGGGTGTGGAAAGACGAAGAAGTAGGAGGGACTGTTTCGAGGGTAGACAGGGACAGAAAGGGAATGGGGAACGTCGTCGTTGCGTTGCTCGCATTTCTCTCTCTTCCTCTCTTATTCTGTTACTCTCTCTCTCTCCCTCTCTCTCTCTCTCTCTCTCTTTTTTGCTGTCTCTCTTTCTCTATCTTTCTGGCACGTTCCCGTTCTCGCTCTGTAGCTCTCGCGTGCTTGCTTGTCGCAGCTTTTGTCTGGCGATGCAAGCATCATTAGCGTCGGGCGTAATGAGCACACTAATCACCAACCGACTGCGTTCCGGCATAGTGAAGCACCCGGGAGCTGAAGGAAAAAAAAAGCATCGCGCCTTGCCGGAGACGCGACGGTGACGGCAAGAGGGAAAAAGCGGACACGGGGCAAGTGGCAGAAGTGCGCGAACGCGAGCGGGGGTGGCGTGCGAGAGTACGTGTGCAGAAAAATTCATGGCGACGGTGGTTTACCCCCGCGAGAAATGGGAGAGGAGTAGCAACCCGCGAAAATCAGCCGCTTATTGTCGCTACTGGATCGCGGCGTTTCGATTCCACCCACCTATCACTCCAACCCCCATCTGCCCGAAAGGTTTACACGACGTTCCGTCGAGCGAAATTTATGAGCCGCGATCTGATTTCCTGAGAAAATTTTGTAAGTTGCCGAAAGAAGAGAAAATATTAATAGGATGGGCGAAAAACCGCTTCGAATTTGTTGAAATATTTCGGGATGTTGCGCAACGTTTACACAGATTTTCGGATATTGCTCGGTTTTGTGTAATATTCTCGTGTATTTTCGAATATGGTAGAATATATGTGTTGCAGAATATTCTGAAATATGTCGATTGTTAGGGTATACTGGATGAGGTAAAAACACAGGTGCGAAAGTAAAAGCCGAATTGAATGTCTTAAAACAAGTGATATACAGAAAAATTATCGTTTGGGATACACAGACCTCGATACACTCGCGTAACTTCTTCTGAATAATTTAAAATCGTGATATAAATATTCTTTGGCAATCATGTGAGTTTGCATCCCCGTAACTTAAATTACACGATCGTTTGTGAAAGATTACTGTAAACATGACAGTTCCGACGCAATCGTGTTTTAAATTACAACCTCAATACCACCCCGATAAAATACTACAAAATATTATAGAATGTTTCTAAATGTATGAATCTGAAATTAATTGCGAGAAATTGTAGAATATTACAGAACGTTGAATATAAAATTAATAGCACATGGGATATTAAGAAGTAGTTTAAAATACAGCGAGACGCAGCGGACAAAAATTGAATAAAGTTCGCGTAAAACATTTTCCCTCGAAACTGCTGCAAATCAAATATCGCGAGATGGGTTCGTTAAATCGGAATGTTATTTGATATTAATTTATAAACACGGATCCGGGGGAATTGTAACGTCAGACCTAATGCGGGAAACGTTTGTAAAGCGCAAAGCCTGTAGGTGATTAATTTAATTCGTCAGTATTGTCTTCGTTAAATTTCACACGCCGAGAGCAAACCGCGGATGCTCCTCTAATTCTCTGCGCTTCATTGCACGATGTTCTGTATAATGGAAAATGTGTGCTCTCCCGCGCGGGGCGGTCCCTGTCTCTGGCGGATGAAATTTCGAGGACGACTTCTCGCTGGTAGATTCTGTTTCGGTTTGCTGTCAATACGGGGTATCGTGGTTACTTGATTATAGTAATTATCGTGATACGGATTTACGTATTTGTCATGTCTGTTGTGGGAAATCCGACGCATTAGTTAGGATAGCCGGCAGATTCATTACGGTAATAATTACATAAATTCACGTTACGTTACCGCCGATACGTAATCACGTATTACCATGATTATCTGTTATACCGATTCATAATTGCAATGGCGGTTACTATAATGTAACCGAAGATGCCATTTCTACAGGTGAAAATTATTCTGTGATTTACTCGTGATTCGTAATTATTTTATCCAGTTTTCGTATTGATCGATACAGGTAGTTCTCTCTACCTTCTATATTTTATGCATTTCCAACGAAACAGTTTTTCTTTACCAAAGTAGTAGTGTAATTACATTTTAAATTATGTTCGGAGAAAGGTCAACGCAGTATTTACGGGAACAATGCAAACTGAATCGGAGGAAGTAAGTCCCGTTCGACGAGTTTTAAACCAAAGTGTCTACGTCATTATCGTGTATTTGATAGAATACTCGTTTCGGAGAATAAAAAGCTCCCGTTGATTCGCCGATCGATTCTTGTCAAATTTTTAAAGCGTCATTGTCGAATTGGATTGAAACCGAGACGAAGCTATTCCTGGAAATCCGTTTAGGATTGATTCGAACGGAATAGTCGTTCCGTAGGAAGCTGAGTGGAGCGTAAACGACGGCCATTTGCATTCTAAGGCAAGAGTTTATCGCGCCACTATTTGCCCGGTCGTATTAGGGCATGAAGGTCATTTTCCGCGAAGTGCCATTTCTACGTGTCTCGCCGCCTGTTATTTCACCGTTAATCTTTTACTAGGAAATCGTTTTTCCGCCACAGCATAATAACAGGCTGGGAACAATATTATTTAACCCCTTTGCTACCAGGACCTCAGGGACAAACCGCCACCACAACTCAGACGTTGTATTATTTAAATATGATGTCAATCGTAATTAATTTTTCTGGAATATATTTATAACTTTCTACGTAAAATTAGCAAATTTTACACACCGACTCACATAAGTTAAAGTGGGCTATAAATAAAAAATTTGTTTTTAGTACTTTATAATTTCAATTAGATAGAAAAAGGGAAATAAAAACTGTTCATCAAAGTAAATTACATGTTATTTAGTTGTATGATAAATTTTGAAACATTTTTTCGGACTCGGGTATGAAGATCGGGTTAGTAGGAAAAATGTTAAAAAGCATGGATTCCTGTACGAACGACTTAAATTATCGACCGTTTTACGAGAAATTAAGAAAAATTTTTCCAGCTATGAAACATCTTGTATATCAAGAAGCGATTAGGGCGTACACGGTATTATCAATTTTTAGCGAAGGTTTCTGCTCGAAGACAACTCGAACGCTACACGCAACAGTGAACAATTAACGAATGAAGATCTTTCTGTTCGCGGCAAGTTCTGCTAGCGTGCACATTACAAATCCCATTCATTCGTAAGAACTGTACGTACGCCGGGAACTCCTTACTCTTCGCAAGTTCTTGTTCAAACAATTATATCTCCGACGTAGAGTAACTTGGTGGCGCGAAACAGGTACACGCTAACGAGCAAAGTTTCACTTAATTAATAATTACGTTGGAAAAAAGATTTGACGACTGTTGCGAATCGAGAGGACTGCGAGCGCCTGTGGAATCGTTCTCTTCTCTCTATCGCAAAAGAAAATTCAATTAACGCTTTCGCACGTTGCATATCCAACGGAATCCTAAAAAAGCAAGTTAATCTAATGCTTCCGATTGCAAGAATCTGTTTCAAATTCCGTCGACGCGTTAACGAGGAAACGTGGCGAGGTACAATCCGAGACGATCCTCGAAGAGGATCAAGGGCAAGCTCTCTCCCTCTCCGCCAGTTCTCAATGTTCGGGACATGTGCTGGCCACGCGTTCCAGCTATCGACATAATCGGCGAGTACGCCGCGAAGGATTCGATTTCGAGGATTCGATGGCATCTTTGGAACGAGCTAATCGACGGAGCAGCCATCCGGCAGCGCGGAGAATCGCCGGGACATTGTGTCAAACAGAATCGGATCACGAAGTAGGTCAGCCGAAGCGAAGGCCCCGCAATCTTCCAAATGGTCGTCCGCTTTGCGAGAACAGGATGGTCCGAGCACTAAAATCGAATCCAGACCTAGGAGAATCGGACACTCGTTCGGCTAGAGGCCGCAACCGGAAATGGCCTAAACGGGCTCCGAGGAGCAATGGGGGCGGCGGAGGATCAAGGGAAGATCGAAGGAATACTGGACAGAGAAGAATACGAATGTTAAATGGAAATAGAAAGTCTGCATTTAACAGTCCCGTTAAACATTAACTGCCGCTCTGCAGTTTTCCCCTGTAACTCCGGGTTAACTTTGATTGCAGTTAACGGCCCCTAGGGATAGCGCCTTTAAAAGGGGTGGGAAGCTGAAGGAGGTTGATGAAGGAGGCATAAAGAGAGAGAAAGAGAGGGAGAGAGAGCGCGAAGAACGCAGACAGCCGATGAGGAGGAGGAATTCGACTGCAGGAGGCATCTTATAACTTCTTATAATTACTCGGAGCTCGAGGGTTTAACTGCTGTTTAATTTCATTCGGCAATTAACCGGCGCTTTATCGGTGCTCGAAACACCTCGAGCCGTCGCTTGTCGTCTGGCCGGCCATCAACCGGTGTTTTATCGCGACCAGCTCCTCTCCGGCCGTGCTGGCTTTCAATGTAGCCGCATGCGAATCGGAAACGGCAGAAATGTGGACGCTCGTTGATCGTGCGGCATTTCAATGACGACATTACGTGCCGCGCATGGAATCCATTAATGCGATTAATGAACGCATTGTGTCTTGCGGTTTACGAGCTACGTGTTTAAGAGTTACGGGACGCGTCCGCTCGTGCTGATCGCCCCCGCGGCCCCCTTCGCGCATTAAACGCTACAAAGGCGTTCCTCGGAGCGGTCGAACCAGGATTACTCGAATGGACGCGCGCATTTTATCGCGCGCCCGGAATCTACCGCTTCGCTTGTGTGCGTAAGCGGGACGAGCTTCGTGACGAATGCGTTGATTCGTTTTTTGTCATCCATCGATCGGTAAACAAACACCGCGACAAGTAAATATATTTCTTAATTGAGACAGATTGTAGCCATTCTTTTGTTCCCATCGAACCGGATCACCCTACTTCGTTATTTCTCGTTCGTTTCCCGCGTTTTTCCGGGCTCCTTCGTTACAGCATGTTATGCCAATCAATCCTAGTGTTTCAATTAACGGCTGGACACCGTGTACACAACCGGAAACCCAAATTGTCGCATTGTGCTCGACGGTTTTCATTCGGTTTAGTGAATTTAAATAGTTAACGGGCTCTGCTGGTATTGCTCCATAGGACAAGTCAAACTCACGCCCTCGTTTCTTAGTCTCGCGGCGTTTGCGGATTTCCGGATTTACCTAATCTCGTGGATTCGTGTTGTTCTATAATCGTTTTAATCGTATAAACGTTTCCTCGATAATAAATTCGGATCTATTAGCGAATTATAAATATTACGCAGTACAGAAACTCATCGCACACGGTTGCTTGCTTATTATATGCAGCGTACAATATGAATTCTTAACAAGAAAATACTAGTGTGCAATCTTTATACACATAACAAGAAATACTTTAAAATAATTTAAAATCTTCAATGTAATTACATACAGGAGAAATTATTCTGTCTTATAAAAATCTAACCATTTTCAATTATTAAAATAATTATACTTCTTTAGTGTAAAGCTGTCGTGTCATTTTATAAAGTAGAAATCTAAAAGCATCTACATACTTTTTAGTAATTTTTCGCTTTTTCCATATTTATCTCTCAATTTTTCCGCACCCCAGAAATTTTCGGGAAAATGTAGCAATAAAAGCTATTGGATAATGACCTAGAACGGCCGACTCATTTAGGGGAAGTTTGACACGCAAAATCATGGTTTCCCCAGTAGGATTCGTTCAGTGTCGGAGCGACAGGAGTTCGGAAACGTCCTGCAGAAGATGGAGAGATCTCCAGTCGCTTACAGCTCCATCCTGGGGACACAATTTTCCCTGTCATGAAACCATAAACATCCCCAGCCCACGGGTATACCTCGCCGACCCCGAGCCTCTCCATAATCTGGCCCGCAGTCTAACGCTGTTGCTGCTGCTGCTGCGTTTCTAGCGCCATTTAGATAAACTTGTAATCTAGACGCCGTTTCCAACGGTGAAATATTCCCCCGAGGGTGTGCGAGCCACCAGAAACCCCCGTGCACCTACAGCAGAACGCGACGGCCGCCGCGCCAACAACCGGGGGGTGCGAACCCTTTCGCGCCGACAATTTAAGATCGATCCCCTTCCCAATGACAACAAGTCCCGGCGCGGTAAATCGCTGGACCCAGGAGCCCCTGGAATGCAGAACGAAACGTTTCTCTCTCTCCCGTTTATCCTCGGTAAATGGGTCAGCAAACGCTTCATCCCGAACAAAAAACGCGTTACACCTTCGCGCTCGCGTATTCCGATAGAAAATCGCCTAACTTACAGGAACTTGCTCCTCCGAGAATTTTTGAAGTAGGGTAGCGTGTACAATGATCGACCGTTCAGGCACCAGTGTTACACGTTATCGTTAAAATTGAATAATAAAAGTTGCCGTTATTGCCATAAAAAGATTCAATAAGTAATACAAAAATTCAGAATTTGTAGGACACATAAAAAGAAATGTAAAAATTGTTCTTTATTAGGAGAGTTATTAGTTATTAATTATCAATAGTGATTGATAGATTATGCAACATACAAGAACAGAACAGTACTTATAGTTAATAATAATATGAAGGCATGTTAATCTAAATAATAATGTTGACTTAGAAACTCTGTATAAAGCAGAAGCGTTATACGTATACATTTCCTCAGTTGTAGCATCGATAGCTTTTTTTTAACTTTCTTCAGAGTATTTGTTAATATATTTATCACCCTTGAATTTAACAAAATTCTACCTATTTAAGGATAGTATTTATATATTCTATAATAACTACCTCTATATTATTTACTAATTCATATGAACTCAACACATTGTACAATTATACTAGCATACATAAAGTTCAACTAGGACTTTATTTTGTCTTGAATATGATAAAACAACCAATGGTAGAATGTGCTGTATCTAGTAAGAGCTAGTGATCTAGAGTCTAGTTGTTACATTTGTGTTTGAAGTAGGAAATAATAATGATACGCGACACTGTATCGACGCCAAGTACGTGACGTTACATGGTGTCACATGACGTCAAGCGCTGCAATATATATTTTTACCAGAGTCGGAGACCACTCTAACATAAATTAAAACTCACCTCAGTAATATCTCATTAGAGACAAACAGGTGAAAAATATACACAAAACTGTCTTGATATTTGAACCTACAAGGTCGAAAGTATTTTCGAAGGAATAGATTATTGTTATTGTTTCTGTGCACAAGCGTGTTTTGTTATGGAAACTGGTGGGCCACGTCGGCGCCAGAGCGCGCTGTATGATTTATTTAAATGAAGACTGGAATCAAAATTCTGAAATTCACGGACCACGTAGGTTTCGATCTCGTTACATGGAGATTTCGTTTCACGATGGATGACAGCGAAGCTATGTATCAGGCAACCTCGAAGTTTAATTCAACCCAGGAAAATATATTTCGCTACGAAATGTGATTCACGGCCAGTGTAAATCTGCCGGTTCGAAACGCCGGAATGTGTAACTTTAACGTCGGCCGGGTTATTTGTTGCCCGACAACGAAACCTATGTTTCTTTAAGAATAACGCCGAAAACGACGGCAGTTTATCATGCAAATGCGCGTAATGCCCGGCAATTGCGGCGCTCCTTACAGACGATAATTTCGTGACGTCAACCATTGTTAACAGAATTTCGGCTGAATTTCGAAGCGAGTCTAAATTTGAAAACTTTCTACATGCACAACCGGTCTAAAAACGACGCTTCTGTACTTTCACATTAACATTTATTATGAATCGAAATAGCTCTGTTTTCATGCCAAGTTACCTGTCCAAACACCAACGTTGCAAAGTGTCTTGTTTATATTTCAACGTTCACGTAACGCATGTATGTTTGTATTAATCAGAAAAGGGATCTCCTTGCAAAGATATTTGCATGCTTGGAAATGTTTCTTGACCGAGGCCCAAGTACGATGGAAAGAATTTTCCAGCAGCGCGGATGGCGGCTGCCTTTTCTTGCTTTTTTTGTTCTTTGGTGATTCCACATTGGGATGACAGGGAAATTTCATTTCCTGGGGCGAGGAGAAAGGGCGGACCAGGGAGGGCGGGAATATGAAAGACGGATGAGTCGAAGGATATGACTACGTCGCGACCGTCCTATTTGAAATACAAATGGACGATGGGAACGCGGAAAGAGAAAACAGGAGGGTACACCTTCGCCGACTTTGTCGCTGCAGCGTATTATTTGCATAAACAAATTTCAACGGAAGCGAATTCAACGTGCCGCGGTGTTTCGCCGTTCCAACTATGCACAGACAGCCTCGTTCGTTCTGCCGTCCGGGCCGCACCCTTTCACTATCCTGCATGCGCGCCGGCATATAATGATTTCTGGCTTGTTACCGTAACTTATGCGTAATATTTTGAGCAAACACGACCATTTTATTTCGGTCACGCCACTGTTGCTCCGTCGCAACGCGGCCGCTTCTTGTTACGACTCCTCTACGGTCTGCACAAGCGCACAGGAAGAGCGAGGGGACTCGGCACACTTTCAAAAATAATTTCAACTCGTCCGACAATTCTACATTTTTCTCTCATCCGATTTAGCGTTCCCCCTTTTTCTCGTCGCTTTTCGAAATGCGTAAAGCTTTCACGCCGTCGCACAGCGGTCCGCTTTGAAGAATTCAGTGACATTTAATGAGAAAATCTATTTTTCCAAATTGGTAATTATTCACTTCCGATTGCTTTACAAAGGTCTACGAACCTCGGAAATGAAGAAATTAATGAAATTGAATAAGTATATTAATTATTATGAACATTTAAAGTTGAGCGTTTTGAGAGTAGAATATTTCGTTTGACGGAACTCACCAGATTCTTCGACATTATCTGCTGATTGAATTTCACATTTTCGCTTAGTTCTCTTATAATAATAAAGATCATACCGTCATGATATGTAATCATTTATCTTTTTAGTTACTATTAACAATAAAATACGGGAAATAGTAACACTGATCGATACGTGAGAAATTTTTAAAAATTCCTATGTTTAACTTTTGAACTGTAATAGTCTCTGAATTTTAACAGAAAAGAATATTTTCTGTACAGCCTGCTTTAAATAACCATGGAAGAATCATTTAAGTGTTTAAAGATATCGGCGACAAATGTCGCTCTAGGGTACGTTCGGTCACAGGTATTCTATAAATCGTGTTGCATAAAACAATTTTTTCTTAGGAAATTACAATAGTTTAAATATAAACAAGCCATCGAGAATAGACAATTTTTCTTTCAAATGCTTTTTGGAGCAGTTGTGTATTGAAACATTCAATATTTGATTCCAAAACTCTAAAATACAATTTTTCTGTAACTATTCTTAACACTGTCGATATTGAGCGTTAAAAGCGCCTTATACAAATAATGAGATTTAATTCACTTAGATTAATGATTTAATAATCTCCGGTGGAAAAATCTTCATTATTTCAATAATTGTAGCATAATATTGATTAAAACAGTCACTTAACCAGTGATGGTACAGTTAATACCGTTCGTACTACAGAATAATTTCATTAATATAAAGTGATTCTAAAGTGAATGCTAAAAAATGTTCCAAGTAGTGTGTGACTGCTAAAGAAAGCAGAGTACAACGCATTAAAATATTGCAATATTATTACCGATATTGCTAAGGCCGTAATTCGTATGCGATTAGTAGAACGATGTGAACCATCGTCACGTGCACAAAGAAAACGATCGCCGTGGATTATTCTATCGAATTATTACAGTCGGGATAGCACTATCTTGAACCGTAAAATTTCTCGTTTAAAATCGAGACTTCAGTTTAATCGGCCGAGGGCTGGCATGGTTGTGTCTCTCTTTTTGGGGGGAAATCGTTGTCGAAGCGGTCAAACGCAACGAGCGTCCGGGGCAGACGGTCGAATGTGCAATCACCGATCGAATGCCTCCTGCGGACGAGCCATTATTCGTGTCCAATCGGCATTGTAACGTGGAACAGACCGGCAACTGCCCGATAAAATCATTATACGTCTCATTACTTGTCAGCTGCAAATGCTCGTTGTCTGCCTTTTAATTTTCACCACGCCAGGCTGATCGCGGCACTCGCGATACTACCCTGTTCGTTGGAGTCTTTGCCCTCTCCCTCCCCTCCCCCCTCTTCTTCTCTTTCCGCCCTCGCCCGCGCCTCGAACCTCGATTTCTTACAATTCTGATCGGGAACAATTGAATTGACCGTCTTGCTCATTTACCGTCAGACGCAACGCGACGGGTTTAATCGCACGCCACCGCGGATCCTTCTCCTTTGTGCGATCGCTGAAGAGTGTAAATGAGTCCATTGTGATACCTCCGCTCGGCAAACGGCGGAATTATAGTTATCCGATTATCCGCTGGCAAAGGAAAGTTCCGCGCGATATTTCTGGCCCACTGTGCCACCGAATTCCGGAAAAATATAACCGTGTTCCACTTTCCGAATTTCGGGAAAATTTCCTCACCTACCAGAGTACCGCATTACCTTTAAATACGATAACTTTTTCTTTCCATTTGAATTTCATGGATCATTTCTGTCACGGTAATTTCATTCGGCTCTTATGACGTCTCTGGAAGAGACTACAATTGAAAAGTGACTTCATTAGGAGATTAATAAAGCGCGGTTTTATGGAACCAAAATTTTATTACGAAATAGAGACGAATGACCCACGAACCTCTCGTTAGTTTAAATTTCCGTCGTCAAAAGACTCTGTAATCGAGTTTAAAAATGTAATAAAATATAGTAAAGCACGTGATAGAAGAAGAAGGAGAGGGAGAAATATCACGAATTCGCATAATCCGCTGACCAAATACAAGCATTATTTCTTAAGCTTTCGTTTATCGAGGTAAAATGTTTGCTTGATTAGAAAACTGTTCTAAATTGCGCGTATTAGTGGGAACCGGAACGACTTTCGGGGCAAGCTAATGGAATCTTTTAGCGGGGCTCGTGAATATCAAGTTTTCCATCGGAAGAGTGCGTCGTTGGGCGCGCGGAACAAGCGTTCCGCAGCTAAGCAGGTTTCAGCCCGCGGAGAAGGAATTTTCTTCTGGCAATGCTCACGCTCGATTTAGTTACAAGCCTAACCCCACGAAAAATCGTTTCCTCCGGGGATATGACGTTGTGAACCGAGTGCTCGGTGAGCGAAATCGAAGCCACCGCCGAAGATGAGGTTAAAATCTAATAGTCTGGCCTGGTATATTCCTCCGAGGGGGGAGTGGGCGAGGGGGCGGGGGGCCGTGGAACGAAACGAGGATGGGGTCGCGCCCCTCGAATTACAACCGGATGACGGAATTTTGATTTTCTTGGCCCATCGCCGGCGTACGATCCTCTCCGTGCGTCCATCACCCTTCTCATTCGATTTTACATCGGAACGAGGCGGGCCCTGATTACTCTCTGTCGCGGATTTTCTCCGTCTTGGATGAGAACGTCTCCGTGCCTCAATTGAAAGTCTTTTATTCTCCCCTCCCCCTACCCTACCCTCCCCCTCACCACCCCCCACTCACTCGGCTCCGCCCTGTTCCTCTTTTGTCCTTCACGGTCCCTGTAAAAGAGAAGCCCGCGCTTGGTAATTGCGTTTCGAGTAATCGATCTGAAAATATCCGACGCCCTTCGTATCGTCGTCTCTTCAATTTCGTTCGGAAGTTTTTGATCAAAGCGCAGCAGTATGTTCCGCGAAGATACCGAGAGGCTACCCGGCTGTTTCCGTTGCGTCTGTTCCCGAAGTTTAAACGATTTACGTCTCGTCCTCCGTAACAGATTTATAACCATCAATTTCTTGTCGAAGTTTATCGAGAAGCTTTCAGACCGCCGTGAGCCAGAATCCATTAAGGAATCCTTTAAACTCCCTATCAGACTTTTACGTATTTACTTCCCTTGTTGGGGAGAGGTATAGGCTTCGTGTTAACGCTTTGTCTCTTTCTTCGTTGCTGCCGACGTTTTCGTCGTTGATTTATCAGGTATGGAAATAAGCGAGACTCGCGGTACGGTGCAAAATTCAGTCAACGCTTTTAACCATTTTCGGTCGAAGCTGCTTGAATTCGAAATTCAAACGTGCATTCTGATCTACGGTATTTCTATTTTATATAATGTATTGCGACTTATTTGTATGAAATTGAGGATATCGGCACAGTATAATGCAATTTTAAAAGTTTTTCTTTTTTAAATATAAAAGAACCTGATGCTCTTATAATTATTTTGAAAAATACTGTACCAACATTTAGTTGCATCTCGGAGTCGCCACTAGGGTGCAAAGGGTAAAGTGGTATAACCTTTTTAGAACTGATTTAAACGATTTGATTTTTTGTAAATGTTAGGGAGACTAGTTCATTGTATAATAACTGAAATACACACTAGGAAGACTGTGTTTTTCCAAATTTTTATCTGAGCCTCTAATGCAAATTTAAAAAATGCATTTGGTGCTTCTTGGTAATTTATGTGTATGTCTCAAAATTACCTCTTTTTGGTTGACATTCGTATAAAAACTGATTTTCCCGATCATCAATTGTTTACAACTCACCTCAAAATCATTCGGTTTTGATGAAATATTCAGCACACATATAAGTTACCAAGAAGTACCAAGTGCATTTTTTAAACTTTCATTATAAGCTCCAATAAGAAAATGACAGTTTCCATACATTTTCTTAATTGCAGGTAATAGTAAAATTTAAAAAAAAAATATTTCAGTTATATATTTTAAAAGCGATGATTAAATGATACTGCTCACTGTATACACTAAAATCTCGTCGAACAAGAATATTATTTAGCAGCTTTTACCTTATCGATGATTTGATACTGAAGCAAATGTTTTTAAATTTACAAGAACAATATCAGTATTTAAAAACCAAAATAAATATAGTTATTAATATTTGTGATTATTAAAATACAATAAATATAATAAACATAAATATAGACCGAAAGTTTCACACCGTAAATGGGTCGGGGATTGATAAGCTGGAAGGAACTCCGCAATTCCGTGTTCGTAATTAAGGATTAATTCGTAAGATATTTACCTGCACGCATAGCTGGTGTGATTCCACGATGAAAAGCGGAGTGCTATTTCATACTGGCATCCTTTGAATAAGACTAACCCGCAGCTACAGCTTCTTAAGACTAGTTGGCGACGGGTTAAGTTTCTTCTCACGGACAAAGCAGTTCCTGGCGCTCATCAGCCCCTCGAATGTTACAGTTCCCAAGCGTAAATAACTACTGGTTACGTATTTACGCGGGTCAGATTATATTATCGCGAGTGTACACTGTAAACAATCTGATCGCGTCGTTTCCTGTCGTTCCTTTGCTCGTGTAAAACGACTTGTTCCAAAGGAAAAGTGTTTCTTCGAGCAACGAGACCCTTTTGGTGTGATGGAAGCAATTAGAAATTACGATTAATTTTCAGATTTGATTTCTACGTGATAAATATTATCTTCATACTAAAAATAATTAAATGATTTTCGATTAATTTGCTTATAAATAAAATAAATAATTTCTAAAAAAATTATATTTATCACTTCAGCGCTTAAATATTAGTGACAAAACGACAAAATTTTATTTCGACTTAAAAAAACGGATTAACATTCATACTTAACAGGTTACTATCAGAAATTTTCATCGCGAGTTAGACTCGTCAAAGTATTGCAACTGTTAAACAATGATCGAAATGATGAGATAGTCATTGACCATTAAATCCGTAAACGTCCAAGGTTACCGCGGTAGCGAAACAAGTAAATGATTTTTCGACGCTCTTGCTTAAAATTGCACGTAACAGTTTAATAGTTGTATTTATTGGGGAGCAATGACGGCACAGCCGGGCAATTTATCTATATTGAAAATCGCTTTCCGAAACAGTGCGGGCGGATCGCGCTCTGAAATACGTCTGCTCAAACAAATTCGACGACCCTTTTGTTTGCCAAAACGCGCGGAGTAATCCGATAAAATCTGTTATTGTTGAGAAGAACAGGCCCGACATTTTTGTTCCCGGTCTTTCACCGCGTAACGGACGAACGATAACGCGAGCCGATCGATTTCGAGGAAACGAGCATCATCGAACGTAATGTTATTACAATTGAAATCCGAATAATATTTTCTGCGACTCGTACAGTATAGTTCAGAATTTTGTTTTCGACGTCTGCTTGCGAAAGACTAAATAAACACGAAAAAAAGTAAAGAAATGTTCGCTTGACGACGGAAGCTATTTTCGCGTGGTTACATTTTCCACTGTCATCGCGACTTCTAGTTCCTTAAACAAAAGGAATATCGCGGTAGACACTGACGCTTGGTTAGTTCCGGAACACGCACGGCCACGGTAAACCCGTGAAAATTGCATTCGCCGAACGAAACGAGTGCATCGGCGTGAGAATGATAAGAAACAAGAACGATAAGTGTGCACAAAACATTTTTGCCCGCCGTTAAATCTACTGTGATTAATGCGGGACGAACGATACTGCAAATTACACGACGGCACTACATTACCTTATGTCTTTTTGCTATTTTTTTTCTAGCTTCCGCTCTTCCCTCTTTTTCTCTATGTCTCTCTCCACCCTCCCCCCACCCTCTCCCTCTCTGGCTCGCAGTTTTTTTACGCTGACCCAGAAACTTTGAAGCTCGAAAAAGTGCACGAAATCCTGACAAATTAAAGCCGAGGTAGTCATTAAGTAATAGCTTTCCAGTTTTTCTTGCGCTGGATGAAAACTTTTTTCGGAGGAAATTCTATTTGAAACTGCAAATAGCTCATCCTGCGAATTCATTATGGTATTAACAAAATTACCCAAAGGAATGGCAGTAGCGGAAGAGTGCTATGAGTATTTCAATTTCGAACTATTCCTTTGCCCGATTCGTTTCTATTGAGCCTAAAATACTTTGAGGTGCAATAATTAGTTTTTTACAATTTCACTTCCGTCCAACCGAATGTCTCATTATTGCTGGCAACTGATTCAAACTGTTTTATTCCCGAATTACGCAAAGTCGGATTTTAAACTGGATAATTCCATAAGTCATTAATCATCTCTCATTTCGTTAAATTGGGATACTTGTTATTCGTTCTGTCGATATGAAATCCAGTAATAGAAGCAAAAGTCAACAACGTAAGATAAATTTATTCTGCCCCGGTTTGAAATGCAAGTGAACAAATTAGTCGTCTCATCGATAATTCGTAACTATCGGGGAAAAGTAAAACCAGGCACATTGTAATGACTGTAACCTAAAAATATTCAAATTCTGTTAATCCGAGCTGATTCAAGAAACTCCAGCGCGAACTCTAAAATGCATTCGAAACACTCGCAACAAATCAGTAAGCTCGCCGAACATTCCTCCAACGATCAGAAAAACCGTACGCGAGGGGAAATGCGAAAAATACGTTTCTGGATGAATATTAAGTTCTCGCCGGGTACAAAAAACTTAGTGGAAGGTTTAAAACACGTTCGAGCCAGCGGGCCACAGTGGCAATGATTACCGATTCGGAACGGCGCGGCGTGGCGCGGCGTGGCGCGGTGCCGGTCCACCAGAACTATAAATTGTTTCTAGTTGCAAGCGTTCTCCGATTCTCAATCAGCCGGGTTGATCCCCGGAGTACACGGCGGCAGGAATCCCGCGCACGGCCGAAATCCCAGCAGAAACTGCATAAATATAGTTTCTCGTGCCAATGTTTTTCATCGGCGCGGCGCGGCGTCGGTGGCGGCGAGAACACAGATTATTCCTTCTCTGTTTATCCACGCTTCATAGTCCCGTGATTTTTCCGCAACGGCGCTTTGTCACGGCACATCCGGCCGCTTCCGGCGCACCCGGGTCCGGAAGCAAGATGGCCGCCGCTGCCACGTCGGTGCGGCTACGATGAAATATTAGCGGAAAAGCCGGAACGCTGCGCAAGCGACAGAGACAGCTAGAAAGTCGGAGAGGGAGGAGAGACCAATGAAAGACAAAGAGACTGAGAGAACGAGGGACCGAGGGAACGAGACAGACAGACAGAGAAAGGGAGAGAGGAAGGAAGGAGCATGTATGCGATGGGCGTATAGGTGCGAGCCGTGAATCTGTGTGAAAGGGAAAGCCGGAGACACAGGGCCCCCGGGAAATTTCGGAAAATCCTTTAGCCGTGAGCAGAGCGGCGGTAGTCACCAGCCAACGCCTTATATTCTCACTTCTGCTCCGCTTTTCGACCGGAAACGGCCGCCTTCGGTCATAGCCGGCTGTATATTCGCCGTGTCTTCCGTGGAACGCACGATCGCCGCGGTGGAAAACTGTATAAAGAGGGACGTTAGAGAATACTGAACACGAGGTTGGCAGTGGTCGCGCCAAGTAGGGATGAGCTAAAGTAGAAAGTTGCTCCCTTGACAGATGAAGGACCTGTTGAGGGAAGAGGAGTTACTTGCGAGTGAAATACGTTCGCTTTAAGATTACTTGTTTGCGTATTCTTGCAGTGTACTTTTCGGATATAAATTAGAAAGTGGACTTTCTTAATCGGTCTCGGGTTTCCCTCTAGATTCCCGTAAATTCTTCACTCCGTACTGACTGCTTTGTGAAGTCAGTATTCAGAGAAGTTTGACGTTGCAATCAATCAAACCAGCTGTAGTAATCGTTGATGTATTTCGTGTGAAAGATACAGTGGAGAGCAAAATTAAGTCAAAGCTTTTAAGATGATATAACTCTTTTAAAACTGGTTTAAATAACTAGAATTTTTCTGTAAATGTTACAGAGACTGTGCAATAGTCGAAATACTTTCTTTTAACTTTTACTTTTACTTGAAATAAAGAAATATAAAAATACTGTCGTTCTTTCCCTTTTCTATCTGAGCTTATAATACAAATTTACAAAATGTATTTCTTACTTTTTGGTAACCTATATACACGTTTAAAATTTCATTGAAATCAGTTAATGTATAGTTAAGATTTTGTCAGGTTACATCCACTAAAACTTATAAAAAGTACCTGTTTTTGGTTGTAACTCGTGAAAAACTGTGATTTTCGCGATCTTTCAATAAATAGAGGGGTCAAGATTAAATTTTAATAAATGTCAAAGAACATTATTAGCCAACGCTGTGTTTGCGATCTTTATTTGTTACAGCTTATATTAAGGTCAGTTTATTTCGATAAAATTTTCAGCACGCATATAAGTTACTATGAAATACCATTTTTAAAATTTTTATTGCAGGCTCAGACAATAAAGTGTAAAAACGACAGGTTTTTACATTCTTTTCATTCCAAGTAATGGTGGAATTTTAAAAAAATATCTGAGTCTTGTGCAGTGAATTAGTCTCTCCAAAAATGTGCAGAAAAATTCGAGCCATGTAGGCCAGTTTTGAAAAAGTTATACCGTTTTAAAAGTGTTGCCTCCAAGCTGCATTCATGACTTTTTGAAGTTGCATCTAACTCCTTTCATGATTTCCATATCGCGAGTTCTGCCAGAGACTATAAATAGAAGGGTCACGATTAAATTTAGAAAACCTAGAAAAATGTCAAAGAGCATTGCTATCCGACTGTGTGTTTTAACCAAGAGTCACGGTATCGGTTTAGGGGGGAACGCTGGAGCAAATCCGCGCTCGTTATAATTCACGTTTGAAAAATGCGACGATGGGGAACAGGCGACAGGCCGATTACGCAAGAATTGAATTTCAATTATTTAAAGAGCGGTCGATCGCTCGAACGGAGGAGTCGCACCCCCGCCCTCGGCGTTACGTTTGCGAAACAAGCCGTCGCGGAGGAGATAATACTGATTCATGGATCGAAGGAAAGCGCGGCAACTCGGCGAATAAGCTCTGCGGAAATCGGCGTCGGTAGTCCGACGTTTATTTAGCTTCGACCTTTTCGTCGATAAATAATTCGAGGCTGGTACTTCTTCCTTCCTCCCCCGAGCCGTTCGCCGCCACGCTATCACTCTCGAATTCTCTCTTTCCGCCCTCTTTTCGCTGCTTTCTCTCTTTGTCTCTTCCAACCGTTTCTCTCTTTTCGACTGTTTGCCCGGCTGCCTTCGTTCCTCTTCAACGAATCGAGCGGGCTCACGCGAGCGCTTCTCTTATCAAACGGGTGTCCATTATTCACGCGTTTGCGAAACTCCCTCTGCCTTTACAATGGCTGCCTAACCCGGTGCCTCGTGTTTGCGATCGATCGATCAACCCTAGCCGCGCCAGCAATCCTATATCTATTGTTTTTCAAAGAATAACTAGGCTGCCGTACGCGTTCGATCGTGACTCGCCTGAATTTCTTTTGTCCTTTCTCGTAATCCTAACCCGCGGGGGGCCGGACTCTTTCTGCCGCCCCCCATTATGTCCCGCATTAACGAGACCTTATTAAGGAGCAATCGGATGATCGTAAATGGTCCCATCCCCCTTTAATTTCCCAATCGATTGTCATTATTTAATGCGGCCCATTTGGCTTGCTATTCACATTGTTCCGCGAATCGGCGCTTGCTTTTTACAAGCTTTCTTCTGTGCGATGCAAAAATCGAAAGAATTTTTCTCAATTAAAATGCACTATCGCAAATCGTTTCGTTTCAGGACGAAGAAACGTCTTGCAAAAAGCTTCATGAAACATTAAACAATACGAATTTGGAACACTCTTTTATTCATTCGAAGCGAACAAATAAAGTTGTTAAGCGAATAGGGGATTATGAAGCTTGGAAAGTTTTAATATTTCTCAGTCTTAAAGCATGTCGTTCATTTGGAAAAATGATCATATCATAGTATATGTTCATCTTGTCTACTAATATCCAGTATTATAAACTTTTGACAAATATAAATATTGTTCCATTCTTTTAAGTCGATTATTATCAATATTTAATCATTCAAGTAAATATCGGAACACGATAGACATAAATTATCTTCTGCCTCTGAAAAATAATTACAATCAAAAAAGTTCTAATCATTGGAATTGTGGAGAAAATGTTACGGCAAGGGTTTAATATGTTCAGAGATTAAGATAGATTTTTGCAGGATTTCTAAGACCCGGGGTCCAGGGTTTTAGGGGGATAGTATTTTCATTCTGTTCTTTTCAGCGGGAATAGTTTGTCGATCGGAGATTTCAATGGAAATTCCTGGGCGCAAATATTTGCATGCCCCAGGACCGGCCTGTGTTCAGACGTCGTAGGTGAACCAGATCCACTTGTGCTGTTTTGTCGATCGCGACTGTAACGAATAGAGTCTAAAAGAGTGGGGCGGACAGGGCTCGATGCAAAACCGCAAACATGTCCGTATACATATCTCTGCAGGAATCCTGCCACCGACATTGGACCAAGGATGAAAAGTAAGCATCGACTCGGCTCGCCCTCCGCCGACCCAGCTGCTGATTCAATATTCGTTTTTCTGCAGTATAACTTTCCATTTGCATGGCCTCTGCTTCCTCTCGCCGTCCCTCGATTTCCTTCACCCGATTCCTTCCATCTCCTTCTCCCGCTCCCTCTCTCTCTCTCTCTCTCTCTCTCTCTCTCTCTCTCTCTCTCTCTCTCTCTCTCTTTCGCTCTGTCCTTCTCCATCTCTCTGTTCCCCTTTAAACTTCTTTCGACGTGGACCAGCAGCTTTCTAAGTCAGGGGCTTCGACCCGCTATACACCGACATGTGTTGCGTAATATTGAAATATTTTTATACTCGCGGGTGAAACGCTTCTGGCGGTGAACTCCGCCCCTGATATTGCGGACAACGTTTCGAGCAAACCGAAAACCGTCATTTTCCCAGCGAACTACGCTCTCGGTTTTTCCATTTTTTTTTTTTAAAGTATTTAATAGTATTTTATATTCTCTACAAGGTTGGCAACCGTTCCTTCATAACGTTACGGCGTAGATATGAAGCATTGCATCCGTTTGATAGTAATCTTGTATTCTATTTCATGGCGTATGTTTGTCGATGATGTTTCTTGGACAGCAAGCTATCTGACGGAGAGTTCTCGTGTTGTTACATTTGTACACGACGTAAGAACGTATGTTTGTGTTCGTCTGACAACGTTCGACTAGTGTGGAACAGTAGTAAATAAATAAAAAATTGTTCTCAACTTGTGTGATATTTGTGGCACAAACGTCAAACCTTTTTATACTTTACGAATCTCGATTACACCATTTGATTCGATCCGAAAGTCAATCCAAAAGTTTGAAGAACTATTCGCTTTTACCTGCGCGTAATCGGCATAGTACTTCAAACGTATAAATAGCCTGGATCCTCAATTCATGGATTGAAAATTTTCAATTCAGGCTGATCCAGCCGTTGGAAGTTGGTGCCCGCTGATGGAGGAGGCAGCCGCGGGGATCGTATTTCGGAGTAAACGTGCCAAAGAAATGTTTTCAGAGAAAACTGCAAGTGGAATAGGAAATAACATGATTAGCGGGTCTCGTGTTCGGTCGGTGTGTTTTCAAGGAATTCGCGTTAACAGCCGCGTACGCAATTCCTACGTGAGCAGTGTCTGAATATGGCCGGCTTTTTACAGCGGTCGGGCAGCCGGGCAGACGGACGTCGGCATGGGGTCTCGCAAAAATTAATGTTGACGGAGAAGTGGTTTTTCTAACGCGCATTAACGGGATAAGCGGTGCAGTCGTCAGCCTGACAAATCTTCCACCCTCTTCTGCCGCTCCGTGGTGGCACTTGTGCAGCCACCCTCCCGCGATTACGAAGGTTCTGTCCCTGATGTAAGCGGTCTTCCTCATTTTTCTCTCTCGTCGGAGCCGCGAATTTACGACGCTCGTTCCCCGAACACTCAATTTCGCCTCCTTTTTCTTCGTCGCCGTTCGCTTCCTCGCTCTTGCTCGCTTTCTCCCGTTACCTCGCCACCCGGCCCCCCACCCCCCACCTCCCTCGCGAGCCCGGCCGAGAGCGAAATACTTACGGAATTTTGACCGGAAGCGAAGATAACGCAGACGCAAACACACTGGTCGCAATAAATTTCGGCGTGGCCTTGATTTATCGTTGCGTCGAGTCCGGTCGACGTACAAACGAATGATTTACGCGCGAAAATTACGAGGCATCGGAGACGCGCAGGGAGGGGGAGGGGGAGGGGGGGTGGAAACAGATGTACGCGCGAAACGCGGGCGACACCGACGTTCGGTAACGAAGAGTGCTTTCACCGAGGCGGAACACTTTTCCACGGAAAACAGAGACCCGGCCGGCTCCGTTCGAGATCGGGTCCCGGAACAACGCGAGGGTCGGTCCGCGCGAACAAGACCAATTTGCGATTTTGCAATTCCAATTGCCGCAGCGGCTACCCCTTGGCCAAATATGTAGATTCGGAGGACGCGACGTCCTTCTTCGCTCCTTTCCCCGGGACATCGCCTCCGACCCGAACACGACAAACAGGGATAAATTTCTGTCGTGGACAGGGACCTTGTCCTGGACTTTCGTAACGCACTTTCTGCTCGAGAACGCAGAGGAAGGATTCTCTGCATCAGAAACTAGCTTTCTTAGACCTTCCTGCGCCCCGATTTAGTCTGCAAAAGTGTATCAGGGCAGATAAAGCTAATAAAGTAGCCAACATACTTTTTTACTATTTTCAGGCACAGAAATCAATAACTACACTGCATCTGTGATTTACGTCATTGGAAGCTCTCACAGTAATCAATGCATTCGTTAAAGAGCTCAAATTGATTTCATTAATCTCTGCCTGATTGGAGGTGAAACATCGTTTTATAGTACCAAATTCACTGATCTGAGAGATCTTGAAAATTACGAGATTTCAGGCAACGCTTTTCCATTACTTTAGTAACTTGTTTTGTTCATTTATAAGTTCAATTGATAATTAACGCTGAAAACAATTATATTAGAATAGAACTCTCTGTATAAAGTGGCCCACGCAACTCGTGCTCCTCCTAGAACTTCCCAGATATACATCGAACAACAAATTTTTCAATATAAAAGTTACATGGTTTAAAGAGGTACAATGCATTTATTTTTGTATAGGTGGAATTGTTTTGGAGACTTGAAGATCAACTATTTTTAAATTGGAATATTTTATTTTTTATATAAAAATATGGAAAAAATATTGTGATATTCCATTGCGACAACGCTAAACAGTAGTTCGAATAACAATAGTTCGTTGCAATAAATTAAGCTCATATAAGTAAAATTCTCTAAAATGTTATAATAAAATCAAAAGAGAGGAAACACATTAGACTTCTAAGGTCAAGTGGCAGTCGAGAGAAACGCGTCTAAAATTAGAATTTTCGTGTAGCCGTTCTTACAAAAATGGACGACGATAATGTTTAACGGTAACTATAATACCTAGTACTTGCTGATAGAAAATACCCGACAGTCCGTGGTTTTGTCGGTCCATTCCGGTTCGGCTGGTCGATAGAGACGTCGCCTCGCGATAAAAACTGATCGGAACCGTTCCGCGACGCGTTACCGTTTCAATATCACCGAGAACGATGGTGCGGTCCGCAACGTTGGATCGTCGCTCTGTTCACTTACCAAATTTACAGTAATTTTGGGAACGAGCGCATTCCGGCGAACTCGAGCGGGGAGTTCGTTCCGGGCAGCGGCTGTCGCGGTTTCGCCTCGGACGCGCAATCTGATCGCAACATTGATCGTTCTATTGATCACAAGCGTACTGGTACTCCGTTCGCATATTTACAAACATCGATTTGCGCTCTGTAACCGCTCGTTGCAGTAATAATGGTCTGTAACGAGCTAAAATGACAGGACACGTTCATGGGTACAAACGTTCTAAGACTCGACGAAATCTGGAAAATGGTGAGGGTCGACTGCACCGGGTCGAAAACGTAAAATAATTAGAGAGTTGACACTACGGGGATTATTCTAAGCATTGGATGCAGCAGATAGGAGGAGCTTCTGAGATATTTTCTACCGCGTTTTGCATGTAAACAGTTCTTTAATCAGTTAAGTGTGCTTGACGACTATATTCGTCATGCGTGAAATTTGGTTAAACTTTGGTATTTTAATTGTAATTCTGGCGAAAACTAAATTACATTCGTAAATTTTAATATATGTAAAATGTTTAGTACTGGTGATTAAGCACTGGTGGGCGCTTAGCAAAGAGAATCGCCACAGTTAAATGGTTCACAATTAGAAAAGAGTTATAGAAGAATAATAGAAAAGAACAGCAAATGAAGGACAGGTAATGCAATGTGTAACTTTTTTATTTTTCATCTTTTCTTAATAAAACTTACGCCAATGCAATTTTGAGCTCTCTTTCTATTATAGTAGGACTAAACATAGGCTTTTTATGAAAAGTATAAATATAATTTTCATATTAATATTTGTATGTGCTTGGATGGGAGTTTCGGTATGTCAATTCTCAACATCCGTCACTTCGGGAACGGTTAAAAACGGCGCCCGATGATTAATGGGTGATACATATATTTTAAAACTTAGTAACAATATAATGAAGAGACGCGTGGATATAATATTATTGCCGGTGGTACAAAAAGTCGTGTTGGTCGACGCGTTGTCGAAATGTAGTGTTCCGTCGTACTTGGTAATTGCTAATGATTTTCGCTCGCTCCCTTTCGGGCCTTTTATTTGTTAGCTGGTAGGAAGCTGGAAGGAGAGGTGGCAGAGGAAGTGGAAAGTGAAAATGGAATAACGAGGGAGCATAAAAAATCTGGACACGGGAAATGGTTGAGCCATGCTGC